>NC_090655.1:198281268-198616768 GCF_040937935.1 Hyperolius riggenbachi
CTTAAAAGGCTAGGGCCAATTAGCAGTGGCAGTCAGATAAAATCCCTGAATCAACTCTGCTGGGAATTACGGTACCTAGTAAAAATAGCAGTGATTGTCCTTCAATCCAAGAAAAGCATCCAAGCCTCCTCTAAATGCAGATATAGAATTTGCCATAACTACTTCAGTTGTGTGCAAACAGTTGATGATAATGATATTCTAAGGGATGCTATGCAAAATTTCATAGCACACAATCTAGTCTTAAGCTGGCCATACACTGGCCCGATTTACCCACCGTTTCAACAGCAGATTTGATCACTGGGATCGAATCTGCTGCTAATCGTTCGCGCTACACGCCGAATTTCGATCCATTTCGTCCGATCCCGTCAATCGCTCCGTGCGGAAAATTACCATCGATCACCCGCGGGTAGGGAGCGCTTCGCTAGCGGCGTTCGAGTGCCCGACGACCGACGCAATAGAGCGGCAATACATTACCTGCTCCGCCGGCGCGACTACCCCCGGCCACCGCTGCTCCGTGTCCGCGCTGGTCTCCGGCATGCTTCAGTTCCTCCTGCCTGGCAGGAAGTTTAAACAGTAGAGGGCCCTCTACTGTTTAAACTTCCTGCCGGGCAGGAAGAAGCAAAGCATGCCGGACCTGAAGACCAGAGCGCAGACAGAGCAGCGGTGACCGGGAGGACTCGCGCCGGCGGAGCAGGTAATGTATGCGGCGGGGGAGGGGAGCGGCGGCAGCAGCACCACCACCACAACAGATTGTGAACGGTTTCAGGCTGAAATCGGTTCACAATCTGTTTGCAGTAAAGGTAGCCATACGATCCCTCTCTGATCAGATTTGATCAGAGAGGGATCTATCTGTTGGTCGAATCTGATGGCAAATCGACCAGTGTATGGCTACCTTTAGTTTATCAATGGATGTTTCCTGAAGGCAGGTCTTGAGAGACCAACATGCTCGGCGTTTCTGAAACAGTGAATGCAAACCTAGATGCTGCAGCAGCACAGTCAGACGGGTTACCTGGCTTGTAGGCGTGCTCCAGCTTGGCCACTTGTGGGGTGATCAGCTTCGTCCTTTCCTTTTTGGGGCCCTCATTTAGACTATCTGGGTTGGCAGACAGTTTGTCCAGCTTTTCAAAGTAATTCTGGAATCCAAAACAAAGGGAACAAAAGGATTAAAGCCAAATCAAATTGTTAATTCTAAAGGCAAACATGTTTATTGTAACTTATAATTATTACTTTGGAATCACATTTTAAATGTAAAAATCTATTTATAACGGTTTGCCTGCAGCTGTATGTCTAACCATACAGATACAAGAGCTCTGCAATGTTCGAGTCTTTTTCAGAAAGTGGGGTGTACCAGAGATGAATTAAAAAAAGAAAAAAAAAAAAAACACACACAACACATACCTGGGGCTTCCTCCAGCCCCATCTGGCCTGATCGCTGCCTCCTCGATGTTACGTAAGGGGTCATAGCATATTCGGCCAGTTGGCGCATGTGCAGTGCGGCTGTGCGTGCTCCCACGGCCAGGAGAGTTCTGCACCTGTGACGGAAGCGCACAGCCAGGCCCGTGCATGCACAGTAAGCCCCATCTGCTGAAGGTACAGTGAGCATTTACAGAATATCAAGGAGGCGGAGGACAACGCCAAGGGAGCGATCAGGCCGGAGGGGGCTGGGGGAAGCCCCAGGTATGTATGAAATTTTTATTTTTTTTATTCCTCTGTGGTTTCCTTTAAAAACTGCCTTGCTTATGAACCAAAAGTCTACAGCACAGTGGCTGACAAGCTCCTGTACTTGAGTTTGTGTTCTTTTAAAAGCTATTTTACCACCTCCAGCTGTTTTAACAATGACTGATTGACCTCAGACTGATGAGATTTTCCTCTATAGAGAGAACAGTATCCCTGAGGCTGTAATGCAAGTGACCATTTTCTCTGCTCCTCTCCTAAATCATTCACAAAGATGAGCAGCCAGCTGGCTAGATTTGCTCCTGATAACTTTGGAATGATGATAAAAAAATCATGTTTCAAATTGTATAGATTTGTCAAGATAATAAAGATGTTATTTCTGTTGCATGGTCAATACAGTAACTCTTCCTGGCATTCTCCTATAAGCTTTAAAGGGAACCTAAACCGAGAGGGATATAGATGTTTCCTTTTAAACAATACCAGTTGCCTGGCAATCCTGCTGATCTCTTTGGCTGCAGTAGTGACTGAATCACAGACCTGAAACCAGCATGCAGCTAATCCAGTCTGACTTCAGTCAGAGCACCTGATCTGCATGCTTGTTGAGGGGCTGTGGCTGAAAGTATTAGATACACAGGATCAGCAGGAGAGTCAGGCAACTGGAATTATTTTAAAAGGAAAAATCCATATCCTTCTCAGTTTAGGTTCCCTTTAAGAGTCCATTTTCTGACTGAGGCTGTCTGTTACTATTTGACATTCTCAGTCGATTCAAAGTTAGATGCAATTGAAATAAAAAAATAAATTTGAAACAATACATCAGCTCTTCCTATTCAGTAAGGCCCGGTTCACATCTGCGTTTGGGGCCAAAAGGATCTGGGGTAAGCAGATCCGGTCTCCACTTCACCGGATCCGGATGGCTCTGTCCGCAGCACGGTTTACATAGTGAAAACGGATCTGATCAATGATTGATCGGATCGGTTTTCACTCAGCAAATACATACTTAATCTTCAGTAGCAGCCGGCGGTAGAGGCTTCCTCTTCTTCTGCTGTGACTACACAGAGCGTCATGTGACTAGTCACATGACTCATAAGAAGATGGAAACCTCTAATGCCAGCTGCTACTGAAGATAAGGTATGTATAAACCCTCCCTCACCCACCCGCCCGGCTGCTGCACCCTCCTGGCTTCTGCACCCTCCCGTCGCTCAGGTTAGCGTCGGCCCATGCCCCCATTCCCCGTGGAACGGTCCGTTTCTTCACTAGTGTGAAGAAACGTTCCGGTTTCCATTTCCCCAATGCTGCAGTATTTTTTGTCTGGATCCCTTCCGCTGGGCAGAACGGTCCAGAAAATTTCGGGCCTGCAGCAATTTTTAGATCCAGGGACCGGCATGTATCCATACCAACGGACGCATGTGAATGGATCCATAGGTTTACACTGGATCCTTTCACATACGTTCGTACAGTATATGTTCCGGGAAAAAACGCTAATGTGAACCGGGCCTAAGCCAGCACCTATTCAGTGAGGAGTTCTTGGGCAAGAATCCCTAACACTGTTACTGCCTACTGAGTGGGCTCTAGTGGCTGCCTCGCAAGCATTTTGAGTCCCACAGGAGAAAAGCACTATATAAAATATTAGAATTACTATTATAACAATTGTCCTATTGATTGAGGTTTGCTTGTTTTATCAGTCAAGCATTATAATGTATTGCTTTTTTATTCTTCCTCCTTATAAGTCATGCTACAAACTGCCCATTATTTCAGGTCCTATCTGCCTTCCATTGCAGACAGCTGGGCTTCTCTTGTAAAATCAGGGAAATTCATTGCTAATCCTTTGCTACATAAGTAGCAACTATTTTATAATAAAAATATGCCAGTTATTTAATGCAGACACCATGACAAAATGCCCCCTCTCTAAAACCTATTGAGCATCCATCCCTGTCATCTGACCATACTGCTTAGTGTGACAGAGAGCAGCTTGATATGTCTGATTTCTGGCTCCTGCTCAGGCTAACGTTCATGCAGCAAGAGTAGAAGAATCTGGGGAACAGCTGTTTTAGTACACAAAGATTGGACCAGCACCATATAAATGGATAATAATTTAAATTATTTTTAAGTGGCTGTTCCACAGGTCAGGATTCAGACCACCTCCCCATATTGGGTAGAATGTGCTAAGAGGAATAATACACAACTATAAACACATACACACCAGAGAGAAAGTTATCCCTTATATAAGAAGCACCATAACTACTGATTTATATAATTGAAAAAAAAAAATCACTTTATTAGAAAAAAAATTCATTGCCATAAAAACATTAAAAACACCAAAAGGATTTACACTGGGCGTATTAACAAGTACCTTTTGGTTTAAGGAAATGCAATTTTCATATAAATCAGTAGTTATGGTGCTTCTTATATAAGGGATTACTTTCGCTCTGTTGTCTGTGTATATATCTGGGGAACAGCTGCACACGCATAACAACATGCAAATGATATAGGAGGAGGAGAGTATTATGAAATGGACTATTTGTGATCATGGCCAAACCACTGATCTTATGGGCAACTTGTCACTTCCCACCGACAATACCTGATAGTAGAAGTCATCATGGTAGGGGTCTGTGCTCTGTAGTTGCAGCAACTGGATACGACAAACCCATTCCTTTTCTCTCTGAAGCATAAGGCCTGCATAAGGGTCTCTTCTATGTGGTTCTCCGTGTTGCTGGCGTGAAGAGCGATCCCCACCGACACCATTCACTCCTCTGTGCTGGCTGATAGCAACAACAAAAATAACAGAAAAAAAAATATTCCTATGTTTAAGTTATGCAGAGACAAATGCCTACATGCACAGATTCTTGCAGGAATGGCATGTAACCAATATGTAAGCTTTTGGTTTATCAGTAAATAATGAGAGGGCTAGGCTAAGGACTCACTTTCGATTCTGCTGACGCTGATAAAGCAGCCTCCTGTGTTGGGGGTGCAGGTGAGTTGTGTCAGGGCGGAACGGAAGAGGCTGCTGCTGTGGAGACCTATGAAGAATATTGGAAAGGTTATGTAATGTTCAAGGTATACACAAGCTGCTTCCTCCAGACCTGCTCCTCTCTCACCTAAGGTTATTCAGATGAGCTCCTGGGGCTGCTGCAGGGGGAACGCCGAAGAAAGGCCGAAATCCTCCAGCTCCTGGAGTTACCATGGGACCTACGTGTCCCTGCAGGAGTTTGGGAGCGACTCCAGCTATACCAGGTGTGGGAAGGCCAGCAGTACGGGCAAACTGGCTGGGTGACATCCGTCCAGCGGCTGCCTGAGGACAAAGAAAGAAAGAAAAATACCATTCATTAATAAAGCATTAAAAATAGCAAAACGTAACATGATAGCAATAGCAAAAATAGGATGCAATGACAAGGTTATAGAAATCAGTTTTCATTTAAAAAAAATGAGCATATCTTAAAATAAACACCTGCTGAATTACCAGACATTACTAACAGATAACCACCTTGTCATTATGAAGTCAGCTGAGGTGTAGCAGCGTTCAGCATGCAGAACAAAGTGTGTGTTTGCCCACCCATGCTTACTACATTGGACAGTCAAAAAGGTCCTATAGGGTCATAATATGACAGTAACTCACGGGTTAGTGCTAATTTTACAAATGTATTCCCAGTTCTGGACAGAACAAATACATTCCAGAAAACTAGTATTTCACATTTAAGACAACCTAAAAGGTGCGTACACACGCACTACATGCGCCAACGACGGGTCCGTCAGACCCTCCCGCTGGGCGGACTTTCAGGCGACAGTAGCGCGTGTGTACGCACCGTCGGCGGACTGATCAGGCAGTTTCTGAGCGATCCGCTTAGCGGATTGTTCAGAAACAGCCTTACCAGTCCGCCGACAGTGCGTACACACGCGCTACTGTCGCCTGAAAGTCCGCCCAGCGGGAGGGTCTGACGGACCCGTCGTTGGCGCATGTAGTGCGTGTGTACGCACCTTTAAAAACAACACTATGAATGACAACAGCCACAGTTTAGATAAAAAGAACAAAGTAAAACTATTGATAAAAACAACTTTTTTAATACTCTATATTAGGGTACACATTACCGCTGGGTACAACAATCTCTCTGTTTTAAAGGAGAACTGAAGCAAAAGGGATATGGAGGCTGCCATAATCATTTCCTATTAAGCAATACCAGTTGCCTAGTTGTGCCCCTAATACTCAGACCCTGAACAAGCATATGCAGGTCAGGTGTTGTCAGATCTGACAAGATTAGCTGCATGATTGTTTTTGGTGTTATTCTGACACTGTTGCAGCCAAATAGATCCGCAGGGCTGCCAGGCAACTGGTATTATTAAAAAGAAATAAATATGCCAGCCTCCATATTCTTCTCACTTCAGTTGTCTTTTAAAATAGTCCCTCAAACAGCTCCCTAGGCCCTTCATTTCTTGCACATGATTCACAGGATGCACAGAATTCTATCATCTCCTCATTTTATGCCCCGATAATCACAATTGTTCACACGTTTCTGTTGTGGGAAAGTAATAAAGATTTGGAGTAAAGTAAAAATGTATAGACCTGACACCAGACAAGAGGTAACAGGTAGTCTGTTGCTGTAACATAACTAACAGTCAGGGCAAAATGTATAACCTCACAAGCAGTCAGTAGGAATGGTGTATACTTCTCTGCAGCATGACCTGTAACTTCCAAGGCTCTGATGGGGGCACTGACAGAAGTGGCCAGAGTGCCTTGTGCCCGTCTCCTGGGCACTACCATCTCCAGTGACCTTAGCTGGAGACCTAACATCACTGCCATCCAAAGGAAAGCCCAGCAGAGACTCTACTTCCTTCGTCAGCTAAGGAAGTTCGGCATGGCACCAGAGATTCTGATCAGCTTCTACTCCACCACCATTGAATCGATCGTCTGCTCTTCCATCCTGGTCTGGTACACCGGCGCCACCGCCAGCGACAGGCTCGCACTTCAGAGGGTCATCAGGGCAGCGGAGAGGGTCGTTGGAAGACCTCTCCCCTCACTCGACCTCCTACACAGGAGAAGGCTGAGATCAAGGGCGTTGAGGATCGCTAACGATCCTACTCACCCGGGCCATCGCTACTTCTGCCAGCTCCCACTAGGACGGAGACTTCGGGCCATTTCCACAAGGAATGCCAGACACAGTAACTCTTTCTTCCCCTCGGCCGTCAGCCTCCTTAACTCCCTCCACATACTCCCATCAGCACACAAATCAATGTGACATAAAAACTATTTGATAACCAAAATTAGCTTACCTGGTAATGCTGTTTTTAATAACCCTCCAGGACAGGTGCTACATATGAGATTAGGGCCCGCCCCCAACAGGAAACACAAAGAACTAGCTCTCTATAAGTTCCACCTCTAATCTCTACCTGCCAGTACGTCTCAATTAACTGTTCCGATAGAATACCTTACATATTACATAAATATATACTTACAACTTACATAAACACATGTTTACAACATACCGTTATTTACGTGCACGTATAAGTCTTAGGGTGGGTCACCTGTCCTGGAGGGTTATTAAAAACAGCATTACCAGGTAAGCTAATTTTGGTTTTTTCCAATAACCCTCCAGGACAGGTGCTACATATGAGATGATATGCAATGAACAACACTAACCTTAGGGAGGGATCACAGCTTGAAGAACTTTCCTTCCAAAAGCCTGTTCTTCCGCCGATAGTAGATCCAACCTGTAGTGTCTGATGAAGGTGTTCACCGTCTTCCAGGTTGCCGCCTTGCAGACGTCGGTTGCCGTAGCTCCAGCTCTGTAAGCCCAGGAAGTTGCAACTGACCTAGCTGAATGTGCTGTTATATCCTTTGGACATGGTATACCTTTAAGTCTATATGCTTCATTAATGCAGATCTTGATCCATCTTGCTATCGATGCCTTGGACATACTTTTCCCTCTTGTTGCTCCAGAAAAGTTAATAAATAATGCTGTAGATTTCCTGAATTCCTTAGTTCTGTCAAGGTAATATAGTAAACATCTTCTGACGTCTAAGTTATGCCATCTCATCTCTCTGGGATCAGTGGCGTTTTTGCAAAAGGATGGCAATACAATCTCTTGCATCCTATTGGATATAGTAGCTACCTTTGGCAAGAATTCACTTGTCGTCTTCAGGACTACTCTATCATGAAAAACCATACAAAAAGGTTCGACTGAACTCAGGGCTTCCAGTTCACTTATCCTCCTTGCTGAGGTCATAGCTACGAGGAAAATTGTCTTAATAGTCAACAATCGTAATGAAATACTGCTCAACGGTTCAAACTCATCACTCATTAGAGTGTTTAACACTAAGGTTAAGTCCCATCTAGGATATGAACGTTTTATTACTGGTCTGGATCGTTCTACTGATTTCATAAATCTAATAACTAATGGTTCTAAGGCTAACCGCCTATTAAGAAAAACTGAAAGGGCTGCAACTTGCACCTTTAATGTACTTAATGCCAGCTTCTTGTCAATACCGTCTTGCAAGAATTCTAATACTGTCGCCAGTCTATTTGATCTCAGACCTACCTCTTTTTTCCAGCTACAAAAGGTTTTCCAATATTTTAAGTAAATAGCTCTTGTAACCTTCTTTCTACTATTTAATATTGTCTTTGTCACTCTGTCAGATAAACCTCTTTGTCTTAGGATTTGCCCTTCAGAAACCACGCTGTCAGCTGAAGATTGGGAATCTGAGTCAACTCGCCTTCTTTTCTTAGTACATTGTGTCTGTCTCTCAAATGGATCGGTCTGTCCACCAACATTGAATTTAGTATTGGGAACCAGAGTCGTTTTGGCCAATTGGGCGCAATCAATATCAGATACATTGCTGTCGTTCTTAGTTTCTGCAATACCATTGACAATAGAGGGATTGGAGGAAATGCATAGGCGATCTGAAAGTCCCATGTCTGGGCCAATGCATCTACTCCTAAAGCTCCTCTTGGGTCTAGAGAGAAGAACCGGGTGCAGTGCGTGTTTTCCCAATTGGCAAACAGATCTATCTGGGGATGTCCCCATCTCTGTGTCAATTCTCTGAATATTTTTGGATTTAGACTTAGCTCTGAATTTGACATCTTCTTTCTGCTTAATAGATCTGCCATAGTATTTAGAGACCCCTTGAGATGAACTGCTGAGATTGACTGAAGATTCTGCTCTGCCCAGTCTAATATCTGCAGCACCAGCCCTAGAAGCTGATCTGATCTCGTTCCTCCTTGTTTGTTCAAGTACATTACAACTGTAATGTTGTCCGAACGGACTTGTAGATGGTGGCCGTTTAATCTGTATGTCGTTTGTATCAAAGCTTCCTTTACTGCAAGTAGTTCTCGGAAATTTGATGATTGTGACATTACCTCCTTTGACCAAGTACCCTGTAAACAGATGCCTTCTATGTGGGCCCCCCAACCTGTGAGACTGGCATCTGTCGTTAGGATCTTTGTTACTGGACACCTCCACAGTCGACCTTGTGTAAGATTGTTTTCCTGAATCCACCAATCTAATGTCTGTTTTACCTCTATTGGTATGCAAAGAGTTTGGTCTAAAGCTGTATGAGCTCCCTTCCAGTTGTGTAGAAGCCATTGCTGAAGAGGTCTTATATGTTTCAGTGCCCAATATACTGAAGGTGCTGTGGAGGTTAAAAAACCGATCAGTCTCATTACCTGCCTTACTGTTGTAATAACTTCCTCCTGACATTGCTGTATCATTTTCTGAAGTTTTACTATCTTGTCCTGAGGGAGATACAATCTTTGTGAAATAGAATCTATCCTGAACCCCAAAAACTGAATTTCTTGTGTTGGGACTAGGTAAGACTTTTGATGATTCACTAACCACCCGGTTTGCTCCAATAGTCCTATCACCATCTCCTTGTGGTTCTCCAGACTCTGTATGCTGTCGGCTACCACCAACAAATCGTCCAAATAAGGAATTATTAAAATTCCCTTCAGGTGTAGAGCTCCCACAATCTCTGCCATGACTTTTGTAAAAATTCTGGGTGCCGACGAGATTCCGAATGGGAGACAGCAAAATTGAAAATGTTCCAGACCTACACTTGTCTTTACACTGAACCGAAGGAAAACTTGAGACTCTTTTCTTATTGGGATATGCCAATAGGCATCTGTTAGATCGATATTGATCATAAAACAATTTGGGGATAGAAGGTTTCGCATTGTGAAAACCGTCTCCATTCGGAATCTCTCGTACCTTATGAAAGGATTCAAAGGTTTGAGGTTTAGTATCAATCGATACTGCCCCGTGGGCTTTTTTACCAGAAACACTCTGGAATAAAATCCTTCTCCCTCCTGATCGGAAGGCACTGTGCAAACCACATCTCTTGCGAGCATATCTTTCACAATCTGTCGCATGGCCCTCCTTTCCTCTGGTATTTTTGGAGCCTGAGTAACAATAAATCGTTTGGGAGGAGGACTGGAAAACTGAATTTTGTATCCATTCTCTACTAGATCTAGAATAAATTTGTTTCTTGTTATTTCTTTCCAACCTAATAGGAATGCTTTTAACCTTCCTCCCACCTTGTTGGCGTCATGGCTTATCTTTATTTTCCGCTGCTCTAAAGAGCGGATTTTTCTTGGTAAACGCCTTATTACCCATCCAAGGCTTACGCCTCTGTTGATCTCTGCCCTGTGTCTGATTCCTCCGAAAAAAACGGTCTCTTTTTCGGCTCAAACTTCCTCTTTTTAGGAAATGTAGTTTTCTTGCTGGCTGTCCGCTCCAATACTTCTTGGAGTTGAGGGCCAAACAACAACTTTCCCTGGAAGGGAAGACTACAGGCTCTAGCTTTGGAAGCTTGACTACCCTCCCAAGTTTTTAACCATAAATTCCGACGTGCATTGTTTATTAATGCTGTAGATTTAGCTGTGACCCTTAAAGACTCTGAGGCTGCATCTATGACATAGTCATTGCCTCCTTCCACAACCTCAATTGCTTCTAAAATATCTTTTTTAGGGGCATCCTGCTCTACCAACTTCTTTATTCTCTCTAACCATACTGACATGGTGCGAGACACACAAGTTGTCGCCGCAGCCGGTTTAAAGTTAGTCGCACAGGCTGACCATGCCTTTTTTAGAGAGAATTCAATTCTCTTATCTCCTGGGTCTTTTAATCGACCCAAATCCTCAAAGGCTAACTCATTATCCTTCTCAACCTGACTAAAAGCTGCATCCAGCTTGGGACATGATTCCCATAACTTAGCATCCTCTTCTGAGAAAGGAAAACGCCTTTTGAATCCCTTTGAAATAAACAATTTCTTATCGGGTTCTTTCCACTGTAATGTGATTAAATTTTTCATTGAATTGTGGACTGGGAAACAAAGTTGCTCAGAGGGCTCCATACCCATATACAACTTATCATGTAAGGATTTCTCAGAGATCTTTTTCTGGGGTATATCAAGGGTTGAGTAAATTGCCTTCAACAATTCCTCCGTCTCTTCAGAAGCAAATTTAAACCTAGAAGACTTAAATGCATCCTCAGGATCTTCATAATCTGACAATTCTTCAGAAGATTTAGATTCTGGTTCACCAGTGTCATGGTGACTATCCTGCTCTTCCTCTGAGGAATAAATTATCCTGGGAGATTTACTCGTAGCCTTCTTGGGTTTAACAGGACGCACTGATTGTTGATCTTGTGCTGAGGTAGTTGGTAGACTCTCTCTAAATGCCTTAAAGGTCTCCACCATCTCTTGCCGCATGGTGAACATAAAATCTTTACATGAAGCTGTATTATCCTCATTAATGATACTAGATATACATTTCTGACATGATGCTTTTGGCCAGTGTTGTTGTAAAGGTTTGTTACATAGAATGCAACTCCTGGGCCTATCAGAGTTATCAGACTCCATAGCATCCTAGGAAAACATACAAATAACATAATCAATGTTTTATCCTAAGACCATCTTTTTCAGTAAAATCACCAGCTATTCTAACATCATGCCATAATATAATGTTAATACCATATATATCCTGAAGGCCAATCTATGTTCAGCCTATAATATCAAATCATATGAAGCCATGCTCTGCCTCAGTATGAGATTAATCATCACATATACTATATAAGTAACAATGACCAAATAGTAATATTCACCATATCCTTATATCAGTAGAAAAACAACCGAGTGCTCTGAGTAATATAACCAGACTGCTTTACCCTTAACAGCCGCCCACATGATCAATATATATCTTTTCAAGCTATAAAAAAGATCCACAGAGATAGGCAAATACAAGTACCCCCTGCAGACCTCCATTGACCAGACTGCGGCCTATAGCAACATCAGACCTCGCAGACCAGACGGGCGACCTGTCCTCCGACACTGCCTCTTACCTGATCTGCCGTCTTCTGTTTAGCGTCCATCTCCTCCGACACATCAGCCGCGTGTGAGGATGGACGCCGCGGCTTCTAGACAGACGCGTGATCCGGAAGCGGAAATGACGTCACCGGACGTGACGTTTCCGTAAGGGCGGAAGTACATGGCTGACAGCCGGCTTGCCCATGCTCCGCTCGGACACCCTGCTCAGCGTACTCCCACCTAGCAGCTACCTCTCCGCCTCCGCCAGGTTTAGCCACCTTCCGACACGCGGATAGCCTCCGCCAAGACTGCCTCCAAAGCCGCCTTCAGCCTCCACAAAAGCGGACGCCGGATACCAGGTAGCCACCATATCCATCAGGACAGGGCTACATTATAGTAGTTCTTATGGCCTCAGCACTGCCTGGCTGCTGACCACAACTAGCTAAGAGAGCTAGGTGTTCCCCGGAACAGGAAACACAAAGAACTGGCAGGTAGAGATTAGAGGTGGAACTTATAGAGAGCTAGTTCTTTGTGTTTCCTGTTGGGGGCGGGCCCTAATCTCATATGTAGCACCTGTCCTGGAGGGTTATTGGAAAAAATAGGCCATTCTAGGACTTTTTCAGTACTGTCACGGGTGATGCAAAATTGCTGCTAATGTAATGTAACGCAAATGTTAAGTGTGATATAATGTAAATGTAATTGCTTGTCCTCTGTTTCTTCTTTCTCTCCTTGAGCTATATGTTCTGTGCCAAAACCAATTCCGGGCATGACCTAGTCATGCTTGGCGAAATAAAGAATTCCTGATTCCTGATGACTGAGAGCCATCAGAGAAGTGAAGACAATAAACACACATTGCTGGAAACTTAACCCCTTATGACCAACTAAATAAGATTCTTTCAGCAAGGTGATTAGTCCAGTATACACGGAGGAGTTCATTGCAACCCCCTGTGCAGGAAAATTGTTCCGTCCCGCAGGGCCATGATTTTCTGTACCTGGAAATGTGGAGGTGATTTTACAGCAGAGAGGCAGAGCTTGTGTGAAGAAAGACATTGCTCCTAGAACTTGTGGTAATGTGTGCCCCAACATACAGTAATTTTTTCTTTAAAAAAGTTGTTTTATAGATAGCTGTCCTTTGACAGAGGAAATATAAATAAGAACTCTTTAACCTCCTTGGCGGTATGAAAAATACCGCCAGGAGGGAGCGCAGCAGGTTTTTTTTTAAAAAAAATTTTTTTTAATCATGTAGCGAGCCGAGGGCTCGCTACATGATAGCCGCTGCTGAGCGGCACCCCCCCGCCCGCTTCGATCGCCTTCGGCGATCTCCGATCAGGAAATCCCGTTCATAGAACGGGATTTCCTGGAGGGCTTCCCCCGTCGCCATGGCGACGGGGCGGGATGACGTCACCGACGTCACTGACGTCGGGACGTCATTGGGAGTCCCGGGCCACCCCTCGGCGCTGCCTGGCACTGATTGGCCAGGCAGCGCTGGGGTCTGGAGGGGGGGGGGGGGCCCGCGCCGCAGCAGATAGCGGCGATCGCAAAGGGGCCGGCGGCGATCAGAGTGCTGGCGCAGCTAGCAAAGTGCTAGCTGCGTCCAGCAAAAAAAAAATTATTAAAATCGGCCCAGCAGGGCCTGAGCGGCACCCTCCGGCGGCTTACCCCGTGTCACACACGGGGTTACCGCCAAGGAGGTTAAAGAAGATACATACACTGCAAAAAGACTATTTGGAAAGATGCAAATATAAAGCACAGCATCAAATACAAAAGCATGTTGCGTGTTACCTGTGCTCCTCCCAGGAGCTGTGCCCGCTGTAGTGGGGAGAGGGCGGAAGGGAACGGGTGCCTCAAAAGTGCTGCTGGGTTACTCTGCAGAGACAGAAATACTATAATAAATTCTACACTATTGTCTGTTGGGAAAAATCAGTGAGGGCGCGTTTTTCGCATGCAAATTCGCATAGCAATACAAGTGAATGGGACTGTTTCCACTTGTTAGGCAGGGGTCACACTTGTCGGCTTTCGTGCGCGTTTTCTGCACAGAAAAACTGTTTTCAACTGAGAACTCATGTTAATCAATGAGCTAGGTCACACTTGAATGTAGATTTTGCACGCAGAAAAAAAAAACTTCATCTTGCGCAATTTTGTCAGTTTTCTCTATAAATTACATTAGCTGATGTAAGGTAGAGGTCACACTTGTCTTTCAGTTTTCTGCAAAGTGTAGAAACTGAAAGACAAATGTGACCCCTGCCTCAGGATTCCTTTGCGTTTTTCTGTGCAGAAAAAATTCGTATGGCAGAGCCATCAGAATTCGCATACCGCTATGCGAATCGCATACAATATATTTAATAGGAAATTCGCATGAGGTTTGGGTATGCGAATTTTCATGCGAATTTGCATGCGAATTCGCACAGAAACAATGGAAAAGGACACCAGCACTGCCATAGTTAAATTCGCATACATCGTCATCCATGCGAATTCGCATACATCGTCATCCATGCGAATTCGCATGCGAGTTTGCATGAAAATTCGCATGGACCCGCATGCGAATTTCACATCCGCATGCAAATTTTTACCGCGGCGATTCGCACCGCACAAGTGGAAATGCAGCCTGACTGGAAAGAATGCAATCGTACACTAGGCATGGCAAACTGCTTTTCAGTGGCGTTAGCAACATATTGCCAGACTGAATAATTTGTAGTGAATGCGAGGCAGATACTCAAAATCCATAACCTAGTACAACTTCCTGAGTCATGCAGTGAATTTTAGAAACAGAAATTCCCCACTTTTACATTACACTACTGTAATGTCACACCACCACTATCCTTTGACTGTCTGGTCATTGATAGACAAAGTGCTCAGATGACTGAACAGCACATGCATCATTTCAATAACATGGCATCCATTCCCCACTGCTTACACTAAAGTAAATGGTTGTGCACCACAGGTAAAACATTTTAAACATCACAACTACCATACAAGCACTTTTGCACGGCCTGCAACCATATCCAGCAGGCTCGCTGCACCCCCAAAAGCTCACACACTCTACAAACCTCTCTTAAGAGGTTGGTTTGTTTGATAACCAAAAATCATGCAACCGCCACTCCATGAACTATATGCAACAACAACTTTATTGATAGAAAAATTAGTGAACGTGAACAACACTCTGCATAAACCCAAACCCCATTTAAAAACATTAAACTGGGCTGGAAAAAAAATAAAATAAGAGTGCTCCATAAGCAGAACCGTACTCACTCATACAACAACTCACATACACTTGGATCGGCCGACCCTTTAGAGCATGTGTGTGCAATGAACAGGTGTCAACGTTGTATTGGTCTATAGTTATCAGATGGCAATGAATTTGGCTTCTTAAATACAGCACTAGCATCTGCTCAATCCTTGCCAAAATAAATCCATGTGCCTTTAGAAACCATAGTGTCACCAATAATGCCTTCATGCATTGACAGTCTATAAGCAAAGTACTTCCGCTGGGCCTGCAATTAGCAATGACAGCCTGCTAAAGATGTCAGCTTCACCTTTCAAGTTAAAAACTTGTCAGTTCACAGTGCTGTGCCTCTCACGTGAGGCCTCCTATGTTGCTAGGTAGCGGTGTTGCTCCGCGGCGGCCCACGGTTTATTTAACAGGTACCGGTATCCAGCGATATGCGATTACTTCCAGCCGCAGAGAACCGGCATTGGCACGTACGGCTGCTTGGGGACGCTCCTCCAGCCTAGCGTCTCCGAGCCACGCCCACATTGCTAGGCATCCGCCCCAAGAAACTTGACTTGCACACCAGGTGTTAGCCAGATCGCCAAAACCCAGCATCACGTGCCCAGCACCAACATGGACCCATGCTTATTAGCTTAGCATAGCATAGTGTGGATGCCCCTCTCCTGCAGCCTTTGTATGGCTCTTAATAAAAGATTTTACACTACAGAAGCCTTATCTATTTAGCAGATTTAAACTATAAGCTGTGAGGTGACCCACAAGGAGAGGACAGAGGCTGCAGGAGAGGGGCATCAACGCCAGGACTGTGCTAATAAGCCGTTATCGCTGTCTGTGACTGGGGCAGACCTTGTAAGAGGTGAGCTCGGTCCCTGCTGGTGCTGGGCACATGGTGCTCTGTTGTGGTGATTTGGCCAACACATGGCGTGCTAGTCTCAAGTTTCTTGGTGGTGGATGCCTAGCAGTAATTAAAGAGAGTCTGAAGCCTAATAAAATAATCATTTTTACATGCTACTTATGTAAAGCAATATCAGCAGTGCTGAAACGGCGCATCCCCAGGGCTTTTCAGTACTGCTGATATTGCTTTACATAAGTAGCAGGTAAAAATAATTATTTTATTAGGCTTCAGACTCTTTTTAAGCAGCCTGTGCAATGAAGGATATGTTTATTTATATTGCATATGTCTGAGGGAGAGTGACTTCAGGAGCATCCAAGGAAGCTGATTGCCAGAGGGGAATTATACATGTGAGTGACAGACAGACAGACAGAACATTTATATCGCGCTTTTCTCCTGGCGGACTCAAAGCGCCAGAGCTGCTCTATAGGCAGTAGCCAAGGTCTCCCTACTGAATAGGTGCTGGCTTACTGAACAGGCAGACATTCGAACCCGGGTCTCCTGTGTCAGAGGCAGAACCCTTAACCATTATACTGGTGCTGTCTGTGGGTCAGGGCAGCTACCACACAAGGTGAGAGCGGTTCCTATTGGTGGCGGAACACAAACGAATGGTGATCTTTGTAAAAACCACACGGGGACCTCTCACATAGTGGCGAGGTGGCATTCTAGAAAAGTGACATACAGTCTATGCGATGATTTGTATTTTTGCTTCTTTCTCAAGGTGGATATTCACGGAAAGACTGCAGTGGAATATTGAGCACAGTTTGGAGAACTGTTGGCTGATCACGGTTTGGAGAACAGTTGACTGGTATTGGTAACATTGACCTACATTGAGATTTAAATTGGACTGTAAGACAGAGCAATGTTTTAAATAGATTTTTATTGCAAAGAATGTTTATGTGGCATTTGAACATATTGCAGCAAACCTTCAGTACAAATATTTTAGAATAGGTGGGATAAGGGAGCGCATCAATATATCTGTTACTTTAAAATAATACCAGTTGCCTGACTCTCCTGCATATCCTGTTTCTCTAATACTTTTAGCCACAGCCCCTGAACAAGCATGCAGATCAGGTGGATTAGCTGCATGCTTGTTTCAGGTGTGCGATTTAGCCACTACTGCAGCCAAATAGATAAGCAGGACTGACAAGTAAATTGTATGGTTTAAAAGGAAACATCCATATCCCTCTCAGTTTAGGTTCCCTTTAAGAGGTTCGTAAATACTGCGGAAATCCACTTGCCTACAAAGGGACTGTAGCCCCCGGTCTATCAGAGCCTTCATTTTCTCTCTTCCCGAGCTGCAGAACTGCAAGCAAACGCAGTGATATTGAACTCCCCTCAAAAGCCCCAGTGCATGCTGGGAGATGTAGTCTTCATGTCATTACATCTCCCGGCATGCACTGCGGCATCTAGGGGAGCTAAACATCACTGCAGGTACTTCAACTTGCCCCCCCCCCCCCCGTTCCCTTGTAAATGCCCCCATGAGTCAGGTCATGCACCACTGTGGACGCGTCTTGCACTGTACATGTGCACTACATAACGACTTCCTGGCCATGGGAGCGCAATCAAGGACACACGCCATTGGGCCAGTGATTGTGCAGTAGGGCGTGACCTGGCTGCAACATGGAACTTATAGGAATGTTTACATGGTAATGAAGGGAACGGGGGGGGGGGAGCAGTGGACACTTGAGTACTGCTGCCCATACATGGAGCCTCAGTTTCTACAAAGGAGTTTGTCTCAGGTTTTCTTTAAGGGGGTTCTTCTTATAGATTTGTTATATGTGGTGCTTGGGTCCCGTCAAACAGTGGCAGAGGTTGGCTTACCTCTCCTGAAGAGATGTCAATGGTGTCTTGGAAATGTAAATTTATTAGCACATAGTGTTTCTCCAGGGGAGATAAGCCAAACTCTGCCTCTGTTAAAAAGGGACCTGAGCACCACATATATCAAATATATAAAATTAACACATTCAACTTCAGATTTGTGAGTGTAGAATTTCTTCAAGTGCGCCATTTGTGAAAATAAAAAAAGAGTAACGCCAGTGAAAATAATGTAATACATTTTTGTACAATAATTGTGTATAAATGATTTAGCCAGTGTTTGCTCATTGTAAAATCTTTCCTCTCCCTGATTTACATTCTAACATTTATCACATAGTGATATTTTTACTGCTGCCAGGTGATGTCAGTGGAAGGAGATGCTGTTTGCTTTTTTGGCAGTTGAAAACAGCTGTTATTTCCCACAATGCAACAAGGCTCCCACCACAATATCAGCCATACAGAGCCCCCTGATGATCAGTTTGTGAAAAAGAAAAGATTTCTCATGGGAAAGGGTGTGTCAGCTACTGATTGGGATGAAGTTCAATTCTTGGTTACGGTTTCTCTTTAACACAAAAAACCTATTCATGCAAGCTTGACTAAAAATGTCACACTAACTATAGTAGTGCTATGAGCTCCACCCATAAAGTCTGGAAAAATGACATTTTCCCCTACAGCAAATATTGAGTCATCAACTCTTTTCTCCTTCCACGTAGATTTCAGGTTGCCACACCTGTGTAACTATGCAGCAGAGAAACGATTACGCTGTTACTTACCGGATGGCTGTTGAATGGCGATGAAGAAGCTCGAATGTGGATAGGATTTGGGCACAAAACCTGTTGAATAGTCAAAATATTCTCATTACATTTAATGAAACAAAGCTGCTGTATAATATAAAAACTGTGATGAAACCGCAAACTATTAACAACAAGAAATCTTGCAATTGCGATTTAAACTGAGGTAATTAAAAAATCAATACCAAGTTACATCTCCAGAGCCCTAATATAGTGGATAATTTACTCATCTTTGTTTCAAATGCTAAATGCCCAGGAAAATTAAGCTTTACCATCTGTAGGCTACACCACATAATTGTCAGCCTGTGACAGCTGCAGAACAAAGAGAAATAGGGAGCAGGTGATGGAAGTCACTTAAAAGATATACAAGGTGACATCCGACATGATAAGATAGACGTATGTACAGTGCCGAGCACGCAAATAACTGGTGTGTTCCTTCTTTTTCCCTCTTTCTCTGCCTGAAAGAGTTTAAAATCAGGTATGCAAGTGACAGCTTCTGTCCAGGTCAGACTATAGAGTAACCCTTAAAGGGAACCTTAACTGTACAAAAAAAAAAAAAAAAAAAAAAAAAAAACCAAACACCAGTGACGCGTAAAAATGTAGTTGATGTCTGCAATAGCTTCGTTCACCAGCAGGAATGTGTAAAAACATACGCATGGTGGGCGGCCGACTCCCTGTCAGCAAAAAAATCGAAACTAGCTGGCAGCGGGGGACTGCGAGGGCACAGGATGGCTGCAGGGGGCTGGTAGATGCCCCAGGTAAGTAAAACTTTTTTTTTTTTTACAGTTAAGGTTCCCTTTAAGCTACATACTCACTTTGGGAACCAGGAAGATTGATCCCAGTGACGTCCCACCATGACGAGGCTCCCCTGATCCATCTTCCGGCCGGCGGGTATGTGCGACGTCACACAACGGGCGTGAACGAGGCTTCTAGAAATTGCGGTATTTTGCACGGGAGTCATCTTGAAACATTAAGATCTGATCCGCTAAACTACGTTTGCGCCTGAACTCATGTCGTGAGATCACAGAAACAACCGTTTGTTGCTCAAAAAATGTTTTGGGGGAAAAAAAAAAAAAAAAAAAAAAAAAAAAAAATCTCTGGTCATTGGGAAAATTGTCAGCAATATCGCAAAGCCTTCACTGAGGAATTATAGCCTTAAAACACTTTCCTGGCAGAAAATGGCTTCTGTGAGCAGGAAAGAGATAAAAAGGGTCAAAACTTTAATGAAGGTGTCATTGAGCAGAGACAATGAAATCGTAAAAACTTAAAAACTAGATTTAAAAAAATAAAATAAAAACTTTGGGATAGCTTAGAAAACGGTCTTTTTTTTTGAAGGAAGATAGATACGATTATTTAATTTGAGGCCTGTATACACAACAGATGGAACTCAGCCAAGGCAGCTGATAATGACTAGCTCTGCTGAGAATCCAGCATGTGTACAGCAGCCCCGATGCCTCCGACCACTCGGACAGCAATTCGCCTGGTGGATTACTTCAGCCAGGCAACAGGAGATAACATTGTTCTCCCCCGGGGTTTGGAAAAGACACTTTCATACAACTTGTTGCACCTACAACTAATCAGCAGTATCAGTTTACCAATGTTGACAATGCTAACAAGTTCACTCAAGTTGATGTGGTTACCTGCTGAGTGAACATGGGGCCGACATGTTTCGGGGGAGTTCCAATAGGAACTGCTCGTACAGGCGGGCTCCCGATTACTGGAGATGTTGACCGGCGAGGCAGAGCTCTTTCAGAGGCATCACAATCTGTGTCATCTCGGCTGGGACCCAGGCCATACTCCTCTAATAAGGATAGCGGACTCATATCCTGTTAATGAAAAGCAAACGGTAAGGTTTATGAAGTCCCTGGTAGCAAAAGCTTCAAACATACAGACTTGCATACACTTCTCTAGATCCATGTATGAAACAGAAAAGAAACAAACCACAACCCATAAACAGGGAACCTAGTGTACATACACCATTCTATCTTTGCCTTACTATTACTATTAAGAAATCTTTCCACCATGTGTCTAGCGCAGGCAACTATAAAGATCGGAACTCTGAAAACCTTTAAAAGATTGGTAGAAAAGCCCTAAACCCAAGGTGTACAAATCCTTTAATAGAAAAACACAGTGGCAAAGCTCTGCCATTCAGTATACAAACCCATTAATGAAACGGCAGTGGTCACTCAGTAGGAGGGTCTTAGCCCAACTTTATCAAGGCTGGTCTATGGACTTGGAGCCCCCTTTTATACTTGCCTCGCAAGTGTGTGTTGCGTTACCTTGTTTTACGGTATGGTAATGCATCGACAATGCAAGGCAATGCAGCCTAGCACACCTACCGCGTCACATCGGAAGTGCCCGATCTGCCCCAGAGCCGCCGCAAAGTTAACAGCGTGTTACCGGACTTCCGCGGCAGCAGAATGTAAGTCAATGGTGGTGCGCGTGCGATGAATGATAGCAATCCCAGCAGGGAATACGTCACATGGTGAGGGGTATACGGAGCTATACAGGACCCTGTCGGTGCACTCTGCCTCAGGGTCCCATGTAGGACGATTTGTGCAGGCGGAGCATCACACTGCAAACACAATGGCCTGAACTTAGAGGACGCCTAAAGCACGCTACAAATGTGTGTCAACTCATCTAGGTGGCCTACAGGCAGGGTTGATCATCGCCAAAGCAAATTTACCACTTCCAAAATGAAGACAGAAAATCTCTTACCTCTGTAAGTAAAGGCCCCCTGATAGGCCGCAAGTCAGGAGAAGGCTCCCATATGCTCGAGTTTAGTCCAGATGAAAGCTAGAAAGGGAGGAAGGGAAAAGCATGGCAGCACGTAAGTTTAAGAGGGAAAAAAAACAAAACAAAACAAAAAAAACCACTTCTGTACTCAAATGTCAATTATATGAAAAAAAAACAAAAAAACCTAGATATACACAGATTTTAGGTCCGTTTTATCGAAAGTCCTTCACGTCCCTTATTAAGGTATGTACTCCCATTACACAGCATTGTGAGACAAAAGGGGAAGAGAGCCCTGGCCAAAACGCCTTACAGTCTAAACGATTAAGGTATAGGACAGTAGGTAAAGGGAAGCTGTGTGTGGAGTGGTAGAAATGGTGGTTAGTGGGCGGGGTCCTAGATAGGAGAGTATGCTTGCCTGAAGAGGTGAGTTTTCAGATTGCGCCTAAAAATAGTAAGTGTGGGTAAGTGGCGGATGTGTTGAGGGAGAGTGTTCCAGAGGAGGGGAGAGGATTGAGAGAAGTCTTGCAAGCGGGAGTGGGAAGAGGTGATCATTGGAATAAGACAAAAGAATATCGTTAGCAGAGCGGAGATTGCGTGTAGGATGGTATCTGGAAATACGTTTATTTAGATAGGAAGGAGCTATGTTGTGGAGAGCTTTGTAGGCGAGAGTAACAATTTTAAATTGTATCCTTTGTGTAACTGGCAGCCAGTGAAGGGACTGACAGAGGGGGATTGGGCTAGAGAAGCGGGAGGAGAGGTGGGTGAGTCATGCAGCAGAGTTCATGAGACTCTAGCGGGGCTAAACGGTTGGCAGGGAGGCCACAGAGCAGAGAGTTGCAATAGTCTAGTTGGGAAATAATCAGGGCGTGCACCAGAAGTTTGGTAGTGTCCTGTGTTAGAAAAGGGCGGATGCGGGAGATGTTTTTTAGGTGGAGGCGACAAGAGGAGGATAGTTTGTCAATGTGTGGTTTGAAGGAGAGATTCGAGTCCATAATTACACCTAGACAGCGAGCCTGGGGGACAGGTGTTATGGAGGTGCCATCAACAGAAATAGTGATGTCTGGCAGGGGCAATGAGCTGTGAGGTGGGAAGACTACTATTTCAGTCTTGTCCAGATTTAGTTTCAGGAAGCGGGAGGACATGAAAGAGACGATTGCATTGAGACAGTCCGGGACATGGGTCGTTAAGGTGTCCAAGTCAGGTGCTGAAATTTAGATCTGGGCATCGTCAGCGTATAGGTGATATAGGAAACCAAAGAAGCTGATGAGTTAATCAAGACCATATGTGTAGATCAGGGGTGTCAAACTCAAATGCAAAGTAGGTCAAAATTGTACACTGGGACCCAGTCGCGGACAAACCTCAATGTCTACGGGCCACCTTCCTCCTTTATAAAGTTCCCAGGTCTCTAAAGGCTGTCCTCCAACACCCATACAGTCTCCTGGTGTCTAATGGTACTCACTCCCCTATATAGTTCCCTCGTGTCCGGAGGCCCCCACCTTCCCCTATACAATTCCCTAGTGTTTAGCACTTTCCCCCTGCCTCCCACAAATGGCTTAATTGGTGCTCTAGGGCTTCACCTCCAATATAGCTTTCCTGGTGGTCTAGAGTGGGCCAAACATAATGCAAAGTGAGGGAACCACTTGAGGGCCAAATTGAATGGCTCTGAGGGCCAAATTTGGCCCACAGGCCGTAGTTTGACATGTATGGTGTAGATAGAGAAAAGGAGAGGTCCGAGGACTTTTAATGACTAAACATATTGTTTATATGTGTAAGGGTGTTTGTGCAGTGGGGATGGTTAGGGTTAGGCACCACCGGGGGGTGGTTAGGGTTAGGGGGGGGGGGGGTGTCTAGGGGTTAGGGATAGGTACAGGGAGGGTTCTTTGTGAGAGTATAGTTACAGTACAATATTTGTAATATATACAATTTATTAAATTATGTTTATTTCCACAAAGGGGGGGGGGGGGGTCTAGGTGTTAGGGATAGATCTGTGTGAGAGTACAGTTACAGTACAGATAAAGTTGCAGTAAAATACCTGTAATATCTACAATTGTATTACTATGTTTAATACAAGTGTAAATATTGTTTTTTGTTATAGACAGTATTTTGCCGTTTCATTTCCATTTATTACACATATTTAGCACTTTATAAGCTATAAACATTCGTAATTTCGTCTATATCCCACGCCCTTTTTTCCAGCGTCCTTTTTGTATGTATGCGCTGGAGATGCACAGCAGCTTGCCTGTGTGTAATGTGACAAACAGAACATGGCTGCTCTCGTATCACAGGAAGAAATAATCATATACTGTTGAAGTTGTTTGCAGCTAGATTTGCTGTGTAAACTATATAAACTTTAATATATAAATAAATAGATAGGTACCAAACTAAACTAAATATTCAAGGCCTGGTTTAACTATTGCTTTGTATAGCTACAAAATTAGGTCAGCCGCCGAGACTTCCTCTTTGCCACGCCTACTGGTCGCCATGAATAACGCAATCACGCGCCCACCTACGTCACCACAACTTCCGCCCTTCTTCAGTCGCATGGCCGCCTGTGACAACTTCGCCTGCCGTCGGAAGGGATTTCCCAGGAAGCGGACGCCGTGCTGCATAGGAACTGAGTTTTTCTTTCAGGTGCATGCACGGCCTCCCAGTAGCTTTATAAATAGCTGGCTAGTACAGGCTAGGAATAACTCTCCCAGCGCCTGATCACAGGCCAGGAAAGGAGCTTTTTCCCCCAAAATAGCCACCTGTATAGCCCTCTATCCAGTCTAAAGGGGCCCATACACTGAGCCGATTTTCTGGCCGACCGATCCCGATCGATCGATTGCAAATCGGTTGGCCAATCGACCGATCGATGGCCGATTTCGATGGATTTCTGTCGAACTGGCAGGATGGAAAATTTAGGTCGATCTGATGAGATTGCTTATCAGTTTGCATTGGCCTTAATGGAAATCTGATGGCAAAAAAATGCCATCAGATCGAATTTCAATAGATTTCAAACTGAAATCTATTGGAATTCTATCCTGGTAAAAAATGTTCTAAAAACGCATCAGATAGATCATCAGATGCATTTCTTATCTATCTGCTGCCAATCTGACGAGTGTATGGGCACCTTTACTGGTACATGCTGAATGTGTCCCCGGCAGGCCGGAAATGCAAGAATACTGGAGACAGGGGGGTAGGGTGGGGTCTTTTAAACTTCTTGCTGATTGTGTTTCATTAAGAGGAGGAGCCTGGAGTCTCATTTCAAGGTCATACACTGGAATGGTTAGAGAAATTACTGTAAATCACTTTCATCCATGTCTAATCTAATGCAAGCAAGCAATTGCATTTCATGTGGATACAGTCTTTAAAATCTACCAAGACACCCAGATCCATTTCTTTTATGGAATTATTCTAATTTGATCCCACCAAGGAGCAGGATTATCCATCAGGTAACCTAGGCCAGGGCTTTTCAACCCTGTCCTCAAGAACCACCAACAATGCAGGTTTTGTGGAAATCCACAGAGGTAGTTAAATCAGCTCTGCTGAGACACTAATTACCTCACCTGTGAATGTTTGTGGTTTTCTGCAAAACATGCACTGTTGGTGGTACTTGAGGACAGGGTTGAAAAGCCCTGACCCAGGCAGGTGCTTGAGGCCTAGTGGGTGTCAAAGCGCCCACGTGACATCTTCTTTGTCTTCACTTCAGCTTACCAAAAGGACCACCAAGGGGCCCCGAATCTACTACCTTGCCTAGGGCCCCGTTACATCTTAATCCATCTCTGAATTATATTCAGCATGAACAGTTTTAGTCCTCAAGTGTACAATGTTGTAATCTACAGTAAACCTCAATGCTCATGTATATCATCCAGTTATTGAATTCATGGATTCAATGGATTGTCTTACACTTACATTTTTCTCTGTCATTTGGAAACCGAGATCTTGCTGTACTCAGTTTTCAATATTTTGTATTAATGATTTGTATTAATCATTCATCAACTCTTTGGACACAGTCTGCAATTTAGCAATGTGACTGTCTCAATATACTCTACAAGTACCAAACTACGGAGGGCAAAATGACTACAAGTCTACTAGTGTTGGCAAACAGAAAGATTAAAGTAAAGGTAAAAGAACCTGCACCTATTCAGTAAAGAGTCCTTGGGCTAGACTCCCTAACTCTGCTACTTAGTGCGCATTAGTGGCTGCAGCTCAAGCTCTGTGTTTGCCAGAAGAAAAGCGCAATATAAATATTATTTGTCTTGTCTATAAAATGGTTGTTTTGTGATGGTGAACAACATGTAGCTCAACAACAAATCAGTTTGCCCAATTTAGGCTCCCACTACTTACCTGTGTGCGTGACCCCCTTGGCAGGGCCGGCTCCTCAATCTCCCTCACTAGCTGACTCAAACTGTGCTCCAGTTCCTCCTGCTGTTCCCCAAGCAGGTCAATCATGGGGGAGGAGCCTCTGGCCAAAATGTGATCGCTTGGTGGCTTCTCTTGAATCTCTGCCAGCCTATCGTGCTCCTCTCGCCAATCATCATCTATAATAAAATAAACAAACACTGAATTTTGATACAATTAAAAAAGCACATACGGTTCCATAATAATTCACACTTCTGCTACTATACCACTATTTGTAAAAACAAATACTAGCC
Source organism: Hyperolius riggenbachi (assembly GCF_040937935.1). NCBI lineage: Eukaryota > Metazoa > Chordata > Amphibia > Anura > Hyperoliidae > Hyperolius > Hyperolius riggenbachi. The sequence continues at coordinate 198,307,330 of NC_090655.1, forward strand.
AATATCCTTTTCTCACACCATCCCTGTCTAGTGTTCCTGCGTGCCTCATTAGAATTCAGCATTTTCTGTACCCTACACTAGGCTTGGCCGATTTTAGGAAAAGATTGAATTGCACGATTTCTGTCAGAAAGGGCCCTTTTCCACCTGCAATCGCTAGCGTTCATGCTGAACGCTAGCGATTGCTGAATCGCAAAACCGGCGATTCCCGACGTTTGCGGCCGCGATTTTGCTATGCTATGCACTGCATAGCAAAATCGCGGCAATTATCGCTCCGCCGCGCGTTCGCGTTCCCGACAAAAGCGAATCGCGGTAGTGGAAATGACCTACCGCGATTCCTATGTTAAAAAGCAAACCGTAGCGATTGTAAAATCGCTAGCGGTTTGCGGTTTTGCGATTCAGCCAGCGCAAACGCGCTGTGATTTCTATTCCATTCACACTTTTCTTCAAATCAAGCTTTATCACTAATTTCACAGTAACAGAAATGTGCACAGTAACATTTGCAAACATGCACTGACAGAAAATGACATCACACTATCAAATTGATAGTATGATGTCATTTTCTGGCATGTTTGTAAATGTTACTGCATAATGTGAATTTATCAAAACAAATGGCTATTAATCTAAAATGCAATGATGAAAATTAAAGGCAAGAATTGCTTTCAATTAACGTATTTATTAATGAGAAACATGCATGTGTCTTGCATGAACATTCTTTAAAGTTTCTAACAGCAGTAACTTCCTATAGAAATCCAGTGCAGTAGTGCACCCCATCACATGAATGGCGATGTGCCTGGCTTATGGATCACCAATCCAATCGCAATAGGAAGCAGCAGCCAGCACCTGGGCAGTGGGCACCAATGCCATCCATGTATTTATAACTCTAAGGGCTGGTTCACACTACAAGAGTTTTTGTAGGTGGCAGCGCTTTGTGATTTTAAAAGCTCTTGCTAATGTAATGCTATGTGTGTGTGTGTTTACTCTGGAGCGATGTGATTTTGTAGAAATTGTCCATAGCATTGCATTAGCAGAGCTTTTTCAAATCACTAGTGCTTAATGAGACACTGACGCGAAAAAAAATATATGATATTAATGAATTGGTTGTGTACTATGAATAATTACTAGAAGATTAGCAGCAAAGAAAATATTCTCATATTTTTATTTTCAAGTATATAGTGTTTTTTCTAACATTGCATCATTCTATAATATGTGCAGATTACACAACACTCAGCATTCAAAATGATTCATTCAGAGCAGTCTGTGAACTAATGAACTCTCCTCTGCCAGAGGAAATGTAAACAGTTAACTAGCACTTGAGATAATAAGTCAGAAAACAGCCCTCTCCACGACTTTTGAAAGTTGTAGAGATAATGGCTTTTTTGTATAGAGATAACAACTGGAGTTTCTTAACTCTTCCTGTACTGGAAACCATTAGACTGATGTATCTGATCTTAACCACTTCCGGATTCTCGGAGCGTATATACACGCCCCTGAATCCTGAAGTGTATTCCATGGAGTTCCATGTCAGTTCACGGAGGGTGTCTCCGTGAACACCCTGCGAGCCGATCGGCGGCTCGCAGGGTAAATGTAAACACACGGGGAAGACCTTCCCCGGTGTTTACATGTATACGGCGCTGCTGCGCAGCAGCGCCGTAGAGGAGATCGGTGATCCCCGGCCTCTGATTGGCCGGGGATCACCGGCACCTGATAGGCTAAAGCCTATCCCATCAGGCGCAGGACGGAAATCAGTCCTGCGCCGCTCACAGGGGGAGGGAGAGGGAGGGAAAGGGGAAGGAGGCCAGGAAGCGCTGCGGAGGGGGGCTTTGAAGAGCCCCCCCCTGCAAGCGCAAGCAGCCGGCGGCGATCAGACCCCCCCAGCAGGACATCCCCCTAGTGGGGAAAAAAGGGGGGGGGGGGGGGGGAAGTCTGATCGGCCTGGCTGCAACCTGATCTGTGCTGTGGGCTGGAGAGCCCACACAGCACAGATCAGCACAAAATAGCGTGGTAGGGAAGTGGTTAATGTTTTATTTCTTAGCTGTACTACACATATAAATCATAATATAGTTTTTTTTTCGCTTCAGTGCCTCTTTAAAAAGCACTTGCAGCGTACATCAGCCCTAATCTTGCTTTATTTAGATCTGTCACATAGGTACACAATGTTTCGGAGCGACTCACTGCTGCTCCTTTATCAAGTTAGTGACAGACTGGTGCCAGCAGTCACTCCAAACGTTGTGTATCTTTGTGACGGATCTGAATAAAGCAAACTTAAGAGCTATAAATACATGGATGCTTCTTCCTATTAAAGTTTGTTACAAATGAAGAACTAAAAGAGCCATCGTTATCCTCAGTAGTGCAAAAAAAAACAAAAACAAACAAAAAAAAAAAAACTTACTTTTCAGTTACATAACATGCAAAAAAAATGTAAACTATGTTAAAGTGTACTCGAGCCGAAGCTTGGGTACAAAATCAGATACTACTACTACTTACCCTGAAGAGAGGGAAGCCTATTGAGGCTTCCCTCGTTACTCTGTTCCCCGTCGCTGAGCGCGGCCCCCTGGAAGATTAGTGACAAGGCATTGTCATTTATCACATCAAGGTCGCGCAGCTCCTCTTCCGGCCCCCACATGTGCAGTAAGCCGGAGCCATGGGCTCCGTTCAACTGCGCGTCCATCCAGTCCATGATCCAGGAAGGAGGGCCGCACTCTGCAATGGGGGGCTTCAGAGAAGCGAGGGAAGACTCAAGGATCCTGGGGCTTCCCTCTCTTCAGGGTCAGTATCTGATTTTGAGCCCATGCTTCAGATCAGGTTCACTTTAAATATGTAAGAAATAGAAAAACGTGCAAACATTTCCAAAATCATCAAAAAGGGTCTTCTCTTGCCCAACAGTTGCACTCATGCAGAAACTTTCATGAAAAATGACAAATACATCTTATGTAAAAGAAGGCTAACAGTCGATAGCCAGACACTAAGAGTGACATGCAAAACAAAATCTCAAAAATGTAACAACTTTATCCCAGACAACTGTACATCACTCTTTACAGATTTTTGGTCAAGAAAACCAGCATGTCAACCTTGGATGGTTTTAGACATGCGTGCTGGCATGTGACAATATTGCAACTAGCACTAAACAATCTCTCTGATGGTAAACGGGTGGCTGGTATGCACAGAAATTTACAAGCAACTTTGCTCAACCATGGAAAGTTAACTCTGCACTTTCCACCAAGCTAGTGGATCTTGCTCTCAATCAATAGTTGGACTAATCAGGTAGTTGTCCAGTTCAGCTTTAACCTCTAGCCGACCGCGTCACGCCGATGGGCGTGGCAGCAGCCCCAGGACCGCTTGACGCCGACATAAAGTCCTGGGGCTCTGTTTTGCAGGAGATTGCGCGCGCATCTCCCGTTTGGTGGTCTCCGCTCGGAAGACTGTTACACGGCAAAACCGGCGTGTATTTACATGTACTGCGCTGTGATCAGCAGCAGCGCTGTACTGGGGACAGCCGTGTGACACGGCTGTCCCCCTGGGGACCTGGGGCATCTACCAGCCCCCTTGCAGCTATCCTGTGCACTCGCAGTCACTCATGGCTCCTCTGGTCCCCTGCTGCCAGCTAGTTTCGTTTTTGCCGACTGGGTGTCGGCCGGCCGCCATGCGTACGTTTTTAAGCATTCCTGCTGGTGCAGAAAGCTATTGCAGAAAACAAGTACATTTTTACGCATTACGGTTGTAATGTTGGATAGTGGCTGGATAGTGTATGGTTAAGGGCACCACCTTTGACATGGAAGACCAGGGTTCTATTCCTGGCTAGGGTCAGTACCTATTCAGTAAGGAGTTCAAGGCAAGACTCCCTAACACTGCAGGGTGGCCTCTTGAGCGCGTCCCAGTGACTGCAGCTCTTGAGCGCTTTGAGTCCGCCAGGAGAAAAGCGCTATATAAATGTTGATTATTAATGCGTAAAATTTTACGCATTACACCCGTAACGCGTAAAATTTACTTGTTGATGTCTGCAATAGCTTCCTGCCCGAGCAGGAATGCGTAAAAACGTACGCATGGCGGCAGGCCGACTCCCAGTCAGCAAAAACGAAACTAGTTGGCAGCAGGGGACCAGAGGAGCCATGAGTGACTGCGAGGGCACAGGATGGCTAAAGTGGGCTGGTAGATGCCGCAGGTAAGTAAAACTTTTTTTTTTTAGAGTTAAGGTTCCCTTTAAAAGCATCCTCCAACTGGATGGTGAACGGAGGAGGCACAGCCTTGCTCTTGAAGAAGCTGCCCAGTGACCGCTTTCCCTTCCCAGTGGTGTATGGAGCTGCCTCTGCTGCACCCTGGGGCATGGCATCTGTGGTGCCAAGACAAGCCCTCTTCTTCTTTTGTGCCACCTGCTCCATTTGAATCTGCACCTTTTCTTTGATGTCTGGGACATTCTCTGCACTTATGTAGTCAGTCTTGAATCTCGGATCAAGGAATGAAGATATATCCAGTAACTCCTGTGTGGCTGGGTCACTGTATCTTCAATGTAGGCAAGAGATCTGGACTTTTTTTCCCTTAGTAAGATCTGCATTCTCATTTTCACTAAAGCCTAGTACACACTAGCAATTTTGATAGGCCAATCATTGGTCAATTTTACCACCTCCGTGTAGTATGACCATTTATCTATATAATCTGCATAGAATTGAAAATCTGTTTTGCCCTCATACTACATGGAGGTGGTAAAATTGACCAATCATTGGCCAATCGAAATTGCTAGTGTGTACTAGCCTTTAGGGTTGATGTTCTCAGAAGGAGAACTGGTTTCAGGTAGGACACACTTACATATGCTTCACCAGAAAGAGCATCTGTAAATTCCTGCAGAGGTCCATTGGCATGGTTGATTGATTCAAGGACATCTGTGTCCTGCCAAGTGGAGACCAGGTGACTTGTCTTGTCTTCAGACAGAACCTGAGACAATGCCTTGTTCTGTTCAAACACCGTCACTATAATTGTTTGCCTTGAACCCCATCTTGTTGCACTCTAGTTAGTGAGTGCTCAGGTGAATTAAATTCTTGCTGTGCCTTTTTCAGCACTGTCTTTTTCCAGCTATAAGAGAAGACACCAACTATTTGTTTGCAAAGTCCAGTTGCCCGCTTGACTCTTGCATCATCTTTAACAGCATTTTCAATTGCAAGATGCAGCCTGTGTCCAAAACATTGAAGTCTGGTCCAGTCCTTAAGTTCCACTGCTTTGATGACGTTTGCTGCCTTGTCAGTTGTGATGCACATCTGGTCCTCTTCTCTCAGACCCAAACTTGACAGACACTCTCTCAAACCCTGTGCGATATTCTCTCCGGTGTGATCGATGGGAAAGTATGCGGTCTGCAGACAGCGACTTTTCATTTCAAAGTCGCCATTCACAAAATGTACAGTCAAACTCAGATATGGTTCGGTTGTTCTGCTTGATCACATATCAGTAGTTGTGGCGTAATACTGCACATTTTTCACTACTTTTTCTCTGCACTCTGTGTACAGCTGTGGGATGGCAACTTGGTTGAAGAAGGTGCGGGAGGCTATCGCATATCTTCTGTCCAGCGTGCAGAGAAGGTTTTTAAATCCAGATTTATTGACAGTGTTAACAGGCATCATGTCACTGGCAATGTAGTGCATTATGGCTGCTGTTATCTCCCCATGTATTTTGCTGCCGGAATCATATGGCGTCACACTGGTAAAAGATTGAATAATTGTAGATTGTTTACTACAGTGGGCCTGAGCATCACTTTCACTCGACTTGTCACCAGACTTTTTACTCATGCATTCCTCATGCAAATGCTTGTGGTGATTTTTCAAGTGCCGGTATAAGTTTGTTGCGCTTCCACTTTTGGTTGCAACTTTAGCGTGACAGGTCTGGCACAGTATCTGGTTCTGTTGCACGTCTGCAGTCTCAAAGCCAAAATACTTCCAAATGACTGACGTGCTGTTTGTCTTGGAGATTAAACCTAACTCCGCTTCTGGGTCTGCAGCAAAAGCCATTGCCAGAGTTTTCAAAGCATGAGGAGCTGGAGCTATTGGTAAGCCACCACGTTATTGCCGCAAGAAGACGGCCCCAGGCCCGTAACAAAGGATTGTTCAGTTCACAGCTTCACGCTAAGACAGTTACGATACTCTAGTCGATTACCACCTCTGGACATAGGGGGAACAGCTTGCCTTGCGATTTCACAACTAGGCTCACTTTGTGTGAGCAGCAATATGGCCACTTAGAGTCCTTCCTTAACTTTCTGGCTTTCTGTGTAGACCTGTCAAGCTTTGCTTTGGACAGTTATCAAGACTAGCCTGCCCTGCAACCACAATTATGGCTTAGGAATGTGGCACCTTAGTTTGCACAGATTCAAAGTGCCCCACTGCAACTTTTCAGAATGCAGAAAGAATAGATCACCACTGCAGTCAGTCACACCATCATCATCATTATCATGCTGAGTTGCTGACACACTGTGCAAAGGAGGCAATACAAAACTTTAATGACAGGGGTGTGGGCGGAGTCTGCTGCCCACGACACAGTTTGATTTACATGCATGCAGGCGGAGTCTGCTGCCCGCCCAGCAAATGATGTGGAGTTTGCCCCCCTCCCTGTATTACAAAATATGAGTCTGCCTGCCCAGTGCCCAGCTAAATTCATGGAGGTGCTGGGAGGAGTGAGCTCCCCCAAGTGTGAAGCTGTGTCATTCAGTCCCCCTTTTGCATACATTGCCATTTTGTGAGAGCCTGCAGGCGGAGTCTGCTGCCCGTATTACTAAATGTGATGGTCAGCCTCCCTGGCACGTGGGCGGAGTCTGTCGTCCACCCAGTTAGTGATGTAGAGGTGCTGGAAAGAGTGAGCCGCCACGAGTTTGAAAGCCTGCGGGCACCCGCTCTTCTGATTTCCTTCACACTAGTAGGCGGAAGTTCGGGGAGAGAGTGAGCCGCTTCCGTCAAGGCAAAAATCACTGGTGCTGAACCACCGCTGCACGGAGCGGTAAAGGGGACTGCTGGGCTACAGCTAGACTGCAGAGAGGGATAAAAATTTCCGTGATCGCGATTTCAATCTCAAAACGATTTATTGTTCAGGCCTACCCTACACCTCAGCTTTTCCTGTTCCTCAAGCCTCATTAGACCTTTGCTCTTTCTGTACTTCATTTTTCCCCATTCCTCTTTGTATCTCTTGCCTGATTCTACCAGAGTACACATTTTCTATTGTCCAGTATGTAAGTAAGACATCTGATGAGAGCCATCTAATTGACCAAGTAAATATCAAGAGGAGTTAGGACCCTTTTCCCACTACCCTGCATTTTGCAATCTGATTGCCTACTGATCCCAAAACGCAGGGTACAGTAAAACTAATGGAAACGGCAGCAGCTATTTCCATTAGTGCGATCCGATTGCGATTTTGGCCCGATTGCAATCATCATCCTGACGCGTTTTGGATGCGATTGAGCTCTACTATACAGAGTATAGTAGCTCAATAGCAATTACAAACAGGGCTGTGGAGTCGGAGCAATTTTGGGCACCCAGAGTCGTTGACTTCATAAACTGAGGAGTCTGAAGTCGGATGATTTTTGTACAAAATCCACAGCCCTGTTAAGTATTAGACTAAGGAGTCGGAGTCGAGGATTCGAAGTCGGAGCCATTTTGGGTACCTGGAGTCGGCGTTGGAGTCGTGGTTTCATAAACTGAGGAGTTGGAGTCTGAGTTGGAAGATTTTTGTACCGACTCCACAGCCCTGATTACAAACTTGGAAATTGTTTGAAACGCGATTGAGTTTCATAGTGGAAAAGAGCCCCTAACCACCCCGTTTTCTGTGGATGACAAATCCTGCTACATTTTGTGCCAGGTGCAATTCTTCTAGAAATTTTTCCTCAACGTTCAAAACATTACAAACCAGAAGCACCAGTTTAAAGGACACCTGAAATGAGAGGGATATGAAGGCTGCCATATCCATTTCCTTTTAAAACAATACAAATACCCTGGTTGACCTGCTGATCATCGGCCTAATACTTTCAGCCATAGACCCTGAACAAGCATGCAGCAAATCAGGTGTTTCTGACTGAAGTCTGACTAGATTAGCCACATGCTTGTTTCAGGTGTGTGATTCAAACAATACGGATGCTATAAAAAAACAGGAGGATGGCAAGAAACTGGGATTGTTTAAAGGACAACTGAAGCGAGGGGGATATGGAGGCTGCTTTATTTATTTCCTTTTAAGCAATACCAGTTGGCTGGCTATCCTGCTGATCTTCTGCCTCTAATACTTAGTTACATAGTTATTTTGGTTGAAAAAAAGACATACGTCCATCGAGTTCAACCAGAGAACAAAGACCAGCCTACTCCATCACATATCCCTGTTGATCCAGAGGAAGGCGAAAAAACCCTTACAAGGCATGGTCCAATTAGCCCCAAAAGGGAAAAAAAATTCCTTCCCGACTCCAGATGGTAATCAGATAACATCCCTGGATCAACATCATTGGGCATTACCGAGTAATTGTAGCCATGGATGTCTTTCAACGCAAGGAAAGCATCTAAGCCCCCTTTAAATGCAGGTATAGAGTTTGCCATAAAGACTTCCTGTGGCAATGCATTCCACATCTTAATCACTTTTACTGCAAAGAACCCTTTCCTAAATAAATGGCCAAAACGTTTTTCCTCCATGTGCAGATCATGTCCTCTAATCCTCTGAGAAGGGACAAAAAGCTCATCCGCCAAGCTTTTCGCCATAGACTTTGAAAAAGCATTCAGCAGATCAGGCGTTTCTGACATTGTTATTGATTTTTAAAGTGCCCACATATATGCGCTGACATTATTGTCAGATCTGACAAGATTAGCTTCCTGCTTGTTTCTGGTGTTATTCAGACACTACTGCAGCCAGAAAAAAAAAATCAACAGGATTGCTAGCAACTGGTATTGTTTAAAAGGAAATAAACATGGCAGCCTTCATATCCCTCTCACTGTAGGTTCCCGTTAATGGAATTCTAGAGTCTGTTCTTCTACATTTTGAAAACTGATCTTTTATTCAAAGACTGAATAGTTCAGGGCCAGCTTAAAACATCAGTTTGTTACTTACCAATTGCCCCAGCTCCAAATGTATCATCATTAAACTGGTCAATGTCCTCATCTTCCTCCAGCTCCGGGAAGCCATCACCATCATCGAGAGACTGAAAGACAGCAGTGACTAAGATAAGCAATTTAGCTGCAGGACAACCCATAACACAAACTGTCAGCTGATCAAAAGCATCAGCCTTTCTTATGAATGGGAAGGTTGAGGTGTTTCACGCAGTGGATTCGAGGTACACTTAGGATGTAAAGGAAACAGAGAGCAGGAGTGCAATGGTGCAGTATCGTTAGTTATAGGAGTAATTGTAAGTATATAGCTTTATACTTAAAAGGGTGGGTTGCAGATCCCTGCAACCACCATATAAGCTTTCGGGAAATAAACCGTCCCTGCCGGATGTCGTTTTGGGTAAAACTATTACCTCCCAGAAGAGGTCTGACTGGGAAATTGTGAATATTGAATATAAATTATACGGTACTAGCCCGCTTCCTCAGGTCAATACACAGTGCCTTAGAACAGAGTATAGGCTTCACCTATAGTCAAATGCACTGTGTATTGACCTGAGGAATTGAGCTAGTAACCGTGAAACACTTGTCTGTGTTTTGAATAAGAAACTTTTTTTTTTTCAGTCGAACTAGTGTTCTATCTTCTGGAGAATTAAGAGAACACCTCTCTTTTATTACTTTTTATACTCCATCCCCAAAAATATTTATGAATGGACTTAAAGTGTACCTGAGGCAATGCGGTGGGGGAGGGTGGTGGTGGTGGGTTCAGGCAGGTGGGACATGTTTCCTCCCTCATGACATGCCTCTGTGTCTCCCCCACCGCCGCACCTCAAATGGAATCTAAACTGAGAGGGGTATGGATGTTTCCTCTTAAACAATACTAGTTGCCTGGCAGTCCTGCTGATCTCTTTGACTGCAGTCGTGGCTGAATCACAGACCTGAAACAAGCATGCAGCTAATCCAGTCTGACTTCAGTCAGAGCACCTGATCTGCATGCTTGTTGAGGGGCTGCGGCTAAAAGTATTAGAGGCACAGGATCAGCAAAGAAGTCGAGCAACTGGTATTATTTTAAAAGGAAAAATCCACATTCTTCTCAGTTAAAGAGACACTGAAGCGAGAATAAATCTTGCTTCAGAGCGAACGCCGATATCCCGCGGCTAAACGGGACCTTACCTCCCAAATCCCCCCCTGCAAAATCCACGACCAACTCGGTCATAGATTTTGCTGCTCTTGAGGCAGGGCTAACGGCTGCAGCCCTGCCTCTAAGCGCCGCCTATCAGCGGCGCATCGCCGCCTCTCCCAGCGAAGGAAGACTGAGAGGGGCGAGGGAGAGGCGGAGATACGCGCTGACAGACGCGCGTGAGGCAGGGCTGCGGCCATTAGCCCTGCCTTAATCCGGAAGAGGGGATGCGCTGCTAGGAGGGGATTTCGGGGGGTAAGGGACCCCCATTTAGCCGCGTGATAGCGGCGTTTTAGCAGGGGCACGCATGCCCCTGCTGAATATAAGCTCTGAAGCGAGATTTATTCTTTTTCAGAGTCTCTTTAAGGTTCCCTTTAACCCCCGAAATTGAAGACGAGTGTCACTAATCTCAAGGGGAAAGAAGGAGAGGGATTCCCTGCTCAAAACGCCCCCCTGGGGGCATTCTTGTAGGTTTTCCCCAGCTGCCATTGGGCAGCTGTCTCTCCCTGGCTGCTCCCCTGCCTCCCCGCACGCTGAGAGAGAAACTCGCTCTCCTTCCAGCGTCGTGACCCCAGAGGTCACAGAAATGAAAGTAAGAAGATGAGGGCCACAGAAGCGTCAGAGATGGCAGCTACCTGATTTGCCCAGCTTCCCGGATCAGGTAGCATGGTCTTTTTAAAATTGTATGTCCCCACCTCAGGTTCTCTTTAACCTCCTTAGCGGCATGCCCAACACTGTCGGGCATACCGCTCTGTGGCCCCAGGAGTCCCCCATAAATAAATAAATGTGGCAAATGGCTGTAAATCCTCTAGCTAGCACTAGGCTAGCTAGTAAGAGTCTCCGTCAACCCCCAATCCCCCGGTTTATACATTACCCCCCCCCCCCCGGATCCAGTGATCGCGCAGCCTCCCGGCACAGCTCCGGTCTCTTTATGGGGAGGATCGGGTTTGCGCTTCTTCCTCCCTCCCCAATATAGCTTCCCTGATGCCTAGTTTCCCTCCTCCCTCTCCAATATAGCTTCCCTGGTGCCTAGCTTCTTCCTCCCTCCCTGGTGCCTAGCTTCTTCCTCCCTCCCTGGTGCCTAGCTTCTTCCTCCTACCCAATATAGCTTCCCTGGTGCGTAGCTTCTTCCTCCCCAATATAGCTTCCCTGGTGCCTAGCTTCTTCCTCCCTCCACAATATAGCTTCCCTGGTGCCTAGCTTCCCTCCTCCCTCTCCAATATAGCTTCCCTGGTGCCTAGCTTCTTCCTCCCTCCCTTGTGCCTAGCTTCTTCCTCCCTCCCTGGTGCCTAGCTTCTTCTGCCCTCCACAATACAGCTTCCCTAGAAACTAGCATCTTCCTCCCTCCCCAATATAGCTTCCCTGGTGCCTACCTTCTTCCTCCCTCACCAATATAGCTTTCCCTGGTGCCCAGCTTCTTCCTCCCTCCTGAATACAACTTCCCCAGTGCCTAGCTTCTTCCTCCCTTCCCAATATAGCTTCCCTGGTGCCTAGCTTCTTCATCCCTCCCCAATATAGCTTCCCTAGTGACTAGCGTCTTCCTCCCTTCCCACTATAGCTTCCCTGGTGCCTATTCTCACTTCAGTTGTCCTTGAAGCATTCAAATTGGCCAAATAGTATGGGCGTATTATCCTACAGCCCATCTGAAATCAAGCAGTTCAAGATGGTGCTGTCCACCCAATCACGCTAGCCTAATTTCCCTATGGACCCTCACACTAGCTCACCTCAACCATACTAGCACAAAAAACCTTGGTGGTTATGTGAACATTTACACAAGGGATCCCCAAACTTTTTCGGTCAAGGGCCTGGTCAACATACTTCAGACTGCCGAGGGGCCGGAACATGCATAAAATGTTGAAAAGGAGAACTCCCAGCAGCAGCCATTCAGTCAGGCGGTGCCCGAGGAATGTCTGAGCACCAGACAGTGAAGCATACCCAGGTGACAACCTGTCATCCAGTTTGACAGCAGTATCGTCTGATGCAGAATTGGATTGGAAGCCAGCACTGCTATTCTATATGCAGGCTGCTATTCTATATTTAAAGGGAACCAGAGGCCCCAGAAAAAAGGTTTTATACATACCTGGGGCTTCCTCCAGCCCTATACGCACTGATCGCTCCCACGCCGCCGTCCTCAGCTTCCTGTATCCGGCGGTACCGGGTGCCGTAATTTCAGGCAGTCGGCAGCAGCACGCGGACAATTGTCCGCATCACATGGGCTCCCAGCATACCCGTACAGCTGCATACTGAGCAGCCGCACGCGTAAGGGCATGCAGGGAGCGCCTGCTCATGCGGACAATTGGCCGCGTCCGCCGGAAGTGACGGCACCCGGTACCGCCGATGTAGGAAGCGGAGGACGGCGGCGTGGCAGCAATCTGTGCGCATGGGGCTGGAAGAAGCCCCAGGTATGTATAAAAGCTTATTCTGTTTTTTATTTTTGCTTCCTCTCTGGTTCCCTTTTAAGGTGCAGTGGGCCACATCTATAAGTTATACATTTGGGGGGCAGTAAAAAAAAAAAAAAAGCCTCAGGGGGCCGCATTCGGCCCACGGGCCGTAGTTTGAGGACCACTGATTTACACTATTCAACAATAGTGACTTATAACCAAATGAATTGCCAGGTAGTGCAGAATGGCTGCAATAGATTTAACTGAATGGTTGCACGCATGTCAGGGCACAATATTTCTTCTAAAATTCCACAGCGCACAACATTGGTGCGAAGGAGTACACAGGCCTCCAAACAAAACTACAACAAGCATGTTTTTCAAAGGTGGCCACCGTTGTGAAAATAAATGCAACTTTGTCAAAATGTACAACCTTTACCATTCTTCTCCTATGGGGTGCAGATTCTGACAGATTGCATAAAATGCTACCTATAGTGAAAATATTTGCAACTTCGTCAGAATTTGCAACTTTTACCATTCCTCCACCTCACATGAGCCTTCTAATCTTTCTGCCTAACACTAACCTACCCTATCCAGTGTCTAAAATCCGCTCTACCTATCTCATGCCTAACACTAACCGACCCTATTCAGTGCCTAAAACTACCCTCCACCCATCCCATGCCTAACGCTAAATTACCCCATCCTGTGCCTAAAACTACCCTCCACCCATTCTTTCTCTAACACCAAACTCCCCTCTCCCCTAACACTAAACTTCTCCTATAGGATGCAAAATCAGATAGGTTGCAAAATATGCTACCACACCACCACTAAACAATGCACAGTGTGAACAAACCCATGTTCTGACACTAATGTACACTGTAATAAGAAAGTCCTACTGCAAGAAGACAGCTCTTCATAACTGTGCCAGTCAGCATGTATTACCGAGTGCACCCATATAAATGACTGGAGCCATAGCAATCATCGCACAGCCCAAAAAGTTCATGCCATGCAATCAGCTCTCTCCCACAAGGGTAACTGGCTAGAGGGTGCCAGTAGAGGGCACAGAGTTCCCACACAACCATAGAATCATTTCCACATCCACTTGGAAGGTGATCATCTAATATGCAAGTTTTAGCCCCCAACAGGAAAAAAAAATGCGCCCCCAAATGTGGCCATGGCTTGTGGGTCAGACTCTGGGTCTAGGAACAGAGCTATCCCTCTACAAACCACCTAGCCACTATGAGGACTACAATGCGGTCGCCTGCGGCCACCGTAACCCGTGATCACAGCTCGCTCACCTGGATCCGTAGCATCTCTCTCCCTCTTTTTCCCTTTCTTGGCCTCTCCGCCCCCCTTACTCCGGTGCGCGCTCCCGCGCTCCCTCCTCTTCCCGTTCCTCCCTGCTGGTTGGCTGGTACTCGCGCGCGCTCCAGAGTCACGATTGGCTCTTCAGGTTTTGCGTGCTCGCCCTCACATTTCTGGCTGTGTCTACACGAGCACATGACCCAGCGTGCGCGTTACAAGTTGTTCAGCTGACCGTACGCTATGACGTCACAGAAAGAGGAAGCAAAATAAAAAAAGGCAAAACTTTATTGAAAAACATCATGTGACCAAGGCAGCTGCAAGAGAAAGCTTAGTTGCCTGCGTTACAGAATAACAACAGGGGAAACAAAGTGCTTTATTTTTGAAAAAGTTCAAAATAGTGCAGAGAGCTACATTCAATACCAACAATTCTATCAGAAAATTGTTTGTACCTAAATCACCACATAATGAATTAACTTATCTAATAATAGTAATTAGGGTTGCCACCAGGTGTCCGGTTTTAGACCGGACAGTCCGGTTTTTGGCCGCTGTGTCCGGTGCAAAAAGGCATGCTAAACCGGACAATTAAGATGTCCGGTTTTATGCCTTTTCCGGCGGCTGTCAGTATTGACAGCCGCCTGTAGCAGGAGGAGAGCAGCGCAGTGGAGGGAAAGCGGTGGGCAGCGGCGGAGAAGGGGGCCATCTCCCCCCCTTCTCTCACCTTAGATGCTTTCCGTCCCTCGCTGTCTCCTCCGATCTGTGTGTGGCTGACTGGCGGTGGCGCTTGGCAGCGGGCGGGACTTACCTTCCGTGTCGCTCCATGCGCCGGCCGGAAGTTCTGGTGCCGCAGCCGCTGCTCTGGTCTGCATCAGACCAGAGTAGTGGCAACTCATCCCGCGCGGCGCCTGCGACGAGTCCAGTCACCAGACGGAGGAGACACGGAAGGTAAGTTCCGCCCCTCTGCCAGCCACCGCACACACCGATCGGAGGAGACAGCGAGGGAGGGAGAGGACCCTAAGGTGAGCGAAGGGGGGGAGATGGCCCCCTTCTTCACCGCTCTCCCTCTTCTCTGCGCTGACTGCTTCCCTCCTGGGGGGGGGGGGACGGACACCTGCCTACATATACTGGGCCCATATACACCCTGGCTACATATACTGGGCCCATATACACCCTGGCTACATATACTGGGCCCATATACACCCTGGCTACATATACTGGGCCTATATACACCCTGGCTAAATATACTGGGCCCATATACACCCTGGCTACATATACTGGGCCCATATACACCCTGGCTACATATACTGGGCATATATACCCCCTGACTACATATACTGGGCCCATATACACCCTGGCTACATATACCGGGCCCATATACACCCTGGCTACATATACTGGGCCCATATACACCCTGGCTACATATACTGGGCCCATATACACCCTGGCTACATATACTGGGCCCATATACACCCTGGCTACATATACTGGGCCCATATACACCCTGGCTACATATACTGAGCCCATATACCGCTGGCTATATATACTGGGGACATATTCCCCTGCCTACATATACTGGGGACATATACCTCTGGCTACATATACTGGGCACATATATCCCTGGCTACATATACTGGGGACAACTGGCTGTTTGTCATTATGTGCAGTTACTGGTGAAAAGCTGTCTCTTATTATGTGCATTTACTGGTGAAAAGCTGTCTCTTATGTGCATTTACTGGTGAAAAGCTGTCTCTTATGTGCATTTACTGGTGAAAAGCTGTCTCTTATGTGCATTTACTGGTGAAAAGCTGTCTCTTATGTGCATTTAGTGGTGAAAAGATGTCTCTTATGTGCATTTAGTGGTGAAAAGATGTCTCTTATGTGCATTTAGTGGTGAAAAGATGTCTCTTATGTGCATTTAGTGGTGAAAAGATGTCTCTTATGTGCATTTAGTGGTGAAAAGCTGTCTCTTATGTGCATTTACTGGTGAAAAGCTGTCTCTTATTATGTGCATTTACTGGTGAAAAGCGATCTCTTATTATGTGCATTTACTGGTGAAAAGTGGTCTCTTATGTGCATGTACTGGTGAGGACAGTTAGTGACATGGCTATGTACTCTGTAATGTGCTGCAGAAGATGTCAGTGCGATATAAATACTGTAAAAAACATTTTTTAAAAAGCCCATTGCTTAGCCCCACTCTACATAAAAGTGTGCTTCTGACTCCGCCCCTAACTCCACCCCCTGTCCGGTTTTCTCCATCAGCCGACCTGGCAACCCTAATAGTAATAAAAAAATACTTGTCTATAATAATAATAATTCCAGTATTTGTATTGCGCTTTTCTCCTGTTGGACTCAAAACGCTTGCAAGGCAGCCACTAGAACGCGCTCTGTAGGCAGTAGCAGTGTTAGGGAGTCTCGCCCAAGAACCCCTTACTGAATAGGTGCTGATCTATGCTAAATGGATCTACTACGAAGAAGCTTTTATATGTTAACCCCACCTTGTGTTCCTGGTTGTGTTGCGGCGAGCGGTGGAACGCAAGTAAGGAATAGGTAATTGCTTCCACGCTCGCTGCTCGGTGAAAAATACAGGGCTGTGGAGTCGGTCCAAAAATCCACGACTCCGACTCCTCAGTTTAGGATTCCTCCGACTCCGACTCCTCGACTCCGACTCCTCTAATTTGCATATTACAATTTTGTTGATTAAAAGTATGTAACATGAAATTCGTCTCTTAACTGCCAACGCTTAGGAATTTTACAAGACAACTGAAGTGAGAAGGATATGCAGACTACTATATTTATTCCCTTTAGACTAAAACTAGTCCTTGGTAAGAGTACTTGTAAAAGGTACAAACCGGAACAAGGAACATCTATCAGGCCCTAGGCAATGTAAGTGTGGGTACATGTAAGAATGATGTGCAGGTACTCTGCAGGGGAATGAGGAGATTGTAAACAGACAACACCTCTGTGTTCAATGTGCACAACATTCTCAGTGGATTCCCTGCAGCTCTGTGGGGAGTGCATATGTAGAGTATAGTACTACTGTGTAACAAAGTAAACCTAAGACAGATTAAATTAAAGTTTTATACATACCTGGTGCTTCCTCCAGCTGCCTTCAGGATAATCAGTCCCTCGTTGTCCTCCTCCACCACCTGGATCTTCTGCTATGAGTCCAGGTACTTGAGCCAGTCGGGCGTAGTGCGCATGCACACACTCCGCCGCCAGGAGCATACTACACCTGTGCAGCACTATTGCGCAGGTGCAGAATGTTCCTGGCTGTGGGAGCGGCATGCGGCCGGACAGCGCTGACTGGCTGAATTACCAGGACTCATAGCAGAAGATCCGGGTGGTGGAGGACAGCGAGGGACTGATTAGACTGAAGGGGGCTGGAGGAAGCCCCAGGTATGTATAAAACTTTACTTTTCATCCGTCTCAGTTACCCTTTAATTTGTAGTCACCAAACCAAATTTTAACAACATATCAAATTATTTGATTTCATCAGCAAAGGGAGTGCATACATTTGCATAAATCAGCATCAATGCAGAATTATTTCCATCTCGTTGACCATCTCTATTAGTGACACAGCTACACATCAGGCTTTATTCTTACAGCATAGATGTTATTTAGTATATATAAGAGATTCCTGTGTACACATCATATATACAGTCACAATCAGATATGTATATCTGACCTTAAAAATACGGGGACTGCTTTATTGAAGCAGCACAAGTAACTAATTTTGATTGGTTTATTTCATTTTTGTGGACTAAGCACAGCTATTACGGTATATATAGTGTATATATACATTATTTTTAATGACTATTATCTGAGAAATAGAAAAATGTATCATATTTTCTATTTTAATTACAGTTACAAATTCATTAGGAGTTGGAGTCGGTGCATTTTTTCCCGACTCCGACTCCGACTCCAGGCACCCAAAATTGCCCGACTCCACGACTCCGACTCCACAGCCCTGGAAAAATAGGGGGTGCGCCGCGCCGAAGAATGTGGTGTCTGCAGCGCGCGCGAAAAATGGGCATGGCCATGACATTCTATGGGCGGAGCTAACGTAATGATGCAACAGCGAGGCATAAGAAGGCAGTGTTTACGCCGTGATGTGGTCAAACGTGGATTTACATCATAGGTGTGCAGAAACTGTGTGATGCTATTTAATAGTATGCCATTATTATTATTTATTATTATTATTATTATTATTTTTTATTTATATAGCGCCAACATATTCCGCAGCGCTTTACAAAGCACAATAAGACGACAAGGGGAACATAGATACAACTAACAAATATACAGCAGAGTTCCAAGCAGCACAAATATTGTTACAAAGACAGTAAACATTAGGAGGATGACCCTGCCCTTGCGAGCTTACAATCTAATGGATGCAATCTAATGCCATAACCCCAAAGCAGCAAACACAGCCAACTATGACCATTAAATAATAAATGCAGCAATAGTTACCCCAGACACCACAAAATAAACGCAATGGGCAACATTTCAGCACAAAATAAACGCATTGCGGGCAACATGTCAGCATAAAATAAACGCAATGGGGGCAAACATGTCAGTACAAAATAAACGCAATGGGGGCAAACATGTCAGTACAAAATAAACGCACTGCGGGCAAACATGTCAGTACAAAATAAACGCACTGCGGGCAAACATGTCAGTACAAGATAAACGCACTGCGGGCAAACATGTCAGTACAAGATAAACGCACTGCGGGCAAACATGTCAGTACAAAATAAACGCACTGCGGGCAAACATGTCAGTACAAGATAAACGCACTGCGGGCAAACATGTCAGTACAAGATAAACGCACTGCGGGCAAACATGTCAGTACAAGATAAACGCACTGCGGGCATACATGTCAGTACAAGATAAACGCACTGCGGGCAAACATGTCAGTACAAGATAAACGCACTGCGGGCAAACATGTCAGTACAAGATAAATGCACTGCGGGCAAACATGTCAGTACAAGATAAACGCACTGCGGGCAAACATGTCAGTACAAGATAAACACACTGCGGGCAAACATGTCAGTACAAGATAAACGCACTGCGGGTAAACATGTCAGTACAAGATAAACGCAATGCGGGCAAACATGTCAGTACAAGATAAACGCAATGCGGCAAACATGTCAGTACAAAATGAACACAATTTGGGCAAACATGTCAGTACAAAATGTACACAATGTGGGCAAACACTTCACCTGCAAGAAAAAGCATTTACTCACCTGGCAGAAGACGTCCCCTCACGCAGCCGGCCTCTGGTGTGTGCAGCTCCCCCTGGCCTGGACGATCTTCAATCTCCCGCTCAGCCTCTCACAGGCAGAGCAGGGCTACGGCAAGATGGCGTCCGGAGGCGGAGCCCTGTACTGGAGACACAAATAGTCTCCAATACAGGGCTCCGCCTCCGGACGCCATCTTCCTGTAGCCCTGCTCTGCCTGTGCCTGCCGGAGGAGAACATTGCAGGCTGGAGCGGTGCTGCAGGGAATGAACTAGCGCAGCGTCTAGTAGACGCTGCGGCTAGTTCACTGTACGGTGGCCAGAGTCCCGAGGCCGGGACGTCCCGCTGCTAAAAGCGGGACATTTCCCGGGACCTCATGCAGCCTGGGACAGCGCCCCCCGAAGGCGGGACGCGCCCCGGGTAAAGCGGGACGTATGGTCACCGTACTGGAGGGAGAGTACGGATGGGGGAGCCCCAGGTGAGGGAGGGGAGGGGCTCCCCCAGCATAGGTTAGATAAGTAGGTGAACCCAGTATAGGTTAGATAGGTAGGTGCCCCCAGTATAGATTACATAGGTAGCTGCCCCCCAGTATAGGTTAGATAGGTAGGTGCCTCCAGTATAGGTTAGATACTATCTAACCTATACTGGAGGCACCTACCTATCTATAGGTAATCTAATAGATAGGTAGCTGCCCCCCAGTATAGGTTAGATAGGTAGCTGCCCCCCAGTATAGGTTAGATTGGTAGCTGTCCCCCAGTATAGGATTCAATAGGTAGCTGCCCCCCAGTATAGGTTAGATTAGGTAGGTGCCCCCCCAGTATAGGTTAGATAGGTAGCTGCCCCCCAGTATAGGTTAGATAGGTAGCTGCCCCCCAGTATAGGTTAGATTAGTTAGCTGCCCCCCAGTATAGGTTAGATTAGGTAGCTGCCCCGCAGTATAGGTTAGATTAGGTAGGTGCCCCTCAGTATAGGTTAGATAGGTAGCTGCCCCCCAGTATAGGTTAAATTAGGTAGCTGCCCCCAGTATAGGTTAGATTAGTTAGCTGCCCCCCAGTATAGGTTAGATTAGGTAGCTGCCCCCCAGTATAGGTTAGATAGGTAGCTGCCCCCCAGTAAAGGTTAGGTTAGGTAGGTAGGTGCCCCCTGTGTGCGTGTGTATAAGCATCTATGCAGAGGAGGAGACCGGCGGCAAGTGAGCGGCGATTGAAACCAGGGAAGTGAGTCAAAACTGACTATTTACAGCGCCTTCCTGCGCTAACTCAGCATTCGGAGGGGGGAGCATGGAGGTCGGCCCGGGGAGAGGAAGGGGGGGAGAGGTCAGGGTGCCCTCCCCGCGGCTGACTTCCCCCCTCCATTACAGTGCCCCCTCGCTCAGAGTGGCTATCCGGGGCTATATCACCCCTGCCCTGCCAATCTCTCACCCCACCTGGTGTGGGTCGCACTCCCCGCCCCCCCCCCCCCCCCCCTCTGTATGTGTGTGGTTATCCTCACAAGTTTGCCTCAGGCGGCAAAAAGTCTAGAACCAGCTGACGGGGAGGCGCTACCTATACCTATAATGGGCTTCCGTGCGATTCTGGTCAGCATGCTGCAGATTCCTGTAGCAAGCACCTGAACACCTATAGCCATGCATGGCTCGGCTTAGCGATTTAGGATGCGGCTTCACAGCATGACGGGAGCTGCGGCCGAATCGGAAATGGCCGCAGTTCCTAGTGGAAACCCGCTCTTAAAGGGAACCTTAACTGAAAGGGATATAGATATTTCCTTTTGAACAATACCAGTTGCTTGTCAGTCCTGCTGATCTCTTTGGCTGCAGTAGTGGCTGAATCACACACTTGAAACAAGCATGCAGCTAATCCAGTCTGACTTCAGTCAGAGCACCTGATCCGAATGCTTGTTCAGGGGCTGTGGCTGAAAGTATGAAGGTGTGTACATATGCACTACATCTGGCAACGATGGGTCCGTCAGACCCAGCAGGGCGGACGTTCAGCCTACAGTAGTGCGTGTGTGCACGCTGTCGGCAGACTGATAAGGCAACACACGCGCTACTGTCGGCTGAAAGTCCGCCCAGCAGGAGAGTCTGACGGACCAGTCTTTGGCGGCCATAGTGCATGAGTGTGCACCTTTAGAGACACAGGATCAGCAGGGAAGTCAGGCAACTGGTATTATTTTAAAAGGAAAAATCCATATCCTTCTCAGTTTAGGTTCCCTTTAAGTAACAGTATGATCTTAAAACACTTATGTAGATTTATTTTCCAAATACATAGACATAACAGTAGGGAAAGCAGCTCCTTTAGCTGCAAAGGGGCCCAAATTCCATAGCTCCCAACTGTTCCTTTTTCAGAGGGACAGTCCCTCTTAATGAACCAAATCCCTCTGTCCCCTTTTCTGCTTAATTTGTCCCTCTTTCAAGACTGATGTACAGATTTGTGTAAATAAATGTATTTTTCTAATGAAAAATGTTTGATTGACTTTAAATTTTATTCCAATCATTTAAATTGATATATATTTTAATTTTAAATGTTAAAATGAAGAAAAACTGTCCGCCTGGGGCGCATTGCAGGAGGGGAGACCAGTGGACACACTGTGACATAGCAGTGGGAAAGGGGCGCAACTCCCTCCTTCCCTTCCCTTGGGCCCCCCTTCTGTAATTCCCCCCATTGCAAAGCTTCGCCAGCAGGTGCAGGTTACAATCTCCTCTTCCGGGCACCATGCAATAGAGGTCCACATGCCGTTGGCCTTCTCTGTCTGCAGCTCTGCTCACTCTATTTCCACTAATCAGGAAGTAGACTGAGCAACGCTACAGACAGAGAAGACCAGCGGCACATGGACCTCTGTTGTATGGAGACCAGAAGAAGTGAGTGTTCTCTGTAACCTGTATCCACTGCCAAAGCTCTGCAATGGGGAGAAGGGGAGCACAGAATGGGGACCTATACTGGGGGGGGGGGGGGGGGGGGTACAGGGGCAACCTGGCTACCTAAGCTGGGGGCACATTTGGCAAGGGAAGGGGGGTTCTGCGTATGACCATACTGGGGGGGGGGGGTCTGCATGTGGCCAACTATACTTAGGGGACACCTGGCTACCTATACTGGGGGGGGGGGGACTAAATTTGGCTACCTGGTCACATCTGGCTACTTATACTGGGGGGGTACATCTGGATACTTAACACTGGGGGACACCTCTGGCTAACCCATACTAGGGGCTGCAAAATCCTGCATCGCAAATAGCATTCTCGAGCCTACAGGGAAGGGGAGGGGGAAGGCAGGTGCAACTTTCAGAACCACAACTTTCAGATCTTCAGCACTACGGTCTGCTGGTGTGGAAGAATAGCAATTTCCAAGATGATCTTACTGCCAGGTCCTTGTATGAAAGGCTAATCTTGTCATTTCACACACCACCAAAATTCTTAAAGGAGTTCTGTGGGGACCGCTGCAGATAAAAACAGACACTTACCTGGGGTTTTTATCAGCCCCCTGTAGCAGTAATGTCCCACGCCATCCTCCTCTGATCTGCCGTTCTTCACCGCCGGCCCCGGCTAGCGAGTCATGCATCCAACTGCGGCTGCGTGGCCTGCTCGTTCCCGCCCACGTCATCGGAAGCTTATTGCGCAGGCGCAGTACAAGAAAACTTTGCACTGTGCCTGCGCAGTAAGCTCCCGAAGAGCCTGAACGGGAGAGCGCATTATTCGTCTGTGTTAGACAAATAATAGCCCTGGGCCGGTGCCGGGGAACGGCAGATCGGAAGAGGACGGCGTGGGACACGACAGCTACATGGAGCTGATAAAAGCCCAAGGTAAGTGTCTGTTTTTATCTGCAGCAGCCCCCACAGAACCCCTTTAAAGGATACCAGAGCCGAAAGGCTCTGGTATAAATGGAAGATGCAGTGCTTAGGGGGTTAAAAGTCAATACTTACCGTGCGTCTCATTCCCCGCAGTCAGCTGCCGGTCTTCTACTATACATCCCAGTGTCCTGGCAACTTGGCTGACCTTTAACCCGGACAGTCTTCGCTTCTGCCCGCTGCAAAATTGCGGGCAGAAGTACGCACACTCCCCCGCCTCCTCCGTCCTAGCGTCTGCGCTCCACTGAAAAGCAAGCGTCAGATGCTAAGTGAGTGCGACTTCACTTGCTTTTCAGTGGAGCACAGGCGCTAGGACGGAGGAGGCGGGGGAGTGTGCGTACTTCTGCCCTTAATTATGCGCTGGGCAGAAGCAAAGACTGTCCGGGTTAAAAGTCAGCCAAGTCGTCAGGACACCGGGATGTATAGCAGAAGACTGACTGTGGGGAACGAGAGGTGCGGTAAGTATCGATTTTTAACCCCCTAATCACTGCATCTTACATTTTTACCAGAACCTTTCAGCTCTGGTATCCTTTAAACACACTGCAAAACAATTTCTTTTGGCTGAGTCTAAGCCTAGACTTGTAGGAAGACAAAGGGGGAAATCCCACAATAGTGTAAGTATGTTATGGTTATGTAATTGTGAAATACTTTGTATTAAATGATACTCGCAAAGGTGAGTTACAACTAAGGCAACCACTGTACAGGCAAATGGAGAATTTAGACCCTGTCCTACTAGGGTTAAGAAGTCTCTCTCTGTAGATTGGAAGAAAAAGGGGGTACACCACTCCCCAAGGTTAAAAAAACTTGCAAAGAATGGCGCCAAGAAGGATAATATACACTAAAAACAGTTTAAAAAGGAGATAGTGGTAAACTACTGTACAGAGGTGCTTGGCATAATACAGAGCTTGTTTCAGTTGCTCCTCAATTTTGCCTACCTGCGAAAAGCATTGCTTTGTAGAGTATACAATGAAGTTCTTTTTTGAATCAGAAAATATTGCGTTATTAATGGAGAGGTACAGTAAGTCCAGCGCTAACTTCCTTTTTAAACTGTTTTTAGTCTATGTTCTCCTTCTAGACGCCTCTGCTTTACCATTCTTTGCTAAGCCTAATGGATGTATCTGCCCCCCCCCCCCACACACACACACACACACACACACACACCTAAAAAAAACAACCATGCAGTAATACCGAATTTTTTGCGCTGCTATAGAGGGATACTGTAAGGGGGTCGGGGGAAAATGAGTTAAACTTACCCGGGGCTTCTAACGGTCCCCCGCAGACATCCTGTGTTGGCGTAGCCACTCACCGATGCTCCGGCCCCGCCTCTGGTTCACTTCTGGAATTTCAGACGTTAAAGTCTGAAAACCACTGCGCCTGCGTTGCCGTGTCCTCGATCCCGCTGATGTCATCAAGAGCGCACAGCGCAGGCCCAGTATGGTCTGTGTCTGCGCAGTACACTCCTGGGGACATCAGCGGGAGCGAGGACACGGGCGTGCAGGCGCAGTGGTTTTCTGACTTTAAAGTCAGAAATTCCAGAAGTGAACTGGAGGCGGGGCCGGAGCATCGGTGAGTGGCTGCGCCAACACAGGATGTCTGCGGGGGACCATTAGAAGCCCCGGGTAAGTTCAGCTCATTTTCCCCCGACCCCTTACAGTATTCCTTTAAGTGAAGGTCCTGGGTTGGAGTACAACTACAAAATGTATAAGCTGCTAAATATCTGGCATTTTTATTATGGAACACCAACGCCAGCCCACTTGCTTCCATGCCTGGCTGTCCGTTGATTGCAAATAAAGTATGTGCAGTACATTTAAAATGGTTTGTAAGAGTTGTCATTATTCTTCTCTACTAAGTCCATTAACCCCACCTAAAAAATAAAGGTGACTATTTTCCAGTTGTATATGAGGATTTATTACTGCTAAGGTAAAACGATAAGCATTTTTGTGCTTTAACACTATCGCCCTTATTCAAGTTTTTTCCTAGGGGATTTTTTCACACTTTATAAAGACATCTTTACTTACGGTAACGTCTTTTCCAGTAGTCAGAAGGACAGCACCCCTGGATGAGACTTGTCTCCCTCCCAACTGTGGACAGGAACTGCAAAAGAAAGATTTGCATAACAAATAGGCAGCCATATATAAGCTACTAGCTTACCCTCAGTACTTCAGTTAATACAAAAGATGACACGGACCAGTATAAATGCCTACTTACATAATTATAATTCCACCCAACAATAGAAAAGACGTTACCGTAAGTAAAGTTGTCTTTCCCAGAACGTCATTGGACAGCACCCCTGGATGAGACGATATACCAGATATAGGATTTAGGGCGGGACCACTGCCTGCAGCACTTTTCTTCCAAATGATAAGTCTGCTGCTGCTGAGATGTTTAGGCGATAATGCTTCACAAAGGTATTTTGACTTGACCAGGTAGCAGCTCTGCATATCTGTTCTATTGATGCCCCTGACCTCTCTGCCCAGGAAGTTGATATTCCTCTTGTAGAATGAGCTCTAATTGAACAACCTAACTGCTTTCCTTGAGCCTGATATGCCAATGTAATAGTCTGTTTGATCCATCGTGCTAGAATCGTTTTGGACGCCTTGTTGCCTCTTTGTTTCCCAGCAAATAGAATGAACATTGCATCAGTCTTACTCCATGGACCTGTTTTCTCCATATATTGTATAAGACATCTCCTTACATCCAGGCAATGAAGTCTCTTTTCTTTGTCATTGTTAGGATTCTCACAAAAGGAAGGAAGGAAGATTTCTTGATTCCTGTGAAATGAGGAAACAACTTTAGGTAGAAACGCTGCAACGTGCGTAATGTAATTCTATCTTCCGAAACGATGCAGTAGGACTCTCTAATAGATAACGATTGCAATTCACCTATTCTTCTAGCTGAAGTAATGGCTAGCACAAAAATGGTTTTCAAAGTAAGAAATTTGTCCAAAATCTGTGATAATGGTTCGAATGGGGAATCACATAACCCCTGTAAGACAGCATTTAAATCCCATGAGGGTATTCTGGACTTGATTGCTGGTTTCAGTCTCTTTAAAGCTTGGAAGAATCTTATAATTAGATTTTCTTCTGCCAGCCGTTTTTCTAAAAATACACTTAGAGCAGATACTTGTACCTTCAGAGTGCTTATACTAAGCCCCTTCTTGTATCCACACTGAAGAAATTCTAATACAGATTTAAGTGATGTATTGTCACAGGATCTTTCCGCACACCATTCATTAAACACTCTCCAGGCCTTTTGGTATATTACCCGAGTCACCTTCTTCCTACTCTGTATCAAGGTTTCTGATAGTTCGTCTGAAAAGCCTTTGGACTTCAGGATGCCCCACTCAGCTTCCAGGCTGAAAGGTGAAGGCTGTTTAAACCCGGATGCCATACTGGACCCTGGGACAGCAAATGAGGTATGGGTGGAAAGATTATCGGATCTGCAACTGCTAGTGTTCTTAGTGACGTGAACCATGGTCTTTTCGGCCATAGTGGAGCTATCAGGATTACTCGAGCCTTGTCCTGAATAATCTTTTTTATTACTCGTGGTAGCAATGGAGTTGGAGGAAATGCATACATCAGTAACTCTCCCCAATTGATCGAGAAGGCGTCTACTTTCCAAGGTAGGTCCTCCGGAAACAGGGCACAAAATTGTTGACATTTCGCATTCACTCTCCTTGCAAACAGGTCTACTTCTGGGCAACCCCATTGTAACGTCACCTGCTGAAAGACTTCCATATCTAGTGACCACTCGTTCGAGTCCAACTTCCTCCTGCTGAGGTAGTCCGCCAGGTGGTTTGAGGTTCCTTTTAAGTGTGTCGCAGTTAATGATAAAAGATTTCTTTCTGACCAGTATAGGATCTTTGACGTCTTTTCCCATAAGGATTGACTCCTTGTGCCTAGTGTTGGGCGAACACCTAGATGTTCGGGTTCGAGAACGTTCGCCGAACATCGCCGCGATGTTCGGGTGTTCGCCCCGAACTCCGAACATAATGGAAGTCAATGGGGACCCGAACTTTCGTGCTTTGTAAAGCTTCCTTACATGCTACATACCCCAAATTAGCAGGGTATGTGCACCTTGGGAGTGGGTACAAGAGGGAAAAAAAATATTTGAAAAAGAGCTTATAGTTTTTAAGAAAATTGATTGTAAAGTTTCAAAGGAAAAACTGTCTTTTAAATGCTGAAAATGTCATGTTTCTTTGCACAGGTAACATGCTTTTTACCGCCATGCAGTCATAAATGTAATAAAGAGAAGAGGTTCCATAAACAGGGACCGGTAACGCTAACCCAGCAGCAGCAGCAGCACAGGTGATGGAACAGGAGGAGGCGCAGGAGGAGAAGGCCACGCTTTCAGACACAACAACCCAGGCCTTGCATGAGGACAAGAAGCGTGCGGATAGCATGCTTTTTACCACCATGCAGTCATAAATGTAATAAAGAGAAGAGGTTCCATAAACAGGGACCGGTAACGCTAACCCAGCAGCAGCAGCAGCACACGTGATGGAACAGGAGGAGGCGCAGGAGGAGAAGGCCACGCTTTTTGAGACACAACAACCCAGGCCTTGCATGAGGACAAGAAGCGTGCGGATAGCATGCTTTTTACCGCCATGCAGTCATAAATGTAATAAAGAGAAGAGGTTCCATAAACAGGGACCGGTAACGCTAACCCAGCAGCAGCAGCAGCAGCACACGTGATGGAACAGGAGGAGGCGCAGGAGGAGAAGGCCACGCTTTGAGACACAACAACCCAGGCCTTGCATGAGGACAAGAAGCGTGCGGATAGCATGCTTTTTACCGCCATGCAGTCATAAATGTAATAAAGAGAAGAGGTTCCATAAACAGGGACCGGTAACGCTAACCCAGCAGCAGCACACGTGATGGAACAGGAGGAGGCGCAGGAGGAGAAGGCCATGCTTTTTGAGACACAACAACCCAGGCCTTGCATGAGGACAAGAAGTGTGCGGATAGCATGCTTTTTACCGCCATGCAGTCATAAATGTAATAAAGAGAAGAGGTTCCATAAACAGGGACCGGTAACGCTAACCCAGCAGCAGCAGCAGCACACGTGATGGAACAGGAGGAGGCGCAGGAGGAGAAGGCCATGCTTTTTGAGACACAACAACCCAGGCCTTGCATGAGGACAAGAAGCATGCGGATAGCATGCTTTTTACCGCCATGCAGTCATAAATGTAATAAAGAGAAGAGGTTCCATAAACAGGGACCGGTAACGCTAACCCAGCAGCAGCAGCAGCACTCGTGATGGAACAGGAGGAGGCGCAGGAGGAGAAGGCCACGCTTTCAGACACAACAACCCAGGCCTTGCATGAGGACAAGAAGCGTGCGGATAGCATGCTTTTTACCGCCATGCAGTCATAAATGTAATAAAGAGAAGAGGTTCCATAAACAGGTACCGGTAACGCTAACCCAGCAGCAGCAGCAGCACACGTGATGGAACAGGAGGAGGCGCAGGAGGAGAAGGCCACGCTTTGAGACACAACAACCCAGGCCTTGCATGAGGACAAAAAGCGTGCGGATATAGCAGCAATGCTTTTTGCCGCCATGCAGTCATAAATGTAATACAGATGAGAGGTTCAATAAACAGGGACCGGAAACGCTAAACCATCCCAGATGTTCATTGGTCATGTTACTTGGTTGGGGTCCTGGAGTGTTGCGTAGTCGTTTCCAATCCAGGATTGATTCATTTTAATTTGAGTCAGACGGTCTGCATTTTCTGTGGAGAGGCGGATACGCCGATCTGTGACGATGCCTCCGGCAGCACTGAAACAGCGTTCCGACATAACGCTGGCTGCCGGGCAAGCCAGCACCTCTATTGCGTACATTGCCAGTTCGTGCCAGGTGTCTAGCTTCGATACCCAATAGTTGAAGGGTGCAGATGGATTGTTAGATACAGCTACGCCATCTGACATGTAGTCCTTGACCATCTTCTCCAGGCGATCGGTGTTGGAGGTGGATCTGCACGCTTGCTGTTCTGTGGGCTGCTGCTGCATGGGTGTCAGAAAATTTTCCCACTCCAAGGACACTGCCGATACCATTCCCTTTTGGGCACTAGCTGCGGCTTGTGTTGTTTGCTGCCCTCCTGGTCGTCCTGGGTTTGCGGAAGTCAGTCTGTCGGCGTACAACTGGCTAGAGGAGGGGGAGGATGTCAATCTCCTCTCTAAAGTCTCCACAAGGGCCTGCTGGTATTCTTCCATTTTGACCTGTCTGACTCTTTCTTCAAGCAGTTTTGGAACATTGTGTTTGTACCGTGGATCCAGAAGGGTATAAACCCAGTAATTGGTGTTGTCCAGAATGCGCACAATGCGTGGGTCGCGTTCAATGCAGTCTAGCATGAATTGAGCCATGTGTGCCAGAGTCCTACCAGAATCCTCATCATCCTCTTGTGAGCGTTGTGATAGTTGTTGTGATGCATCATAGTCGTCACCTTCTTCCTGGTCTGCTTCTGCTGACCATTCGCGCTGAATTGTGGAAGTCCAACGTGCACCGCTCTGGCCCTCGTCAGTGGTGGCAGGAAATTCCTGCTCCAACTCCAGCTGTTCCTCCTCCTCTTCTTCGTCATAGCTGCTGGGGCCAGCGTTTCCTGAGGCGGATGGCCTGATGTTGGTACCATCACGCTGATCGTTTTCTCCTTCAGATTCCCCCAGTTGCATCATGACAGCTGTTTCCTTGATTTTCAACATTGACCTCTTCAGTAAACACAGCAGTGATATGGTAATGCTGACTGAAGAGTTGTCACTGCTCACAAGCAACGTGGATTGCTCAAAATTTTGGAGGACTTGGCAGAGGTCCAACATGTTGGCCCAATCGGATCCACAGAAGCTTGGCAGCTGTCCGGATGCGCCTCGGTACTGCGCCGTCATGTACTGGACCACTGCACTCTTCTGCTCGCAAAAGCGGGCTAGCATGTGCAGCGTAGAATTCCAGCGCGTAGGGACATCACACAGCAAGCGATGGTGGGGGAGATTGAAGCGCTCCTGCATCTTGGCGAGTGCCCCCGAAGCAGTACTGGAATTACTGCAATGTTTGGCCACTCGTTGCACCTTCAACAGAAGATCGGACACGCCTGGGTATGTCCTCAGGAACCACTGAACTACTAGGTTCATCACGTGCGCCAGGCAAGGGATGTGTGTGAGCTTAGCCAACCTTAAAGCGCGAATGAGATTACTCCCATTATCACACACAACCATGCCCGGTTTCAGGTCCAGCGGTGCCAGCCACAAATCCGTCTGTTCCTTTATTCCCCTCCAAATTTCCTCCCCTGTGTGCTGCTTATCCCCAAGGCAGATCAGCTTCAGCAACGCTTGCTGACGCATGCCAACAGCTGTGCTGCACTGCTTCCACGATCCTACTGCTGCTGGTGCTGAGTTCGCGTTTCCGGATGAGGTACAGCTTTGAGATGCATTGGAGGAGAAGGAGTCAGAGAGGTAGGTGCTGCTGTTGTTATCCAGTGGGAGGGACGGCGGTGCAGCTGTTTGCGGCGTGGGCAACACCCGCGCCGTAGCAGGTGAGGAATCGCTGCCAGGCTCCACAAGGTTCACCCAGTGCGCGGTAAGGGAGATTTATCGACCCTGGCCGAACGCACTCGTCCAGGTGTCAGTGGTGAGGTGAACCTTGCAGGCAACGGCATTCTTCAAGCTTCGGGTTATTTTGCTGACCACGTGCTCATACAACTCAGGCACTGCAGAGCGCGCAAAGTGGTAGCGGCTGGGAACCACGTAACGTGGGATGGCCACTGACATCATGCCCTTGAAGCTGTTTGTCTCCACCACTCGATATGGCAGCATTTCGCAGGCCAGAAGCTTGGCTATGCTGGCTGTTACTGCCACGGCCCGGGGGTCATTTGCTGGCAATTTCCTCTTGCGCTCAAACATCTCCGAGACAGACAACTGAACCGTAGGGCTGCACACTGAAGGGCTGTTGGTTGTTGTGTTTGATGAACACTGGGAGACCTCAAGAGCACTACTCCGGAAAGTGACAGTGTCAGCGTCGTCTGATGTTTGTGAATGTTGTGAACCACGCAATGGCTGGGCTACTGCTGCTGCTGAGGTGGGTCTGGTGGTGAGTCTGGTGAACCCAAGGGAGGCAGTGTTGCTGGTACCCTGTCCTGTCGAGTTTGCCCACAGAGTGGGATGTTTGGATAGCATGTGGCGGCTCATGCTGGTGGTGGAGAGGTTGTTAATACTTTTCCCCCTGCTCAGGCGGGTCTTGCACACCTTGCAAATCGCCATGGTAACATCCTCAGTGCAGTCTTCAAAGAAAGCCCAGACTTTGGAGCACCTGCCTTGCTGGCGATTTCTGTTTGAGCCTCTTTTGCCTCTCACTTGAACTTCCACGCTTGTGGTGCCTGAAATTGCGCGCCGCCTACCTTGTGGCACAAGGCGAACTCGTGCAGCAGTGGGTTCTTCAACAGACTCATCTGTGCTGCTGCTACGATGGCGATGTTCTCGTTCACAAACAAAATCTGGGTCTCTGTCCACATTGTCCATACCCTCCTCTTCCATCTCCTGAAACTCGTCATATGTCATTGTGGGGGGCCGCCGCCGTGGAGTAGAGCTCCCCAGAACAACCTCTGCGCAGCTCACTCCAACGTCGTCTTCCAGATCTTGTCGGCCGACCTCCTGCAATTGCAACCCCTCATGCCCAACTTGCTCTGGGATTTGGGTTTCCGAGTCCTCCTCGGACTCGCCTTGTATTTCAGTGCGCGGTGCATTTCCCACAGTTAATGGTTGTGAATCCGGGCACAACATTTCTGGCTGTTCCTCCATTGACCTTTGAAAGGTGGAAGTTTGTTGGGCTGGGAATAGCTCCTGCGAATACCCCATTGTGTCATGAGGTAATTCATCCGACTGGTTATCTGGCAGTTGTGTGCGTGGTGTCGCTGCCGGTTGTGTCAGCTTTGTGCCCACTGGCTCCTTGTAACTGGCTGAGGACTCGGACCTCGTGCGTGATGTGCTGGTGCTGCTTAACCCACTGCTGGACGCTTGAGAGGTCATCCAAGTAATTATCTGGTCCTGTTCTTTTGGATCTGTGAGGGTTGTTGTCCTGAACAACATGGGCGGTATTGAGTGGGTTTTCTTGGGTGCTCCCCTGTGGCCTGTACGTGAACCGTCAGGGGAAACACCTCTTTCCTTGCCCCTCCCTCTTTCACCGGATTTCTTCCTCATTTCACTTATCCTTAAAGTACACGCTGACTGGCAGCAGTACAGTGGCAGTACAGAAATGCTATACAGTGGTGGGTGAGCGGTGTACCACTATTGCCAGCAGCGACACAGAGCACAATACTATACAGTGGCGGGTGAGCGGTGTACTACTGTTCCCAGCAGACACAGAGTGGCAGTAAACACAATGCTATATAGTGTGGCTGAGCCGTGTACACACAGTGGCAGTAAACAATGCTATATAGTCTGGCTGAGCCGTGTACACAGAGTGGCAGTACACACAATGCTATATAGTCTGGCTGAGCGGTGTACACAGAGTGGCAGTACACACAATGCTATATAGTCTGGCTGAGCGGTGTACACACAGTGGCAGTACACACAATGCTATATAGTCTGGCTGAGCGGTGTACACAGAGTGGCAGTAAACAATGCTATATAGTCTGGCTAAACGGTGTACACAATGCTATATAGTCTGGCTGAGCGGTGTATACAGAGTGGCAGTAAACAATGCTATATAGTCTGGCTGAGCGGTGTACACAGAGTGGCAGTACACACAATGCTATATAGTCTGACTGAGCGGTGTACACAGAGTGGCAGTAAACAATGCTATATAGTCTGGCTGAGCGGTGTACACAATGCTATATAGTCTGGCTGAGCGGTGTATACAGAGTGGCAGTAAACAATGCTATATAGTCTGGCTGAGCGGTGTACACAGAGTGGCAGTACACACAATGCTATATAGTCTGGCTGAGCGGTGTACACAGAGTGGCAGTACACACAATGCTATTGTGAGGAATCGCGGAAGAGCCGCCACCATGAGCCAGCGGCGGGCGGCTCTTTCCGCATCACACAGAGAGGCAGCCACCTCTTCACATCATGAGGCGGCTGCCTCCGTGCAGCATGTTGTGCAACGCGGCGAAACCGCCGCGTTGGACGCGGCGGTTCGCGCACATGTCCCCGCTGCGGAGACACCGCAGAGCGGGGCTGCTGTGGCTGGGACTCGTAGTCCCACAGGGTTTAGAGTGACGCGCGCGCGCACACTCAAACAAGGTTTATGACACCCGGGAGAGAGTCAGCTGATCAGGCAGGTCAGCTGACTCTAGCTCCGCTCCCCATTGGTCCAGCAATCAGGGAGGTGCTGGGGGACACGTATGAGTATATATACTGCCGGCTGTTCACTCATATCTTGTCTGGCGTTGCGATCACATACGTGGGAGCACCCAGATCCGTAGTCAGATCCGTTAGTGTGCCGGGACCAGCTGGAGCTGTAATCCTACACTAAGCTAGATTCTGTTGATAGCTTAAAGTACTAGTTTGATTGTGATTATCTGTTATGACCTTTGCCTGCCTCGACTATCCTCCTGAACTCTGATCTTGAACCTCGTTATATCTGATACTCTGTTGCCGAACCCCGGCTCGTTCCTTGACTCTGCTTCTGCCTCCTGATTTTGTACCCCGATATATCTGATACCCCGTTGCTGAACCCTGCCTGTACTTTGACTCCGCCTTTGCCTCCTGATCTTGTACCTTGTCTGTCCGTGTGTGTACGACCTGGCTTGTCCGACCTCGAGAACCGACCTCGCGATTGGAGGCGGTTTCCCGTCCTGTTAGTGACACTCTCTCCTGAGTGTCACTTTCGGACTTTCCTTCCCTCTGTCAGTCTGACTCCTCCCGTCTTGGAGAGTTCAGATCTGCGGAAGGAATCTGTGCAGTTCTCCTTGCTGCACTGAGGCTTGTCCTCTGTATTACTGTTGCACCAATCACTACACTCTACTCCGGTGAACAGAGGTTAGCTTGTATATTGGATTATCGGTGATACTGCAGATCACATATAATCTGGTATACGTCTGTATTTCCTGTGATACTGCAGATCACTGGTAATCAGACCTCTCCGTGCTTCACCGATCGTTACAGAACGCCAGACCAAAAGACAGATGGAACGCGCTGATCCTCTGACTGCGCTTGCCACTTCGGTGGACAGTATCCATCAAGCACTGGGCCAGCACAAAGCCTTAATTGATGCCTTATCAGGCTCAGTGCGAACCCTCCAGACGTCAGTTGATGCAGTGCGATCCCCTCCTAGTGACGACATACGTATGCCTGTACCTGACAAATTTTCCGGCCACAAATCTGACTTACGGAATTTCAGGAGTAGAGTGTTGTCGTATTTCGAGTTGAGACCCCGATCCTCGGGGACTGAGACCCAACGGGTCATCTTTATTAAAATGTTGTTGACTGGGGACTCCCAGTCCTGGGCATATAATCTGCCTTCTACCGATACCGCTCTGACCTCGGTAGAGGAATTCTTTAAGGCCATGGCCATAATCTACGACGACCCTGACCTTGCTGCGTCCTCAGAGCGGAAGCTCAAACTTTTGCGGCAAGGCAGAGGTTCGGTCGAGGATTATGCGGCGGAGTTCCGTAGGTGGTCAGTCACCTCTAGATTTGATAACTTCGCACTAATGGATTATTTTTTGTCTGGGTTGACGGAGGAGGTCTCCGACTTAATGTTAACTGTACCCGAGCCCAAGACAGTTGACGAGGCCATATCATCGGCCATTCGAGTAGATCACAGGCTACGTCATCAGAGGCAGGCTAGGGGCAGTCATCGTGTTAGGGTGACTTCGTACGCGGCACCGGTTGCTGCATCCTCTATAACAGCATCTCCGCCTGTCTCGCCCGTTTCGGCCTTGCCTCCACCA
Source organism: Hyperolius riggenbachi (assembly GCF_040937935.1). Lineage (NCBI taxonomy): Eukaryota > Metazoa > Chordata > Amphibia > Anura > Hyperoliidae > Hyperolius > Hyperolius riggenbachi. Next base: position 198,342,182 of record NC_090655.1, read on the forward strand.
GAACCGATGCAAATTGATCGATCAAAACTGACCCAGGTGGAGCGAAGGCGGAGGATGACGGAACAACTGTGCCTATACTGTGCTGAGGCAGGGCATAGGGTGCGAAACTGCCCCAACAGGGCGGGAAACGGGTCTGCCTAGGAGTAGTGGGGGGTGACACCCTAGGCACACAAACCTCACCCCTTAAAGAAAGAAAATTACTTCTCCCTTGTACGGTCACATGGGATGATAAGTCTGTTGCCACTGAAGCCTTCATTGACTCCGGCTCAGCGGCTAACTTTATGAACTTTGAGTTTGCTCAGGAGTTGGGTCTACCACTCACTCCCGTGAGACCCCCCATTCAGGTCACGGCAGTCGACGATTCCCCTTTGCAGCGGAATTGTCCCCTGTCCCAGACTCCGCTTGTGAAGCTCACCATAGGGGTATTGCACGGGGAGCAGTTACAATTTTTTGTTTTACACATGTCCACCTCCACTATTATCCTAGGCATGCCTTGGTTGCAGGTTCACTCCCCGCAGATAGACTGGGCCACAGGACAGTTGACAGCCTGGTCACCGCATTGTTTCCAGCAGTGTTTGGGGAGACTGACATTGGGTCTAACTAAGGTACGGGTGGAAGGGGTACCGGAACAATACGCTGATTATGCCGATGTGTTTTGTCCCAAGGCCGCGGATACGTTACCTCCGCATCGTCCTTTTGACTGTCCCATTGACCTTCGTTCCGGTTGTATGCCCCCTCGAGGCCATTTATATAATTTATCTGGTCCCGAGAAACTTGCCATGCAGGAATACATTCGTGAGAACTTGGCAAAAGGCTTCATTAGGCCGTCCCGGTCACCCGCTGGGGCAGGTTTCTTTTTTGTTAAAAAGAAAGATGGGGGTTTACGGCCTTGCATCGATTATCGTGGCCTCAATAAAATCACAGTGAAGAACCGCTACCCGTTACCACTTATAGACGATTTGTTCACACAGGTCACTGAGGCTAGGATATTTTCGAAACTGGACTTACGGGGGGCATACAACCTGGTGCGTATAAGGAAGGGCGATGAATGGAAGACGGCCTTCAATACCCCTGATGGGCACTACGAGTATAGGGTGATGCCCTTCGGGTTGTGTAATGCCCCGGCCGTCTTCCAGGAACTCATCAATGAGGTTTTTCGGGAGGTGTTGGAAAAGTTCGTTTTAGTCTATCTAGACCAGTGGTTTCCAACCTTTTCCGGCCCGGGGAACACTGCCTGACCAAATTTTTCTCCGGGGAACGGCGCGGGGGGGGGGGGGGTGGTGCTGGGGCGGCGACGGGCGGAGTTGCGGCTGCATAGCTAGCATAGTTGCCCCAGTGTAGGGAGTTTAGTTGCCTCAGTATAGCCAGTATAGTGCCCCAGTATAGCTAGAATAGTGCCCCAGTATAGCCAGCATAGTGCCCCAGTATAGCCAGCATAGTGCCCCAGTATAGCTAGTATAGTGCCTCAGTATAGCCAGAATAGTGCCCCAGTATAGCCAGCATAGTGCCCCAGTATAGTGCCCCAGTATAGCCAGTATAGTGCCCCAGTATAGCCAGAATAGTGCCCCAGTATAGCCAGCATAGTGCCCCAGTATAGCTAGTATAGTGCCCCAGTATAGCCAGAATAGTGCCCCAGTATAGCCAGCATAGTGCCCCAGTATAGCCCCCCAGTATAGCTAGTATAGTGCCCCAGTATAGCCCCCCAGTATAGTGCCCCAGTATAGCCAGTATAGTGCCCCAGTATAGCCAGAATAGTGCCCCAGTATAGCCAGCATAGTGCCCCAGTATAGCTAGTATAGTGCCCCAGTATAGCCCCCCAGTATAGCCAGTATAGTGCCCCAGTATAGTGCCCAAGTATAGCTAGTATAGTGCCCCAGTATAGCCAGAATAGTACCCCAGTATAGTGCCCCAGTATAGCTAGTATAGTGCCCCAGTATAGCCAGAATAGTGCCCCAGTATAGCTAGTATAGTGCCCCAGAATAGTGCCCCAGGATAGCCAGTATAGTGCCCCAGTATAGCCAGTATAGTGCCCCAGTATAGTGCCCAAGTATAGCTAGTATAGTGCCCCAGTATAGCCAGAATAGTACCCCAGTATAGTGCCCCAGTATAGCTAGTATAGTGCCCCAGTATAGCCAGAATAGTGCCCCAGTATAGCTAGTATAGTGCCCCAGAATAGTGCCCCAGGATAGCCAGTATAGTGCCTCCCGCCCGTCCCCACGGCCAACGCTGTTATTACCTTAACAGCTGCCGCTCTCCCCTCTCCAGCGCGTGTATATTCTAGCAGCGTATCTCCGGCTGCTCTGTCTGTGTGATGCGGAAGGAAGCATCCGGGCAGCGGCTTCCTGTAACGGCGATATGTATCGCCGTTACTATGGGAACCGAGCCCTCCCTCCTTCCGCATCACACAGACAGAGCAGCCGGAGATACGCTGCTAGAATATACAGGCGCCGGAGAGGGGAGAGCGGCCGCTGCTATGCTAATAACAGCGGCGGCACGGGCGGGAGGGGGAGAAGAGGACGGCACACCAGGCAACGTTCCGCGGCACACTAGTGTGCCGCGGAACACTGGTTGAAAAACACTGATCTAGACGACATTCTCATTTTTTCTAACAACCTCCCGGAACACAGAACCTATGTCAGGATGGTATTAGACAAACTGAGGCAGAATCTTTTATACGCCAAACTCGAGAAATGTATTTTTGAGGTCACATCGGTTGCCTTTCTGGGATATATAATCTCCACCTCAGGTTTGTCTATGGACCCTGCCAAGGTCTCCGTGGTTCTGGAATGGCCGCAGACGGTGGGGTTAAAATCATTGCAACGGTTCTTGGGGTTTGCAAACTATTATAGAAGGTTTATAAAGGGGTACTCCACAGTAGTCGCCCCTCTCACTAGCCTTACTAAAAAAGGGGCAGACTCCACTCATTGGCCTCCCGAGGCCGTACAGGCTTTTTCTAAGTTAAAAGGACTGTTCTGCTCAGCACCCATACTCAGACACGTGGACACTTATTTTCCGTTTATTGTTGAGGTAGACGCCTCGGAGATCGGGGTGGGGGCTGTGCTGTCCCAGCGTTCTGGTCTCCAGGGTAGACTACACCCGTGTGCCTATTTTTCCCGAAGGTTCTCTCCGGCAGAGAGAAACTACGACATAGGCAACAGGGAGCTCCTAGCCATCAAATTGGCCTTCGAAGAGTGGCGTCATTGGCTAGAGGGAGCTGAGCACACTATCACAGTGTATACCGACCACAAAAACCTGGAATACATCGAGGGGGCTAAAAGGTTAAGCCCAAGGCAGGCTCGATGGTCCCTATTTTTCTCGAGATTTACATTTTTGATCACGTATACGCCAGGTAGTAAGAATACCAAGGCAGACGCACTTTCTAGGTGTTTTGAGCCGGAGACAGCACAGCCCTCTGTTCCCGAGACCATTGTCCCACGAAGTGTAGTGTTAGCCGCCACCGAGACTTGGGAGGACTGGAAAGAGACCTTGTGTCCTTTTCAGCAGGATATCCCGGAAGGGAAACCAGACGGGGTATTATTTGTTCCATTACCATTCCGTCTCCAGATCTTGGAGATGATCCACTCTCATAAGAACGCGGGACATCCTGGAGCGGCTAGAACGTAAGATCTCGTGGCCAGATGTGCATGGTGGCCGTCGCTAGCCGCTGACTGCAAAGAATTTGTCAGGGAATGTGCGGTGTGCGCGAAAAGCAAGCCCTCCCGGCTGGCATCTGTAGGTACTTTGCAGCCTTTACCCACCCCGAGTGAACCATGGACCCACTTGTCCATGGATTTCGTGGGAGAGCTTCCAAGATCTGAAGGCATGTCAGTTATTTGGGTGGTGGTTGACCGTTTTAGTAAGATGGCCCACTTTGTGCCTCTGAAAGGACTCCCCTCGGCCCAGGAACTGGCCGATTTATTTATCATCCATGTCTTCAGACTGCATGGCATTCCAGAAGACATAGTATCCGATCGGGGAGTCCAGTTTGTTTCGAAATTTTGGAAGGCATTCTGCCACCAAATGGGCATGAAATTGTCATTTTCCTCGGGTTACCACCCACAGACAAATGGCCAGACGGAGAGGGTCAACCAATCGTTAGAGCAATTTCTGAGATGCTACGTTGCCGAGGCACAGAGTGATTGGGTTAAATACTTACCTTATGCAGAATTTGCCCACAATAACTTAAAAAGTTCGTCCTCAGGTTTCTGTCCATTTCAGATTGTGACAGGTAAGCTGCCTAAATTTTCCCCATTGCCAGTTGCGGCCACTCCGTTCCCAGCCTTGGAGGCGTGGCAAAGGTCGTTTAAGGACATGTGGTGGACCATCAAGAATAATCTTGTAAAAGCATTCCAGAGTCAGAAAGGTCAGGCTGACAAAAAACGCTCGTTAGAGTGGAGATTCCAACCAGGAGATTTGGTTTGGGTGTCAACCCGTCACTTGACCCTAAAACAACCCTCTGACAAACTTGGTCCCAGGTTCGTGGGTCCATTCTCAGTAACTAGGAAGATCAACGATGTCACATATACCGTTGATCTTCCCACCAGCATGCGCGGAGTAAGGTCTTTCCACGTATCACTTCTCAAACCCGCAGTCCAGGTGGGTCCCACTCCTCCTCCTCCTGTCTTAGTCGATGCCCAACCTGAGTATGAGGTGGAGAGGATCATAGATTCACGTACTGTGCAGAACTCGGTGCAGTATCTCGTACATTGGAAGGGGTACGGGATTGAGGAGAGGCAATGGGTACCTGGGAACCGCATGCATGCGGACGAATTAGTGAGGGAATTTCATGCGGTACTTCCAGAAAAACCTGGAAGGAGCTGTCCGGACTCCACTCCTCGGGGGGGGGGGGTACTGTGAGGAATCGCGGAAGAGCCGCCACCATGAGCCAGCGGCGGGCGGCTCTTTCCGCATCACACGGAGAGGCAGCCACCTCTTCACATCATGAGGCGGCTGCCTCCGTGCAGCATGTTGTGCAACGCGACGCGGCGGTTCGCGCACATGTCCCCGCTGCGGAGACACCGCAGAGCGGGGCTGCTGTGGCTGGGACTCGTAGTCCCACAGGGTTTAGAGTGACGCGCGCGCGCACACTCAAACAAGGTTTATGACACCCGGGAGAGAGTCAGCTGATCAGGCAGGTCAGCTGACTCTAGCTCCGCTCCCCATTGGTCCAGCAATCAGGGAGGTGCTGGGGGACACGTATGAGTATATATACTGCCGGCTGTTCACTCATATCTTGTCTGGCGTTGCGATCACATACGTGGGAGCACCCAGATCCGTAGTCAGATCCGTTAGTGTGCCGGGACCAGCTGGAGCTGTAATCCTACACTAAGCTAGATTCTGTTGATAGCTTAAAGTACTAGTTTGATTGTGATGATCTGTTATGACCTTTGCCTGCCTCGACTATCCTCCTGAACTCTGATCTTGAACCTCGTTATATCTGATACTCTGTTGCCGAACCCCGGCTCGTTCCTTGACTCTGCTTCTGCCTCCTGATTTTGTACCCCGATATATCTGATACCCCGTTGCTGAACCCTGCCTGTACTTTGACTCCGCCTTTGCCTCCTGATCTTGTACCTTGTCTGTCCGTGTGTGTACGACCTGGCTTGTCCGACCTCGAGAACCGACCTCGCGATTGGAGGCGGTTCCCCGTCCTGTTAGTGACACTCTCTCCTGAGTGTCACTTTCGGACTTTCCTTCCCTCTGTCAGTCTGACTCCTCCCGTCTTGGAGAGTTCAGATCTGCGGAAGGAATCTGTGCAGTTCTCCTTGCTGCACTGAGGCTTGTCCTCTGTATTACTGTTGCACCAATCACTACACTCTACTCCGGTGAACAGAGGTTAGCTTGTATATTGGATTATCGGTGATACTGCAGATCACATATAATCTGGTATACGTCTGTATTTCCTGTGATACTGCAGATCACTGGTAATCAGACCTCTCCGTGCTTCACCGATCGTTACAGCTATATAGTCTGGCTGAGCGGTGTACACAGAGTGGCAGTAAACAATGCTATATAGTCTGGCTGAGCGGTGTACACAGAGTGGCAGTACACACAATGCTATATAGTCTGGCTGAGCGGTGTACACAGAGTGGCAGTACACACAATGCTATATAGTCTGGCTGAGCGGTGTACACAGAGTGGCAGTACACACAATGCTATATAGTCTGGCTGAGCGGTGTACACAAAGTGGCAGTACACACAATGCTATATAGTCTGGCTGAGCCGTGTACACACAGTGGCAGTAAACAATGCTATATAGTCTGGCTGAGCGGTGTACACAGAGTGGCAGTACACACAATGCTATATAGTCTGGCTGAGCGGTGTACACACAGTGGCAGTACACACAATGCTATATAGTCTGGCTGAGCGGTGTACACAGAGTGGCAGTACACACAATGCTATATAGTCTGGCTGAGCGGTGTACACAGAGTGGCAGTAAACAATGCTATATAGTCTGGCTGAGCGGTGTACACAATGCTATATAGTCTGGCTGAGCGGTGTATACAGAGTGGCAGTAAACAATGCTATATAGTCTGGCTGAGCGGTGTACACAGAGTGGCAGTACACACAATGCTATATAGTCTGGCTGAGCGGTGTACACAGAGTGGAAGTACACACAATGCTATATAGTCTGGCTGAGCGGTGTACACAGAGTGGCATTACACACAATGCTATATAGTCTGGCTGAGCGGTGTACACAGAGTGGCAGTAAACAATGCTATATAGTCTGGCTGAGCGGTGTACACAGAGTGGCAGTACACACAATGCTATATAGTCTGGCTGAGCCGTGTACACACAGTGGCAGTAAACAATGCTATATATAGCGTGGCTGAGCGAGGTACACAGTGGCAGTACACACAATGCTATATAGTGTGGCTGAGCGAGCGGTGTACTACTGTTCCCAGCAGCGACACACAATGACTGGGGGGACCCTGGCTAGCGTGGCTGGAGCGCGAACTACCCTGCCTGCCTACCCAAAGCTAAACCCACAGACAAATGGCGGAGATATGACGTGGTTCGGGTATTTATTTACCCGAACCACGTGACCGTTCGGCCAATCAGAGCGCGTTCGGGCCGAACCACGTGAGCCGTTCGGCCAATCAGAGCGCGTTCGGGGTCCGAACCACGTGACCCGTTCGGCCAATCACAGCGCTAGCCGAACGTTCGGGGAACGTTCGGCCATGCGCTCTTAGTTCGGCCATGTGGCCGAACGGTTTGGCCGAGCACCATCAGGTGTTCGGCCGAACTCGAACATCACCCGAACAGGGTGATGTTCTGCAGAACCCGAACAGTGGCGAACACTGTTCGCCCAACACTACTTGTGCCCCCTTGCTTGTTCAGGAAAGCTACAATGCTCCTGTTGTCCGTTCTTATCCTGACATGAGAATTCTCTATTAGGGGCCCGAAATGTAGTAAAGCTTGCCATACTGCTTGCAATTCTCTGTTGTTCGATGACTGTGACTTTATTGTCATATTCCATGGACCCTGAGCCGGCAGAGAATTGAAGTGGGCTCCCCAACCCCACAAACTGGCATCGGTTGTGATTGTATTCTGTTGTGGATAATTCCACAGAGGACCTGGAGATAGATGATCCAGCTGTTGCCACCAGAGAAGGGAAGCTTTCACACTTTGTGGAATGATGATCTTCCTGTCTAGAGTCACCAGCGACCTGTTCCAGGATTTTAAAATCCATATTTGTAAGAATCTCGCATGGAACTGTCCCCACTGGATTGCCGGAAAGGCAGAAGTTAGAAGGCCTAGAAGAGCCATGGCTTTTCTTAGCGATATGCTTCTTAATTTCTGAAATGAGAAAATATTATTAAAAATAGCAATGATCTTCCTATCAGGTAACAACAGTTTTTCTTCTCTGGTAGAAATATTGAAGCCCAAAAATTCTAGACATTGGGAAGGAACCAGAGCAGACTTTTCCCAATTAATTAACCAACCTAATTCCTGGAGGAAGCCCAAAGTTATAAAAAGCTGATCATTAACGGATTTCTCAGAAGAACCCCATAATAAAAAATCATCAAGGTAACCGACAATATTAACATGTCTTAACCTGAGAAGAGCTAATACTTCAGACATAACTTTAGTAAATAGCCATGGGGCTGAAGATAATCCGAAAGGCAAGGCATTAAATTGAAAATGTCTTACCTCCCCCTCCATCCACACGACAAACCTCAGGTATTGTTGGCAGGATAAATGGATTGGTAGATGTAGATACGCATCCTTCAGGTCTAGAGATGCCAAGAAATCTTCCTTCTGTAAAAGATGAACTACAGATCGAATATTGTCCATCCTGAATTTTCTGTATTTGACTTTTAGATTCAATTTCTTTAGGTTTAGAATCAATCGATAGGCTCCTTGAGGCTTTTTTTACCAGGAAGATTGGGGAGTAGAATCCCTGTTCTCTTTGACATGCTGGAACCTGACGAATTACTCCTTTCTGAAGAAGTGACTTTACTTCTGACTGGAGGGCTATCAATAAGGCTGGGTCTTTTGGACAAGGTGTTAAGACAAAGTTTTGAGGGGGAAGATGTTCGAACTCTATTCTGTAACCTTCTAATATTATGCTTAGTAACCATTGATTGGTGAATAGTTGTTGCAATCTTTCGTAAAAGTTGGTGATTCTCCCCCCCACCGGAATGATGGCGTCATTGTTTGTTTGTCTTTTTAGTATTAGTAGAGGTATTACGGGTCCCTGTTGCCTGTAAGGGGCCCATCTTCTACCTTTGGAGGATTTACTATCCGTTTCATTTTTGTCGGGGGCCCGAAATGGCCGTTTATTCTGAAAGAGGCGCTTCCTTGGGAAATTTTTCTTATTATCTGCCGTACGATCTAGTGTATCGTCCAGCTTAGACCCAATCAGCAGATTTCCTTCACAGGGGATACCACAAAGCTTAGATCTTGATGAGTTATCCCCATTCCATGTTTTAACCCATACTCCTCTTCTGGCTGAGTTGACTAGTGCGGTGGTTCGGGCTGTTAGTTTAACCGTATCGTCTGCTGCATCAACCATGAAATTTGAGGCATTGGTAATTTTAGGAAAGTCGTTAAGGATTTCCTCCCTAGAAACCCCATTAGCTATTTTATACTGTAATTCTGCCAACCAAGTCTTCAGAGATCGACTAACTGCTGTCAATGCTACTGCTGGCTTGAAAGTTAATGAAGCAGACTCCCACGCCCTTCGCAAAACATTATCCATTTTCTTGTCTATTGGGTCTTTAAGGTTCCCGAAATCCTCAAACATAAGGTCTGACTTTCTTGAAACCCTGGAAAAGGAAGGATCTAGTTTAGGCGGAGGGCCCCAACAAGCCTGGTCATCTGGAGCAAAAGGATAACGCTTAGATAAAGATTTTGGCCAAAAGGCCCTTTTTTCAGGATTTTCCCATTCTTTCTTAATCATAGTTTTAAGAGTAGAATGGACCGGGATGAACCTGGATTGGGGGTCCGCCAAACTTTCATACATTTGGTCAAGGGGAGACAAGGGTTTATGTTCTGATTTAATACCCATTGTTTCATGCATGGATGTCAAAAGATCCTTCATTAACTCTGTGGAGAAGGCAAACTTTTGTGGTTTTTCAGCCTTATCCATCTCCTCACCCTCAGATATTTCATCTAATGCAGAAATTTCTCCATCAGAAAATTGAGAACCCTCTACATCACTCTCTCTGCTTCTCCTAGCCTGCACAGGAGCACGAGATAAAGGAATTGGAGATAAACCACTGACATTAGGTATAACCGGAGCCTCATTGCTAGGACCAGGCATATCAACAGGGCTGGGAGCTACATTCTGTGAAGAAATGGCAGAATCCTTAATTTCTTTGATGGCTGAAGACATTTCTGACCGCATCCATCCCATCAGATCCTTAAATATTACTGGGGATTCATCCTTAACCAGTTTGTTTGTACAATCCTGGCACAGCTTCTTTGAGGAAGAGGATGACAAACGAGAGGAGCAAATGGCACATTTCTTCACAGATTTACTAGATCCATGCTGACTAGACTGTGTAGAAGATCTGTCAGATTTGTCATGCTTTTCAGGCTTTTCATGTTTTTCTGGCTAAAAAACATAATATCAAGCCACCATTAGTACCCTCTCTAGTATATACACACAGCATAACCTATACATAAGTACTTGCCAGAGAGGTATCTTGGGCTGGCCTGGCCGACTGCGCAGGAGCTGACCCAGAAGCGTCCTCCATGCTCACTTTTGACAACCAGAGTGAGTCAGGAAACAGACTTAAATAAATTATCACATGACAAAATAATGCAAAACAGCCGCCTGAATCACCAGCTCATTAGCCTGATTCTCATTTGCATAAGCCTCTCAAAGGTTAGCCAGTCGTGGCACCTGCCGCTTAATTGCTTATGCGTATTAGCATAATTATCCCCCTTCTGAGGCACCTGCCTCATATTATCCATTACCTTAGCGAATCAGCTGATGCTGATCCGCAATCACCACCGCGGCTCCCTGCCGCCTGATCTGAGTCACACTGGACGCTGCGTGTGACGACTTCCGGGTTGACCCGGAAGTACCTTGCTTCTCAAGCGCGCCTGCGCTATATCTCCGCTGCCTTGTACGGAGAAGCCTCCTCCACGCTGCAGGGCTCCCACTGTCACCTGAATCAGCCTAAATGGAGCCCTGAAAAAACGTTGCCCCTGAACACCTGTCAAAGATAGCACCCTGGAGACCTCTCCTCTGCATTCCGTCCGGGACAGGAAACTGAACTGAAGTACTGAGGGTAAGCTAGTAGCTTATATATGGCTGCCTATTTGTTATGCAAATCTTTCTTTTGCAGTTCCTGTCCACAGTTGGGAGGGAGACAAGTCTCATCCAGGGGTGCTGTCCAATGACGTTCTGGGAAAAAATTACCCTTTTTTAAATTTACTTCTCTCCTAAGTTTTCTCCTAGGAGATAATTTGTCAACTTCTGTTTAAAATAACTTTTCAGCATTCTGCAATTGGAAAAAAAGTACATGTAAAGTTAAATTATTTCGAGTATTTCCTTGCTTGCTGTTGGCTTAAAGAGAACCCGAGGTGGGTTTGAAGAATATTATCTGCATACAGAGGCTGGATCTGCCTATACAGCCCAGCCTCTGTTGCTATCCCAACCCCCCCTAAGGTCCCCCTGCACTCTGCAATCCCTCATAAATCACAGCCACGCTGCTGACAAACAGCTTGTCAGAGCTGGCTGTGTTTATCTCTATAGTGTCAGTCTGCTGCTCTCCCCGCCTCCTGCAGAACTCCAGTCCCCGCCTGCATCCCTTCCCTCCCTGCTGATTGGAGGGAAGGGACGGGGTCAGGGACCAGAGCTATGCAGGAGGCGGGGGAGCAGCTGAGACTGACACTACAGATGTAAACACAGCCTCACAGCGTGGCTGTGATTTATGAGGGATTGCAGAGTGCAGGGGGACCTTAGGAGGATTTGGGATAGCAACAGAGTCTGGGCTGTATAGGCAGATCCAGCCTCTGTATGCAGATAACATTCTTTAAACACACCTCGGGTTCTCTTTAAAAGGCACTTTAATGATAAGGTGTGAAAATATCACCTAGGAAAAAACTTAGGAGAAAAACTGAATTGAATAAAGGCCCATGGCGTTGATTCACATAACAGTGGTAATACTGCCATGCACACACTGCGCAGGGCAATATTACCCTTCCTTCCGCCTGCAGAACTGCGAGTTAAGCTATTAGTGTAACTCGTAGTTATGCGTGTTACCGTAGCAATGGTCGCATTACTCGTGCACTGCGAGTCATGCTATTAGTGTAACTTGCGGTACTACAGGAGGAAGGAAGGGTTATATTGCCATGTGCTGTGTGTGCACCATACTACATGGAATGTGGTAACATTGGTCACTGATTGGCCAATCATAACTAAGAGTCAGTGCACACCAAAAAGCACTAGCGTAATCGCAAACGCTCATCGCTTTTTGAAGTGATTTTTCAGAGCGATTGTAGGCACGTGCCTAGCAATTTTCTAATTATGCCTAGCGATTTTTGGAGCATTTTGATGTAGCGTTTTTTATTTTTTGTTACAGTAGAGCTGGAACTTAACAACTTCTGTAATAAAAACCCTTGGAAAATCGCTCTGATCTAGCGCTTTTCAGAGTGGTTTTCCATTTTCCTATACTTAACATTGAGGGTGAAACGCCTCAGAAAAGCGCAGAAATGCTGCAGGACTCGCGTTTGCATTTGAGAGAAAATCACATTGCTCTGGTGTGATCCATCCCATTCTAATACATTAGCCATGCGCTTTTCAAAGTGCTGGCATTTTTAACCACTTAAGGACCACGCAGTTTTCTTCTGATCGGTGCTGCGTGGACTCTCCAGCCCGCAGCACCGATCAGGAAATAGCCAGGGCGATCAGACTTCCCCCCTTTTTTCCCCACTAGGGGGTTTCCTGCTGGGGGGGTCTGATCGCCGCCGGCTGCCTGCACTTTCCGGGGGGGGGGCTCTTCAAAGCCCCCCTCCGAAGCGCTTTCCGCCCTCCCCAGCTTTCCCTCCCTCTCCCTGTACCTGTGAGTGGCGCAGGACGGAGTTCCGTCCTGCGCCGGATAGGACAGGCTTCTGCCTATCAGATGCCGGCGATCCCCGGCCAATCAGAGGCCGGGGATCGCCGATCTACGTCACGGCGCTGCTGCGCAGCAGCGCCGTGTGATGTAAACAGCGGGGATTTCTTCCCCGGATGTTTACATTATGCGTGCGAGCCGCGATCGGCGGCTCGCACGCTGTTCACGGAGACAGTCTCCGTGAACTAGCATGGAAAGGCCGCTCGATCGAGCGGCCGTTTCCATGCTATACCACTAACGACCCGCCGACGCCTATGGGCGTTAGGCGGTCGTTAAGTGGTTAAAAAGCGCTCAGAAGTGCTCTCGGTGTGAACCAGCCTGAAAAGTGTGTGCCTGGCTTGAGATGGGCAGATACTGTACAGTTCATCTCCTACTTGATGTACTGAACCTCACATTGGCCTCAATTCACTAAGCTTATCTCCTGTCTTTATTAACATTTCTAGTGTTATCACCATGGTGACGAGGCGTGTAGTATTCAGGAAACATTTAACCTCAGGCAAACCTAAAGTTAACTCTTCTGTCTTTAAGTTAACTCTTCATTCCTTAAAATAACTGCAGAGTTAAAAACAGGCTGTTTATTAACTGCATGTGAAAATAACTACAGAGCAGGTAAATTAACTACAGAGGAGATAACTTAACTACAGAGGAGATAACTTAACTACAGAGGAGGTAACTTGAGTAATGAAGAGATAAGATAACTCTCTCACTGTGTGGTGGTAAGTTTTCTCTTGCCTTATTATCTCCAGCATAATCTTAGTGAATTGAGGCCATTGGCTTGGCTAATGTATTTCAATGGGCTGGTGCACACTGGCGGGTTTGAGGTTTTTAGCAAACCGCAAACGTGCCTCCTGCTGCACGTTTGCGGTTTGCTAAAAACCTCAAACCGCAGGTGTGCACCAGCCCATTAAAATACAATAGCCAAGCGGATTTACAGGTGGATGCGGCCGGCGGATCGCATCCAAATCCGCTCGGTGTGCACTGGGCCAAATATCTGATATCCGCACCAAAAAACGCTAGCGTTTTGTGGATCTGCTAGCGGTTTTGGTGTGCACTGGGCCTGAGAGAGTTTTCTTCTCTCTTCATTCCTTAAGTTACCTCCTCTGTAGTTAAATTACTTCCTCTGTAGTTAAGTTACCTCCTCTGTAGTTATTTTCACATGCAGTTAATTAACAGCCTGTCTAGAATTCTGGAGTTATTTTAAGGACTGAAGAGTTAACTTTAGGTTTGCCTGAGGTAAAATGTTTCCTGAATACTACATGCCTCACCTCCATGGTGATAACTATAGAAACGTTATTAAAGACAGGAGATAAGCTTAGTGAATTGATGCCAGTGTCTTGTTGAAAACTCTGACGCTCATTCTTTCATTAAAGGGTTGCTGAGCAGACGTAAAAATTGCAATACTGAACTTACCTGGGGCTAGAGATGTCGCGAACCGCCGATTTTCGGTTCGCGAACTTCCGCGGAAGGTTCGGTTCGCGGAAAAGTTTGCGAACCGCAATAGACTTCAATGGGGAGGCGAACGTTGAAAAATAGAAAAAAATTATGCTGGCCACAAAAGTGATGGAAAAGATGTTTCAAGGGGTCTAACACCTGGAGGGGGGCATGGCGGAGTGGTATACATGCCAAAAGTCCCGGGGAAAAATCTGGATGTGACGCAAAGCAGCGTTTTAAGGGCAGAAATCACATTGAATGCTAAATGACAGGCCTAAAGTGCTTTCAAACATCTTGCATGTGTATACATCAATCAGGGAGTGTAATTAGAGTACTGCTTCACACTGACACACCAAACTCACTGTGTAACGCACCGCAAACAGCTGTTTGTGTAGTGACGGCCATGCTGGACTACTGCGCAACATGGCGAGATTGCTCTTCCTCACTCAGTGATGTCAGGTAATGTGTGACTTCCTTCTCAACTTTCTATGGCATTGTTAAAAAGCTTACGTTTTGTTTTTAAATTACATTTTCTACTTGCTGTGTACTTGTTCAGTACCGCTACAATGAGAATCCTGTGGAGGCGGGCAAGTCTGCCATTGTGACCCCGGGTAATGGCCGGGGAATGAGGGATTTGAATCCGGTGTGGAGCCTGAGCAACGGCTACCACTACACATCCAAGGAGGGCAGCGGGCAGGCATGCACGCCGGCCGCCCCGAGGTAGTGACCAAAAATAACAATACAGGAGGAGGACTTTCGAGGCCCTGCTGTGTATTTGAAATGAATGTACTTTAAATCCTTTAACGAGAAACAGTTATGGCGGGCAAAGAAGACACCACATTCCTTTCACGAGAATCATATGGAGGCGGGCAAGTCTGCCATTTGTGACCCCGGGTAATGGTCGGGGAATGAGGGATGGAATCCGGTGTGGAGCCTGAGAAACGGCTACCACTACACATCCAAGGAGGGCAGCAGGCAGGCATGCACGCCCGCCCCGAGGTAGTGACCAAAAATAACAATACAGGAGGCGGACTTTCGAGGCCCTGCTGTGTATTTGAAATGAATTAACTTTAAATCCTTTAACGGGAATCCGTTATGGAGGGCAAGTCTGCCATTGTCACCGTGGGGAATGAAGGTTGGATTCCGGCCCGAAGTGGGAGCCTGCTGAGACCCATGCTGTAGCTGCCCTGACCGTGCTTTGCAGACCAGGCATCTGTGGTCAGATGGACCCTTGGGCCAGCGGAAGACAAACCAAGTCGAAAGCATTTGCCAAGAATGTTTTACGGAGGGCAAGTTTTTTTGCCCTTTTTTAAAAATTTTTGAAAATGATAGATGGTTGTATTTTTAAATTGTTTGAAAGTTTAGATGGTTGTATTTTTAAATTGTTTGAAAGTTTAGATGGTTGTATTTTTAAATTGTTTGAAAGTGTATCCATTCTTCCTCCCCCCAGCCACGAACAATACCATGGGAATGTGGAGCAGCAGAAGCCCCCTGTGACGGCTGCCGCGGTTGTTCTCCATGGCTTGTCTTTTGAGGGGTGCTGCTTTTCCTCAGGTGTTCTTGCCATAGCTGTTTGTGCCTTCTCTCCAGGTGCCTTCATAAAGCACTTGTCCCTACGTGACAGTTGGCCTTTCCACGGCTCAATTTTTGCTGGCAGAGACAACAGATGGCTTTGCTCCGATCTGAGACACACACGTTAAAAAATTTCCAAACCGCTGAGCCCCCCTGGGCTGATGGCGCTACGGTGGCATCAGCAGCTGACGTTGAAGGGCATGTTGGCTGTCTGGCCATAGCTGGCGATACATGGCGCCGGACACTGCCCCCAGCTGTTTCTGAGGACGAGCTCCCTCTGCTTCTATCATGGAGTTGTCTCCTCCTAGTCCTCTCTGAATCCTCCTCTGAACTGTCCCCCTGGTCATCTCCTCTACCGGCAACATATGTGGTATCCGTATAATCGTCATCACAATCCTCCTGGCCAGCTGCGCTTTCCTCAGAAACCTCCTCAACTGCACCAACTTCAGGTGGTCCATCATCCACATCCACACACGTTACGTCCATACTATCGCCACCTAACTCATACGTAGGAGGTGGTGTACCTGCGCCTTCTTGTTGTTGTTGCAGTAGTGGCTGTGAATCGGTGATTTCACCACCACCACCACCAAATAACTCCTGCGAAGTGTCAAATGCAGCGGATGTGGTGCTTGTTGTAGCGCTGTTGGCTGCGGGAGATGAAGTGTTCTGTGTTAAATACTCAATCACCTCCTCACAATTTTGGGAAGTGATGGCACGTGCCTTCTTCTGAGCACTGTATTTTCGGGCAGGTCCGCACGAAATCACAGCAACACCACCTCGCACAGACCTGCCGGTGCCTGGTGACCTTCCTCTGGGTCTGCCTCTACCTCTTCCTCTACCTGGTTTGTCCATTTTGTCCATCTCGGGGGGATGCTAGGTATATGCAGTGAGCTGGGTTTACTCAACACAACAGGTAGTTATGTGCACTGATGAGTTGGGTTAAGTAAACGCAACAGGTAGTAGGTATATGCAGTGAGCTGGGTTCACTCAACACAACAGGTAGTAGGTATATGCAGTGAGCTGGGTTCACTCAACACAACAGGTAGTAGGTATATGCAGTAAGCTGGGTTCATTCAACACAACAGGTAGTAGGTATATGCAGTGAGTTGGGTTCACTCAACACAACAGGTAGTAGGTAAATGCAGTGAGCTGGGTTCACTCAACACAACAGGTAGTAGGTGTATGCAGTGAGCTGGGTTCACTCAACACTACAGGTGCAGTGATGAGGTGGGTTAAGTAAACACAACAGGTAGTAGTAGGATGCAGTGAGCTGGGTTCACTCAACACAAAGCTAGGTATATGCAGTGATGAGGTGGGTTAAGTAAACACAACAGGTAGTAGGTATATGCAGTGAGCTGGGTTCACTCAACACAACAGGTAGTAGGTATATGCAGTGAGCTGGGTTCACTCAACACAACAGGTAGTAGGTATATGCAGTGAGCTGGGTTCACTCAACACAACAGGTAGTAGGTATATGCAGTGAGCTGGGTTCACTCAACACAACAGGTAGTAGGTATATGCAGTGAGCTGGGTTCACTCAACACAACAGGTAGTAGGTATATGCAGTGAGCTGGGTTCATTCAACACAACAGGTAGTAGGTATATGCAGTGAGCTGGGTTCACTCAACACAACAGGTAGTAGGTATATGCAGTGAGCTGGGTTCACTCAACACAACAGGTAGTAGGTGTATGCAGTGAGCTGGGTTCACTCAACACTACAGGTAGTTATGTGCAGTGATGAGATGGGTTAAGTAAACACAACAGGTAGTAGTAGGATGCAGTGAGCTGGGTTCACTCAACACAAAGCTAGGTATATGCAGTGATGAGGTGGGTTAAGTAAACACAACAGGTAGTAGGTATATGCAGTGAGCTGGGTTCACTCAACACTACAGGTAGTTATGTGCAGTGATGAGGTGGGTTAAGTAAACACAACAGGTAGTAGGTATATGCAGTGAGCTGGGTTCACTCAACACAACAGGTAGTAGGTGTATGCAGTGAGCTGGGTTCACTCAACACTACAGGTAGTTATGTGCAGTGATGAGGTGGGTTAAGTAAACACAACAGGTAGTAGTAGGATGCAGTGAGCTGGGTTCACTCAACACAAAGCTAGGTATATGCAGTGATGAGGTGGGTTAAGTAAACACAACAGGTAGTAGGTATATGCAGTGAGCTGGGTTCACTCAACACTACAGGTAGTTATGTGCAGTGATGAGGTGGGTTAAGTAAACACAACAGGTAGTAGGTATATGCAGTGAGCTGGGTTCACTCAACACAACAGGTAGTAGGTGTATGCAGTGAGCTGGGTTCACTCAACACAACAGGTAGTATGTATATGCAGTGAGCTGGGTTCACTCAACACAACAGGTAGTAGGTGTATGCAGTGAGCTGGGTTCACTCAACACTACAGGTAGTTATGTGCAGTGATGAGGTGGGTTAAGTAAACACAACAGGTAGTAGTAGGATGCAGTGAGCTGGGTTCACTCAACACAAAGCTAGGTATATGCAGTGATGAGGTGGGTTAAGTAAACACAACAGGTAGTAGGTATATGCAGTGAGCTAGGTTCACTCAACACTACAGGTAGTAATGTGCAGTGATAAGGTGGGTTAAGTAAACACAACAGGTAGTAGGTATATGCAGTGAGCTGGGTTCACTCAACACAAAGCTAGGTATATGCAGTGATGAGGTGGGTTAAGTAAACACAACAGGTACTGGGTATATGCAGTACTGGGTAGTACAATGTGCAGCTCCCTGTCACACACACAGGTAGTCAGTCACTGAATGTGCTGGGCTGCTGGCAGTGGCACACACACACTATCAATTAGCAAGGCTGTGCATGCAACAAAAGTGTCAGTTTGGCACACAGTAAAAAAAAAAAAGAGTACAGGATGAGCTCTGACATGAGCTAGGGTGCTATAAAAGCAATAACAATCAGCCAGGAGCAAACTAAGCAGCCAAGAACCTAACTAATCTGTCCCTAGAAGAACAAGTCTGCAGCAGCTGTCCCTTTCCTCTCACTAGCAGGCACATGAGTGAGTGTAATGGCCGCCGGACCCTGCCTTACAGTGGAGGAAATAATTATTTGACCCCTCACTGATTTTGTAAGTTTGTCCAATGACAAAGAAATGAAAAGACTCAGAACGGTATCATTTCAATGGTAGGTTTATTTTAACAGTGGCAGATAGCACATCAAAAGGAAAATCGAAAAAATAACCTTAAATAAAAGATAGCAACTGATTTGCATTTCATTGAGTGAAATAAGTTTTTGAACCCCTACCAACCATTAACCTGCTGAGCGGTCTGGACGAGCTCAGCTCGTCCAACACCGCCAGAGGCTGCCGCTCAGGCCCTGCTGGGCCGATTTTTGTCAAATAAAAAGCAGCACACGCAGCCGGCACTTTGCCAGCCGCGTGTGCTGCCTGATCGCCGCCGCTCTGCGGCGATCCGCCGCGAGCAGCGGCGAAAGAGGGTCCCCCCAGCCGCCTGAGCCCAGCGTAGCCGGAACAAAAAGTTCCGGCCAGCGCTAAGGGCTGGATCGGAGGCGGCTGACGTCAGGACGTCGGCTGACGTCACTCCGCTCGTCGCTATGGCGACGATATAAGCAAAACAAGGAAGGCCGCTCATTGCGGCCTTCCTTGTTTATTCTGGGCGCCGGAGGCGATCGGAAGATCGCCTCCGGAGCGCCCTCTAGTGGGCTTTCATGCAGCCAACTTTCAGTTTTTATTTAAAAAAAACCCTCCCGCAGCCACCCTGGCGATTTAATCAGAACGCCAGGGTGGTTAAGAGTTCTGGCTCCCACAGAGTGGTTAGACACTTCTATTCAATAAGTCACCCTCATTGAGGACACCTGTCTTAACTAGTCACCTGTATAAAAGACACCTGTCCACAGAATCAATCAATCAAGCAGACTCCAAACTCTCCAACATGGGAAAGACCAAAGAGCTGTCCAAGGATGTCAGAGACAAAATTGTAGACCTGCACAAGGCTGGAATGGGCTACAAAACCATTAGCAAGAAGCTGGGAGAGAAGGTGACAACTGTTGGTGCGATTGTTCGAAAATGGAAGGAGCACAAAATGACCATGAATCGACCTCGCTCTGGGGCTCCACGCAAGATCTCACCTCGTGGGGTGTCAATGGTTCTGAGAAAGGTCAAAAAGCATCCTAGAACTACACGGGAGGAGTTAGTGAATGACCTCAAATTAGCAGGGACCACAGTCACCAAGAAAACCATTGGAAACACATTATACTGCAATGGATTAAAATCCTGCAGGGCTCGCAAGGTCCCCCTGCTCAAGAAGGCACATGTGCAGGCCCGTCTGAAGTTTGCCAATGAACACCTGAATGATTCTGTGAGTGACTGGGAGAAGGTGCTGTGGTCTGATGAGACCAAAATAGAGCTCTTTGGCATTAACTCAACTCGCTGTGTTTGGAGGAAGAAAAATGCTGCCTATGACCCCCAAAACACCGTCCCCACCGTCAAGCATGGGGGTGGAAACATTTTGCTTTGGGGGTGTTTTTCTGCTAAGGGCACAGGACAACTTAATCGCATTAACGGGAAAATGGACGGAGCCATGTATCGTGAAATCCTGAACGACAACCTCCTTCCCTCTGCCAGGAAACTGAAAATGGGTCGTGGATGGGTGATCCAGCACGACAATGACCCAAAACATACAGCAAAGGCAACAAAGGAGTGGCTCAAGAAGAAGCAGCACATTCAGGTCATGGAGTGGCCTAGTCAGTCTCCAGTAGAGTTGGGCCGAACCTCCGATTTTAGGTTCGCGAACCGGGTTCGCGAACTTTCGCGGAACGTTCGGTTCGCGTTAAAGTTCGCGAACCGCAATAGACTTCAATGGGGATGCGAACTTTGAAAAAAAAAAATAATTATGCTGGCCACAAAAGTGATGGAAAAGATGTTTCAAGGGGTCTAACACCTGGAGGGGGGCATGGCGGAGTGGGATACACGCCAAAAGTCCCCGGGAAAAATCTGGATTTGACGCAAAGCAGCGTTTTAAGGGCAGAAATCACATTGAATGCTAAATGACAGGCCTAAAGTGCTTTAAAACATCTTGCATGTGTATACATCAATCAGGTAGTGTAATTAAGGTACTGCTTCACACTGACACACCAAACTCACCGTGTAACGCACCGCAAACAGCTGTTTGTACTAGTGACGGCCGTGCTGGACTGGTGCGCACCATGGCGAGAGTGCAGGTTTTGGTGGCTTTACAGCCCATATGGTCGGCCTGGCTGATGTAGCTGAATGACAGAACAGTGACTGTCCAGCTGATCAAATTTGGTCTGACCACAATGAAGCAACGACCTTATTATCTTTTGTGTGCCCCCCGAGACACTCATCTAGGCGCCGGTCATTGCTTCATTGTGATACGCAAGCCCCTTCACCACGGCAAGGTAATGATCACGAAGGGGAATGGGCGCATGTACATGCCTTTTCTTTTGTTGTTGCAGCTGCCCTCAGTGCAGCCAGAAAAATTAGGCAGTCATGTACACGCACCATAAAAATTATTACAGCGGCCGCTGCTAGCAGCGGCCTAAAAAATTCAGCAATCCGCCTGGAGTCCCGGACCCTGTTGGTGGTGGCGGAGAAGGTAGTGAAGCGGCCTGCAGGCAGACATGCTGTGTGGAGGGACTGGGAGCGACTTAGTCTTTTTGGGGCAGGCCAGGCAGCCAGTCACACGGCGTGCAGGCAGAGATGCTGTGTGTGCGGGGACTGACTTAGTCTTGGGGCGGGCAGCAGCCCTCCGGGATCCATGCCTCATTCATTTTGATAAAGGTGAGGTACTTAACACTTTTGTGACTTAGGCGACTTCTCTTCTCTGTGACAATGCCTCCAGCTGCGCTGAAGGTCCTTTCTGAGAGGACGCTTGCGGCAGGGCAGGAGAGAAGTTGGATGGCAAATTGGGACAGCTCTGGCCACAGGTCAAGCCTGCGCAGCCAGTAGTTCAAGGGTTCCTCATCGCTGTTCACAGCAGTGTCTACATCCACACTTAAGGCCAGGTAGTCGGCTACCTGCCGGTCGAGGCGTTGGTGGAGGGTGGATCCGGAAGGGCTACGGCGAGGCGTTGGACTAAAGAACGTCCGCATGTCCGACATCACCATGAGATCGCTGGAGCGTCCTGTCTTTGACTGCGTGGACACGGGAGGAGGATTAGTGGCAGTGGTACCTTGCTGGCGTTGTGCTGTCACATCACCCTTAAAGGCATTGTAAAGCATAGTTGACAGCTGGTTCTGCATGTGCTGCATCCTTTCCACCTTCCGGTGAGTTGGTAACAGGTCCGCCACTTTGTGCCTGTACCGAGGGTCTAGTAGTGTGGCCACCCAGTACAGCTCATTCCCCTTGAGGTTTTTTATACGGGGGTCCCTCAACAGGCAGGACAGCATAAAAGACGACATCTGCACAAAGTCGGATCCAGTACCCTCCATCTCCTCTTGCTCTTCCTCAGTGACGTCAGGTAAGTCAACCTCCTCCCCCCAGCCGCGAACAATACCACGGGAAGGTTGAGCAGCACAAGCCCCCTGCGACGCCTGCTGCGGTTGTTCTCCTGCCGCTGTCCCCTCCTCCTCCTCCTCCCCCAAAGAAACACCTTGCTCATCATCCTCTGAGTCTGACTCGTCTTCTGCACACGACCTCTCTTCTTCCTCCTCCTCCCCCCTCTGTGCTGCCGCAGGTGTTGAGGAAACAGCTGGGTCTGATGAAAATTGGTCCCATGCCTGTTCCTGCCGTAACGGTTCCTGGTCACGCTCATTCGCAGCTTCATCCGCCACTCTACGCACAGCACGCTCCAAGAAGTACGCGTAGGGAATTAAGTCGCTGATGGTGCCCTCACTGCGGCTCACCAGGTTGGTCACCTCCTCAAACGGCCGCATGAGCCTGCATGCATTTTTCATCAGTGTCCAGTTGTCGGGCCAGAACATCCCCATCTTCCCAGACTGTTTCGTTCTACTCCAGTTGTAGAGGTACTGGGTGACGGCTTTCTTCTGTTCTAGCAGGCGGGAGAACATGAGCAGGGTCGAGTTCCAGCGAGTGGGGCTATCGCAAATGAGGCGTCTCACCGGCATGTTGTTTTTACGCTGAATTTCTGCAAATCGTGCCATGGCTGTGTAAGAGCGCCTCAAATGCCCACAGAACTTCCTGGCCTGCTTCAGGACATCCGCTAAGCCAGGGTACTTTGCCACAAATCTTTGAACCACTAGATTCATG
Organism: Hyperolius riggenbachi; assembly: GCF_040937935.1. Lineage (NCBI taxonomy): Eukaryota > Metazoa > Chordata > Amphibia > Anura > Hyperoliidae > Hyperolius > Hyperolius riggenbachi. Next base: position 198,364,975 of record NC_090655.1, read on the forward strand.
ACATGTGCCATGCAGGGTATGTGTGTCAGCTTCCCCATATGCTGACTGTGATGCAGAGGGTCAAAGTTGACCCTCATAGTGCATTATGAGGCGAATCGAACTTCCGGAAAAGTTCGGTTGGCGCAGGCGAACGCGAACCCCCAATGTTCGCCTGGAACCGTTCGCCGGCGAACCGTTCTCTACATCTCTACCTGGGGCTTCCTCCAGTCACCCGTAGTCCATGTGGTCCCTAGGAGTCCTCTCAGCTCTCCCGCTGGTGGCTATTTTACATGCGCGACCTGGCCGGGAGTTGTGCGCAACTGTGCATGCACTGCCCATCCAGGCGCCTGTCCCCTTGAGCGTTCTGCACATGTCGTGGTTCATTCTTTCGAGAAATGCACACGGCGATGGTGCACGTACAGGTCACGCATGCACAGTTGCGCACGACTCCCAGCCAGATCATGCAGGTAATAAAGCCACCAAAGGAGGGGACCCAGAGGATGCAGAGGGACCTCATGGACTACAGGTGGCTGGAGGAAACCCCAGGTAAGTTCAGTATTGCATTTTTCTAGGTCTGCTCAGTGTTCCTTAAAGGACAACCGAGGTGACATGTGACATGATAGACATGTGTATGTACAGTGCCAAGCACACAAATAACTAGGCTGTGTTCCTTTTTTTCTTTCTCTGCCTGAAAAAGTTTAACATCAAGTATGCAAGTGACAGTTTCGCTCCCGGTCGGGCCCGGGTCGGAACCAGGTCAGACTCATAAGTAATTACAGCCGTAATACACTTTCCTGTCAGTAAATTGCTTGTGAGAGCAAGAACAGATAAAAAGGGTAAATAATTCATCCATTTGAGCTCTGGCATATTTCAACGAAGGTGTCATTGAGCAGAGACAATGAAACAGTAACAACTCGATTAAATCCTATTCAATAAAATGCAAGTGTCACTGTCATCAACTGAATGGTTGTATGTCCCTGGCTTTTTTGTACTGAGCATGTGCGCAGCCAGGGCAGTTAGGACACAGGGCCGGATCTGACAGTTTGCTGTGTGTGGTTCACAGAGGTTCTTATTGCATTGTAGGAAATAACAGCTTTTTCCAACTGCCAAGGAAGCAGCTGCCTGTGTGCATATACTTCAGACAGTGGTGGGGAACGAGCAAGCGGGACTCCTATGTGCTCGCATTGCAGGGGGTAGTGGCTGTGACCTAGCGCCTGTTTTATAACGGGTGGGCCTTTTTTTACTAGTACAAAACAAAACTGTGGGATATCTAAAAAGGAGGATAGATACAATTTTCTCATCAGTGAATTTTCACCTCGGATGTCCTTTGATGTAAATACATGTTCTAGGACCAATACAATGGCACAGTCACCACTTTGGCATTACTCATTCAGCAGCCAGCTGATGTCACCTCCCTTGGGTCTCATTCTTTATATATCATAATCCCCTGTATGTTTATTAGGTACGATTGTTCATGATTATTTTGGGTAACAATTTAGCAGCAATCACTATACTGTTCTTATCTCTATAAAAAGCAGTGATTTTACCATTGGCATGATTGCACAACAGTACATGCTGTAGACTTTTGCCCAAGATTCTAAGGCAGCTTTCCTACTATGCACATTGCGTTGCAATCCTATAGGATCACATCGTAATGGTGATAAAAGGCGCATCGTGCTTTAGGAGTGCTATGCGAAGCATACAGTGGCGCATACAGTACTTTAAAGTATGCTTCACTGCCACTGTCAATGCGCATGTTGTCTAGGAAACGATCTGCATGTTGCGCATTATTCCAACAACCTAGCACTCCGCTGATGTGAATGTACCATAGAAATATGATCGCATCATGTTCCGATGCAGTGTGAGAGCTAGAGAAAACATGGCTAAAATGATTGTTCTGTGCAATCTCAGCTGAAAATCTAGCAAGTGTACAGCTGTCCCACAATGTCGACAATTAGTGGTCTGCCACAGCAGATCACTAAACAACAAACAGGCGGAGTCTTCTTTTTTTCCCTGCACCACAGATCGCTGCTCTCTTGTTGACGACTTGTTATCCCTTGTCCCCTTTCCGCTTAATGGGAACCTGAACCGAGTAAAATTGTTTAAAATAAACACACAATGTACCTGCAAATTAATATTACATACTTCCCTCGCCGTCAGTTCCTCTCAGAAGCTCACCAATTTCTTCTTACAGTGATTCCTTCCATTCCTGACAAGATTTTGAATATATATCAGTTGCCAGTTACAACTAAAAGGACAACTGATGTGCAAGGCAATGTGTATGTTTCCCTATGGTTCAAGTGGACAATATTACAGTTTAAAGGGCTTCCGAGGAGTGCCCAAATTTAAAAGAATACACTTACCTGGGGCTTCTTCCAGCTCAGGGTAGGCGGCGAGGTCCCACGGCGTCCTCCTGGCTTGTCTCCTTCAGCCTTCGCTGGCCCCTGGTTTTCAGCATCACCTGGCGACACCCGGGCCAGGTGTCGGCCGGCTCTTCCTGATTAAAGACGCAATGCATAATCACGCCGGCCGCTTCACGTCATCACGGTGGGCGGCGTGACAGGTCTGCGCATGCGCAGGTTTTCCGAGCCAGGAGGACGCCGCGGGACCTCGCCGCCTTCCCTGAGCTGGAAGAAGCCCCAGCCCCTCAGATACACTCACCAAAGTGCTACCTGTACCATTTTTGATATAAGCGATTTGCCTATAATGGAAGGTATAGGGAAATTACAAAGCGCTTGAAAATCGCTTTCTATAGCGATTTCCCCAGCGCTTTCATGAATAAATACATTGTATTTATTGATTTCCGGGTGAAAGAGTTCACTGAGAAAAGCTCTGCAAAAGCGCTTAGAAAATCGCTTAACTAAAAATCACTAGCGATAAATAGCGATAAAAAAAAAAACACCCACAAAATCGCAAAACGCTTGCGTCAGCAATTGCGATTTATAATGTGAACAAGGCCAAACAGATTCATGAGTAGACTACGTGGGAGGTAAGTATGACCCGTGTATGTTTATTTTGACTTTTCATTTTCAGTTCAGGTTTGCCTCAACAGCACGCTCTGCTTGGCTACAGTCAAACAGCGTATCTATCCAATGCTTATTTCCTGAAACGTTGATCATTCAAGGTTACCCGAGCCAAGCTTTGAATTAAAGACGGACGCCTGTGTGTGTGGGTATCCTGTGTGCCAGCGTCCCCTCCGTTTAGTTTTTTAGTTATAAAAGCTGCCGCTTGGTCCAGTGAGTTGGCACCCTTTGACCCAGTCATCTTTGAGCAGTGGCGTAGCTAAGGAGCAGTGGGCCCCGATGCAAGTTTTACAATGCCCCCCCCCCAAGCACTCTATACGTGGTAATTGATACGGCGCACCAAAACCTGCCAATGGCAACTACAGTGTCAGAGGTGCAAGAAAAGGATAGGAAACACAGGGGCGTAGCAATAGGGGGTGCAGAGGTAGCGACCGCATCGGGGCCCTTGGGCCAGAGGGGCCCCGAAGGGCCCTCCCTCAACTGCAGTATTAGCTCTCTATTGGTCCTGTGCTCAGAATAATCACTTCTATAGATACTTTGAATAGTGGTAACCATTAACAAACTGTCCCCCATCCCCTTCTTGCACCTCTGACACTGTAGTTGCCATTGGCAGGTTTTGGTGCGCCGTAGCAATTGTTATGTATAGAGTCTGTGGGGGGCCCCATTGTAAAACTTGCATCGGGGCCCACAGCTCCTTAGCTACGCCACTGAGGAAACAGTTTGATAAGGATTACCACTATTCAAAGTATCTATAGAAGTGATTATTATGAGCACAGGACTAATAGAGAGCTAATACTGTAATTGAGGGAGGGCCCTTTGGGGTCCCTCTGGCCCAAGGGCCCAGATGCGGTCGCTACCTCTGCAACCCCTATTGCTACGCCCGTCTTTGAGCATGTGCACTGTCAGATCGGCAGTCTTGTGACTGCGCTCCCCGCTTGAGTGCACATAGTAGAAGAGCGAGGAGCGTGGTCTCAAGGATGTCAATCTGACATACTGCAGATGCGCGCGTACGTTAAAAAGGGGCGCTGGGAAAAAAGGGCGCCGGGTTTTTAACGATAAGCATGGATAACGTTTAAAATTGTATTGTACTGTATTTCGTTTAAAATTATTGTTTTTTAAAGTTATAAATCATTAAATAATGTGCATTAAATCGGCAATTGTAAAAACGTTAATCTTTCGTTTAAATAGTGAAACGTATAATAACGTTTAAAAAAAAAATTACTAAGTAACCCTCCCTGTACCTACCCCTAACCCCTAGACCCCCCTGTTGATGCCTAAACCTAAGACCCCCCCCTGTTGGTGCCTAAGTAACCCTCCCTGTACCTACCCCTAACCCCTAGACCCCCCTGTTAGTGCCTAAACCTAAGACCCCCCTGTTGGTGCCTAAACCTAAGACCCCCCTGTTGGTGCCTAAACCTAAGACCCCCCTGTTGGTGCCTAAACCTAAGACCCCCCTGTTGGTGCCTAAACCTAAGACCCCCCTGTTGGTGCCTAAACCTAAGACCCCCCTGTTGGTGCCTAAACCTAAGACCCCCTGTTGGTTTTTTCGTTTAAAAACAATGTAAAAAAAAAAAAAAAAACAGTACTGTTTTTCGTTTAAAAATAATGTTTGGAAAAAAATATTGTACTGTTTTTCGTTTAAAAATAATATTTAAAAATGTATAAATCATTAAATAATGTGTAATCATGAGAAACAGTAATAAAACATTAAGTCTCCGGGCGCCGCTTTTAAAACGTTAGTTTTCTCCGGCGCCCTTTTTTCCTATCGGGCGCCCATTAAACGATATTTATTATAGGAGTGAATGGCGGCGCCCGATTTGTCCACTAGCCTCAGGCGCCCGAATTTACTGTTACCCAGATGCGCAAAGTAGTATGTCCGGTGTTCCAACATTACTTGAGCATGTGCATGCAGATTTTGGTGTGTATGTAACAGTAAAAAAAAGGCAAAAAAGACTAAGGTAGTACAGAGAAACATACAGATGATTAGATAGACAGAAATGCTTGAGTATCCATGCTATTTCGTCACTCACTACTGCTCTGACCAAGGAGAACACTCAGTGCTATTACACTCTGCAAAAAGCAATCAGACACAGTAGTTCTAGGATCAGAGAAACAGACATGCTCCATGTGACTAATCCACCCTGCTTGAGGACAGACATGCGGCTGCATCACAGCACTATAATGTACCAGGCGACACATTAAAAGTGAGATTCTGAACAGAGATACAAATTGCTAGGAAGTCATCCTCATTCATTCATTCGCGTTCCCTGCATTTCTGCTACTTGTTCTGCTAGCTCTGATACTCTAACAATAGGAAGCGCTGCAAAATAAAATCAGGCTGTTGCACTAGGCTGTCACGTGGGCGCAGTCACATGGCTTTGTGAACATGGCTTTGTGATGTCATATAGGTCCTTTAACTTGCCGGATAATAGATGCAGGATAATGAAGCATGCGGTTCTGGCAGACATCACTTGTTTCCCAGTAGCAAAAGGCAAAACATGATAGGCTGGTAAATACAGTCACTAAGAATAAAACGCTTCTGCTTTTGTCACTGTGAGCGGATCACAGAGGAAAGCTAGTGGCTGAGTGTGAATTGCAAAATTGCAAGTGAGAGGCTCCATAGCTCAGGGGTTAGAGCACTGGTCTTGTAAACCAGGGGTCGCGAGTTCAAATCTCGCTGGGGCCTGACAAACTTTTTCTTTCTATATTTTCTCTATATATGTTATATTACCACTGTATTGTTACATTAGTGTAGCATAGAATATGGACATGTTACATTTCTCCTTTACATTTACTAACACATCATACAGTCATCATAATCCATTACTATCATCAGCCAGTAGAAGATTTCTCATTTAAAAAGCAAATATAGCACATTTTATGACGTGTGAAAACTCAATCGTCAGCCTTAGAAAATTGCTAATTTACAAAACAAATGTAACACATTTTATAACCTATGAAAACGGAACAATGTAAAATCTGAGGACGCTGCAGGTTTCTGTCAAGGAGACCAGAGAGAAAACTGATATTCCAAGCAGCGCTAGTAGTGTAGGGGTATCATGCAAGATTCCCATTCTTGCGACCCGGGTTCGAGTCCCGGCTAGCGCAGGTTCATTTTTTTTCCTGTTAATTCATTTATCAATGGGTTTTTTTTCAATGTAGTTGCACCACAATTGTTTACATTTTTATGCTTCTGTTATGAAATGTGTGCTTATATTTAAAATCCTTGTTTATGTTTAGGTGCAGGTAACAAATTGTATTAGTTTTATTTGCTAATTTCATTAGAGCACTGCATCAGTTTGTAGTTAAAATAATAATACTATTGTATAATAATGGTTCAGTGATTTGCAAATAGCTCTCATTAGTACGTATGTAGTAATAATCCGTGTATTATGACTTCATCAGGGTTCTTTTTTCTTATTATTCGTTTATACACGTGGCATCCTTATAAGCAGCTTGATGTTCAGCTGTGCAGAGTTCAGAAAGGAAAATACCTTGACGTATTACTGTATAATGCTGCAGTTGTCAATAGCTCTTTTATTGGACAAGTTGCATTCATACCAGTATTGACAAACCGCGGCTGTTTTGATCTATGTATTTGTAATTCTTCTGGAATAAGTTTATGAGGAGAGAGACGTAATTTATCTGTATATTGGAGGTTTGTGAGCTATTGATAACTGGGTTTTGTAAAGGCTTTTGTGTTGTTACTTTAGGACAACAAAGGATTAAGACGAAGTTGGGTCCAAGGCGATGTATTAGGGCTGGTTCACAATGGGCGCTTTTTCAGCCCTTTGCTGATCGCTGGCGATCAGCAAAGCGCTGCTCCGTATGGCCCATACTCACGGGCAACTTTTTAGCCTGTCGCCAGCACACGTGAGCGTGTGCGCGACAGGCCGGCGACAGCTCGTCGCCAGGTCCCTCCGCATACACACGGCAGAGGGACCTGGCAACTGATGCGGCGGAAGCTGTCGCTGTTGCGCCTTCCCCTGCCGGAAGCCCAATGTATTTTTTATCTTGTTGCTGTCGCTAGTCCGCGTACTCACGCGGACTAGCGACAGTTGCGGCGGCGACTGTCACCAGGCGATTGAGCGGTTCAATCGCCCGGCGACATCAGCGACGAGCGACAGTTCGGGGTGCGCGCCCGGGCAACACCGCATACTCACGGGCGACCTGTCGCTGCAACACGCGTGCGCCACGTGTTGCGGCGACATTTGTAGCCCGTGAGTATGGGCCATAATGTATCCCTATGGATACATTCACACTGCAGCGTTTGCAGTATATCGCAAATACACTGCATGCAGCATTTTGGGGGCGATCGCACTATGATTCTTGTTCTATTGAACGGGAATCACAAGGAAAAATCGCAGCAAATCGCAAGATTTGAGCTGCCGAATCACGATTGTGGACGGAAACACGATAGCGGTAAAGTGCCCAGGGTGAACCGGCCCTTAGCTTTGCCTCTCCATTATAGTCTCTCTGGTAATCTGAGGTAGGAGAGGGATCAAAAAAGGTGGCAGCTGGGCGCCTTGTCACATATTAGGCAAGTCTGGCTCTACCATAGGGGCAACCTAGGCAATTGCCCCAGGGCCCCGAGACGGCAGCAGGGCCCCCCAGGTCACCCCCAACTTAAAGGATACCTTAAGCCCAATACACACGCTCAACTGCGGTCTTTTATGCTTTCACAACTTTTGTTGTGAAAAAAGTAGAAACACCTAAAAAAAAGTATTTTGCTAATGTTCAAAAAGCTGATAAGACTGATAAGAAGTCAATCCAACAGTTGGATTGACTTCTTATCAATCTTATCAGTGCTTTGAACAGTAGCAAAATCCTTTTTTTTAGGTGTTTCTACTTGTTTCACAACAAAAGGTGTGAAAGCACAAAAGACCGCTGTTGAGCGTGTGTATTGGGCTTTAGAGCTTAAAGGATACCTTAAGGCGGCAATACATCAGCTGACCAACAAACCAGTCGACGATCCAATTTGATTATTATAATTTTGGGACTGAAATTGAGCGCACGGTCGATTGCACCTGCTGCAAGATGTCGGGCCAAAAGTGGTTGGTCGGGTGCGCGGTGGTACGGCGGCCGATTTGCGAACGAGCAACGAGACGATTAAACCCCCACCGTTGCTGCCGCCACAATGTATGAATCTATGTAGTGTGTGCATTTATACATTACCTGTCCTGTGTGGGTCTCCACGCGGTTTCCGTCCATCTCGCCGGGTTCCGCATGCACGCCGGCGGCACATAGTGTCTGACATCAGACGCTATGCGCCGTTAGCGTATATGCGGCTGTTACCCGGCGAGATGGACGGACACCGTACGGAAGCTGGTACAGGACAGGTAATGTATAAATGCACACACTACATACAGCTATAAATTTTAGGGGCATCGGCGGGGCAGACTTGGCGGGCTCAGATGAATCCCTGATGATGTAGATGTCACATAGAAGCTCCTGTATCTGTTTGGTTTAATGGGAACCTAAAGTGAGAGGGATATGGAGGCTAACATATTGATTTTTTACAAAAATAATCTAGGTTATCTTGCATCCTGCTGATCTTTTTAGCATCAGTAGGTTCTGAGCAGGGGTCTAGTCCTGGGAATAGAAGTGAGTGGACTCACTCGGAAAATTCCTGCGCGGCGCGCTAAAAATGGGCGTGGTCAAGCACACCGTGGGCGTGGTCATGGGTGGGGCCAAATATACATGACCTTAGCAGTGATGTAAAAGGTCTGCCGAGGAAGTTTGAGCTCTGCCGTAGTGTATCCCCCAAAAATAGATGTAATCTGACAGCATTTCACCAAAAAAGACACATAATCTGGTAGAAGTTCCTCCAAAATACAGATAATATGGAAGTGGTTCCCCCCAAAATAGACAATGTGGCAGCAGCAGTTCCACCAACATACACATAATTTGGAAGCAGTTCCCCAAAATACGCGAAACCTGGCAGCGGATCACCCAAAATACACGTAACACCCAAAGGACATATAATCTGGCAGTAGTGGTCCCCCAAACATACACACTCTGGCAGCAGTTCCCCAAAATACACGTAATCTGGCAGCAGCCTGTAACGATTGTGGAACTTTCTCCGTGATCAGCGCACAACGCGTGCGCTGACACGGCGGAAATCCTCCACAAGCGTATATTTGCAGGCACCCAGCAAAAGGTGCTACGCACCTGTAGAGGGAAATTCCTGTCGGCAGATGGCGCTGGGGAATGCAGAGGAACCAATCCTCTGTACCTCCACAAGTGCCAGACAGGAATTGTACGAAGCGCAGAACGCAATCGCAAGAGAGGCGATTGCGAATGAGATTGAGCAAAGGGATAGGTTGTATGTGTGTGCGCAAATCCAGTCGCCACCCCGCGACCGCGCACACACAACAGCAGATACGAAATAGGAACGCGATCGCGAGAGGTGCGATCGCCAGACGTGACACAAGGCAGATCAGAATAGAAAACGAGGGTAGCAAAGGCACAGCAAATACAATAAGGAGATACGGAAAATAACAAACGCTAGCTAACCGCGAACACCGCACTCATTCGCAACAGTGCACGCGGTTATGCGCGATCTCCACGTGATAAGCACAATAGAGACAAGCACGCCTAACTAACCATTAACAGACAAACATGAAACAGAGGACGCGAGCGCTTGCTTAACGGTTACCTCACCGAGCCTCCAGCAAGCGTAGCGGACAAGACAGACACACGAAAACAGGGACAAACGAGAGATAGGATCCACAGCACTAGCGAAAAGTGGCTAGCGTGATCCAGGTACAGAGTAGCAGAACAGAAGGATCCCCAGCGCTAGCGAAAAGTAGCTAGCGCGATCCCAGGAGACAGAACAGAAGAGATAGCTGGTAGCAACCGCTGCACCAGCTATACTCCAAGAACAGAGATCAGAACCATTTCCTGTCGACCACCATTGGGGCAGGACAATGGCAACAGGCAAGACAAGACAGAACAGGCAATACAGATAATACAACCTGACTGGGCTAGAAGGGGAGCCTAAAGCAACCCCCAGGAATTAACTATACTAGATAGCAATGGCTGACACTCCAGCAGTGTCCATCAGGAACAGACCATGGAAAGGAAATGACCAGCAAAGCCTTCTGGGAAACCTAAAGCTCTTATAGTGCCAGTCATCAAAGAAGGCAGGTATGGGATTTGCATAACAAATGTATGCAAATTCCCCAGCAAGAGAACAGACCAGAAACTTGCAATGGAAAGACAGGTGCAGCCCACAGACTAGAGGAATGGACAAACAGCTGTCTGCCTGTGCAGCCAGCTGAGCGGATCATCACACAGCCGTTCCCCTAACATACACATAATTTGGCAGCTGTTCCCCAAAATACATAACAGCGGTTCCACAAAAATGCAGATAATCTGACAGCGGTTCCCCCAAAATAGGTACCCCCAGGTAGCCAGGTCTATAGGTGTCCCCAGTATAAGTAGCCATGAGTATAGTAGTCCCCAGTATATGTAGCCAGAGGTATAGTTGCCTAGTATATGTAGCCAGGGGTATATGTGCCCAGTATATGTAGCCAGTGGGATATGTCCCCAGTATATGTAGCCAGGGGTATATATGCCCAGTACATGTAACCAGGGGTATATATGCCCAGTATATGTTGCCAGGGGTATATATGCCCAGTATATGTAGCCAGGGGTATATATGCCCAGTATATGTAGGCAGGGGTATATGTGCCCAGTATATGTAGGCAGGGGTATATATGCCCAGTATATGTAGGCAGGGGTATATATGCCCAGTATATGTAGGCAGGGGTATATGTCCCCAGTATATGTAGGCAGGTGTATATGTCCCTAGTATATGTAGGCAGGGGTATATGTGCCTAGTATATGTAGGCAGGTGTGTGTGTCCCCAGTATATGTAGGCAGGGGTATATGTGCCCAGGTAGCCAGGGGTATATGTCCCCAGTATATGTAGGCAGGGGTATATGTCCCCAGTATATGTAGGCAGGGGTATATGTCCCCAGTTTATGTAGGCAGGGGTATATGTCCCCAGTATATGTAGGCAGGGGTATATGTCCCCAGTATATGTAGGCAGGGGTATATGTCCCCAGTATATGTAGCCAGGGGTATGTCCCCAGTATATGTAGGCAGGGTATATGTGCCCAGGTAGCCAGGGGTATATGTCCCCAGTATATGTAGCCAGGGGTTATATGTGCCCAGTATATGTAGACAGGGTATATGTGCCCAAGTAGCCAGGGGTATATGTCCCCAGTATATGTAGCCAGGGGTATGTCCCCAGTATATGTAGGCAGGGGTATATGTGCCCAGGAAGCCAGGTGTGTCCCCACCCGGAGGGAGCAGAGCAGAGAAGGAGAGCTATGGGGACAGCGGGGATGGGCGGACATCTCCCCCCCCCCCCCATCCCTCATCTTTGTGCTCCCCTTCCTGCCTCTCCCCTCCAGCGTTGTTAAGTGTCGGGCCCGGCGGCGAAAGTGGGCGGAGACTTACCTCGTTCCAGCCGCAAGGGACGCTCCGCTCTGTGTGCGGATAGTCTGGTCTTCTAGCCGCACACAGAGCGGAGCGTCCCTTGCGGCTGGAAGAAGGCGGAAAGTCTCCGCCCACTTTCGCCGCCGGGCCCGACACTTAACAACGCTGGAGGAGAAAAGCAGGAAGGGGAGCACAAAGATGAGGGATGGGGGGGGAGATGTCCGCCCATCCCCACTGTCCCCATAGCTCGCCTTCTCTGCGCTGCTCCCTCCACACAAGCCAGGGTGAACGGCGTTCACTCTGAAGAAAAAGTATGTGAACGCCGTTCACCCGCGTCCACGCAGGACTCGACCCCTGGTTCTGAGTCTTGCACCTGAAACATATGGCTAATCTAGTCGAACTGTAGTCAGAACATCTGAATCAGAACATCCTCTGAAGGCAGAGGATTAGCAGGACAGACAGGCACCGTGCATTGTTTAGAAGGAAAAACATAGTTCAACCTGCATAAGCTTTTGGTTTAGGTTTGGGAAAGTGTGGAACATGATAGCTACACCTGCAAGAGATTGGACTTTAGAAATGTTGTCACAAGGAAATGCATTTCCTTGCTTCTTTTGACTTAAAGGGGAACTGAAGTGAGAGGTATGTGGAGGCTGCCATATTTATTTCCTTTTAATCAATACCAGTTGCCTGGCAGCCCTGCTGGTCTATTTCTCTGCAGTAGTATCTGAATAACACCAGGAACAAGCATCTGACTTTAAAGTGAGAAACACCTGATCTGCTGCATGCTTGTTCAGGGGCTATGGCTAATAGTATTAGAGGCAGAGGATCAGCAGGGCTGCCAGGCAACTGGTATTGCTTAAAAGGAAATAAACATGGCAGCCTCCATATACCTGTCTCTTCAGTTGTCCTTGCAGACTTGGAGGTGTTTAAAAGTGCTTTCCCTATGCTTAATGTCGTCACACTTGGGTAGATTCCCCGCCCTTTCTACCCCATAGGACCCCGTTGTTATAAATGTCTGATCCTGCCCCACCTCTCCTGTCTTCTTTTTGTCCTCGACCACTTCACCCCTTAGTATAAGGGATTGCGGAGATGCCGCCGTGTCAAGCAGTAGCATGGCGGCTATCTCCACGTCCCAGCTGGCGGGTTCCGCCGTGCGGATACAGGATGGACTGGTGCCTGGGTTAGTGGGGAATGAGAGGGAAGCCGCTGCAGCGCCGAGTGGCATGGCGGCTGTCTCCGCATCTCAGCCAGCGGCTTTTGCCGCATTGTCGCATGGTGGATCTTTGCCTACTCCCTCACTGGCACACAGACTAAGGACTACGCGCGCGCACGCGCGCACAGACAGGATCTTTATGCAGACAGAAGGGAAGTCAGCTGATCAGCCGGTCAGCTTACTCCAACACTGATCTGGATTGGTTGAGTGACTGGGGCGTGGCTTTAGAGTGCTCCCAGTATATATAGGGCAGGCCTGTCAGTTGTTCCTCGTCTGCTGTTGCATTCGCTACATGTTAGCACTCAGACCATAGTCAGATCCAAAAGTGTGCTAGAACCAGCAGGAGCTGGGGATCCACACTTAGACAGATTCTGTTGATAGCTTAACGTACTAATTGAATTGTATTATTTATTCTGACCTTCTGCTAGCTTTGACTACTCTCCTGTCTTGTGATTCTGTGCCTTCGCCTATCTGATCTAGTTGCCGACTTGGTTATCCCTCACTCTGTTTCTGTCTTCCGCTTTTGTACTGTATCTGCCCGTGTGTTGCTGAACCTGCTAGTCTGACTCTCCTGCTCTCACCAGGGAGCTTAGTCCTGGTGAGGGGCTCTTAGTTTAGTTATTACCTGTTCCTCAGGTAGATAGCTGCAGTACAGTCTGAATCATCTAGATAGCTGCAGTACAGTCTGAATCATCTAGATAGCTGCAGTACAGTCTGAATCATCTAGATAGCTGCAGTACAGTCTGAATCATCTAGATAGCTGCAGTAGAGTCTGAATCACCTGCTCACAAGCTTGGGTGCAAGGTCCTTGGTCACAACACCCTGGAACTGGTCTAAGGTATAACACAGCAATGACACAGTATCCCTAAGCTTGGGTGTGAGGTCCATGGTCTCAACACCCTGGAACTGGTCTAAAGTATAACACAGCAATGTCACAGTATTCCTAAGAAACTGAAACTGTTCTAACATATAACACAATAGTAATCTGGCTTAGTGTGAATTCCCAGGTCCTCCTGGTTCTAACACACTGTGGGATCTGACTGGTCTGAGTGCTCACACGTTAGTATTCGCAACGGCAGACAACCAGCAACTGACAGGCGAGAAGTATATACAGTGCAGCACTCCTCAGGGCCGCCCAGCCCCGCTCAGCCAATCACTCCCTGCGCTGGGATCAGCTGACAGTCTTGATCAGCTGATCCCTCTCCTATTGGCATAAAGGTCCTGCCCCCTAGCGCGCGCGCGCGTAGCTCTCCATCTGTGTGCACTACTAGGCTCAGACACACCAGACGCATGCTGCTGTGCGGAAACCGCCGGTCTGAACGCGGAGACAGCCGCCCCGCTGCCAGACCGTGCGGCGGTGTCTCCGCAATCCTTTACAGTACTGCAGCCAATGATCACCTGAGGAGCAGGTGATTCAGACTGTACTGCAACCAGTAGACACCTGAGGAGCAGGGACCACTGACTGTGCTGCAAGGATGATCACCTGAGGAGCAGGCGATTAAGACTATACTGCAGCCAGTGGATACCTGAGGAGCAGGGACCACTGACTGTGCTGCAAAGGATGATCACCTGAGGAGCAGGCGATTAAGACTATGCTGCAGCTAGTGGACACCTGAGGAGCAGGTGTTACAGACAGTGCTGCAAAGGCTGATCACCTGAGGAGCAGGTGATTAAGACTATACTGCAGCTAGCGGACACCTGAGGAGCAGGTGTTACAGACAGTGCTGCAGCTGAGCTTTACCTGAGGAGTAGGTGAATGCTACTACAGATCCCTCACCAGTGGCTAGGCCCACTGGTGAGGACAGGAAGGTCAGACAAGCAGAGTAGGCAACGTACGGACAGATAAAGTGCAAAGACAGAAGGCTAATTCAGTGTTAAGTTCAGGCAGAGTCGGCAACAGGAATCAGATGGGCAGAGGTACAGAATCAGCAAGCAGGAGAGTAGTCAAAGGAAGCAGAAGGTCATAACAGATAATACAATTAGTACTTTAAGCTATCAACAGAATCTGGCTAAGTGTGGATCCCTAGCTCCAGCTGGTTCTAGCACACTTTGAGATCTGACTAGGGTCTGAGCATGTTAGCATTCGCAACAGCAGAAACGGGGCAACTGACAGACTAGTACTATATATACAGAGATGCCCCGCAGCGCTGCCCCCATCACTCAGCCAATCCAAAGTACCGTTGGAGTCAGCTGACTTGGCAGGTCAGCTGACTCCCCTTCTATTCGCATAAAGGTCCTGTCGCCTGGCACACGCGCGTGTAGCCCTCAATCTATGTGCATTAGAAGGACCAGGCAAAGCAGCAGCATGTAACTGCGCGGCAGAGGCCGCCGGCTGATACGCGGAGATAGCCGCCATGCCGCTTGCCTCTGCGGCGGTATCTCCGCTATCTATTACACGCATCCACTGGATGTGGTACGTGCAGTAGGAACTTACCTACGTGCCATGGAGTAATTTAGAAAAACAGAGAGATTGTGGGTGATCCCAAATGGCTACAAGAAAGGGGAACCAGCATCAGTAAGGACTATCGCCTCTTGGATAGTGAAGGCCATACAGCTGGCATATAAAACTCTTAATTTAATACCACCGGAACAAATACTGGCACACTCTACCAGAAGTATTTCCACCTCTTGTACTGCATTCAATAAGGTGCCGGTGGATAAAATATGCCAAGCTGCGAACTGGTCCACAATTCATACATTTATGAAACATTACCGAGTAGATATGACAGCACAGTCATCTGCTTTATTTGGTAAAACTGTATTGTTGTCACATACTGCATAATTAAGTAAATTTAAGTTTATTGCACAGCATTTGGTCTCCCTCCCTTCATTTCTTCCTAGTTAAGTCCCAAGTGTGACGACATTAAGCATAGGGAAAACGGAAAATTATTACTTACCTAATGGTAATTTTCCTTTCCCGATGCTTATATGTCGTCACACGACCCTCCCTTCTGTGGGCTTCAGTGATCGAGGCTACATAGAAGACTGGAGAGGTGGGGCAGGATCAGACATTTATAACAACGGGGTCCTATGGGGTAGAAGGGGCAGGGCATCTACCCAAGTGTGACAACATATAAGCATCGGAAAAGGAAAATTACCATCAGGAAAGTAACAATTTTCCGTTATCCGGCGCTAGCCGGGCCTCGAACCCGAGTCGCAAGAATGAGAATCTTGCATGATACCCCTACACTAATAGCACTTGTGGGCAGCTTCCCTCATGGCTCATGGCTCAAGCCTCAGCCACTACTTGCCGACATCTTTCATCTTTGATCATCATCAAGCAAAAGTGCACTGTTTTTCTACCAATCTTCCACAGTTGAGCTGCTAAAGTTTTCACCACTTTGAATCTCTCTATGTAGCAAACTATACAGATCAAGCTATTTGTAAGAGCCTTACATAAATAGGGACTCGAACCCGGGTCGCAAGAATGGGAATCTTGCATGATACCCCTACACTACTAGCGCTTGTGAGCATTTTATCTTATGGCTCAAGCCTCAGCCACTGCTTTCCGACATCTTTCATCATCATCAAGCAAAAATCAAGCTATTTCTAAGAGCCTTACATAAATGTAGCCTATCCAGCTCATTTAGAAAATTGTGCAGTAAGAAAAACAGTAGTTTGCTGTGCACATTCAGTGTAGATGTCACAAAGAAGCTCCTAGCTCTGTTTGGTTTAATGGAAACC
Source organism: Hyperolius riggenbachi (assembly GCF_040937935.1). Lineage (NCBI taxonomy): Eukaryota > Metazoa > Chordata > Amphibia > Anura > Hyperoliidae > Hyperolius > Hyperolius riggenbachi. The sequence continues at coordinate 198,381,322 of NC_090655.1, forward strand.
TAAAGTGAAAGGGATACGGAGGCTAACATCTTGATTTTTTACAAAAAAATAATCTAGGTTATCTTACATCCAGCTGATCTTTTTAGCACCAGTAGTTTCTGAGTCCCGCACCTGAAACATGTGGCTAATCTAGTCCAACTGTAGTCAGAAAATCTGATCTGCATGTTTGATCAGGGTCTATGGCTAAAAGTATTGGAAGACAGAGGATTAGCAGGACAGGCAGGCACCGTGCATTGTTTAGAAGGAAAAAATAGTTCAACCTACATAAGCTTTTGCTTTAGGTTCGGGAAAGTGTGGCACATGATAGCTACACCTGCAAGAGATAAGACTTTGGAAATGTTATCAAGTGGAAATGCATTTACTTGCTTCTTTTGACTGAAGACGTATAAAAGTGCTATTCTGCGCTAGCCGGGACTTGAACCCGGTTCGCAAGAATGGGAATCTTGCATGATACCCCTACACTACTAGCACTTGTGGGCATTTTATCTTATGGCTCAAGCCTCAGCCACTGCTTTCCGACATCTTTCATCATCATCAAGCAAAAATGCACTGTTTTTCTACCAATCTTTCTAAGCATGCTGGCCAAGGTGCAATTCTCAAAAAACTTTCTGAAGACATCTTTTGGAGTATATCACTTAAAGGAAAGGCAATGCAAGCTTATTTTAATTCAATTTTCACAATTGCTACACTTTAGCTGCTAACATTTTCACCACTTTAAATCGCTCTAGGTAGCTATCTCTACAGATCAAGCTATTTGTAAGAGCCTTACATAAATGTAGCCTATCCAGCTCATTTAGAAAATTGTGCAGTAAGAAAAACAGTAGTTTGCTGTGTACATTCAGTGTAGATGTCACATAGAAGCTCCTGGCTCTGTTTGGTTTAATGGAAACCTAAAGTGAAAGGGATACGGAGGCTAACATCTTGATTTTTTTACAAAAAATAATCTAGGTTATCTTACATCCAGCTGAACTTTTTAGTACCAGTAGTTTCTGAGTCCCGCACCTGAAACATGTGGCTAATCTAGTCCAACTGTAGTCAGAAAATCTGATCTGCATGTTTGATCAGGGTCTATGGCTAAAAGTATTGGAAGGCAGACTGTAAGGAGGCGCGGAGGAGCAGCCGCCTCTGCTCAGCGTGAGGCGGCTGCTCCCACTAAAGGCATGGAGGAACGTGGAGAAACCGCCGCGTCTGACGCGGCGGTTAGTGCACGCGATCCTATCGCCACTGGGTCTCAGCGCGGGGAGGCCGCCGCCCGTACGGCTAGCGGTGCGGCCAACCCCGCGCATGGGGGACCGGAGAGATTGCCGCACAGTGATGTGGCTGGGACTCGTAGTCCCTCTAGCTTTAGAGTGACGCGCGCGCGCGCACTCAGGCAGGGATTATATCACAGGCAGAAGTGAGTCAGCTGACCAGGCTGGTCAGCTGACTCTGGCTCCACTCCTATTGGTCCAGCACTTAGGGTGGTGCTGGAGGGATGCCTGTGTATATATACTGCTGGCTGGTCATTTCCCTGGTGTCTGGCGTTGCGAACACATACGTGGGAGCACTCAGACCTGTAGTCAGATCCTCAAGTGTGCCGGGACCAGCTGGAGCTGTAATCCTACACTTAGCTAGATTCTGTTGATAGCTAAAGTACTAGTTTGATTGTGATTATCTGTTATAACTTTTGCCTGCCTGACTATCCTCCTGAACTCTGATCTTGTACCTCGATATTTCTGATACTCTGTTGCCGAACCCCGGCTCGTCCTTAGACTCTGCTTCTGCCTCCTGATCTTGTACCTCGATATTTCTGATACTCTGTTGCCGCACTTTAGACTCCGCCTCCGCCTACTGTAATTGTACCTTATCTGTCTGTGTGTTAACGACCTGGCTTGTCGACCTCGAGAACCGACCTTACTATTGCAGGCGGTTCCTCGTCCTGTTAGTGACACTTCCTCCAGAGTGTCACTGTCAGACTATCCTTCCTACTGTCAGCCTGACTCCTCCCACCTTGGAGAGTTCAGGTCTTCGGAAGGAATCCGTGCAGTACTCCTTACTGCACTGAGGCCTAGTCCTCTAAGTGTTACTGTTACACCCAAACACTACACTCTACTCAGGTGAACAGAGGTTAGCTGGTATATCGGATTATCGGTGATACTGCAGATCACTTATAATCTGGTATACATCTGTATTCCCCGTGATACTGCAAATCACCGGTAATCAGATCCTCTCTGTGCTTCACCGATCGTTACAGAACGCCAGACCTAAAGACAGATGGACGCACACGCTGACTCTCTGAATGTGCTTGCCACTTCGGTGGATAACATCCATCAAGCACTGGGCCAGCACAAAGCATTAATTGATGCCCTATCAGGCTCTGTGCGGACCCTCCAGACGTCAGTTGATTCGGTGCGATCCCCTCCTAGTGATGACATACGAATGTCCGTACCTGATAAATTTTCCGGCCACAAGTCTGACTTTCGGAATTTTAAGAGTAGAGTGTTATCATATTTCGAGTTGAGACCCCGATCCTCGGGAACTGAGACCCAATGGGTCACATTTATTAAGACCTTGCTAACTGGTGACTCTCAGACCTGGGCGTACAATTTGCCTGCCGGTGACTTAGCCCTTACCTCGGTAGAGGAATTTTTTAAAGCCATGGCAGTAATTTACGACGACCCTGACCTTGCTGCGACCTTTGAGCAGAAGCTTAAGCTTTTACGGCAAGGCAGGGGTCCAGTCGAGGATTACGCGGCCGAATTTCGTAGGTGGTCAGTTACGGCCAGGTTTGGCACTTATGCCCTGTTAGATTACTTCCTGTCTGGGTTATCGGATGAGGTCTCTGACTTGATGTTGAGCCAGCCCGAACCCAAGACAGTCGATGAGTAGAGTTGGGCCGAACGGTTCGCCTGCGAACGGTTCCATGCGAACTTCAGTGGTTCGCGTTCGGGTCCCGCAGGCGAACTTTTGCGGAAGTTCGGTTCACCCCATAATGCACCATGAGGGTCAACTTTGACCCTCTACATCACAGTCAGCAGGCCCAGTGTAGCCAATTAGGCTACACTAGCCCCCGGAGCCACTCCCCCCCTAATAAAAGGCAGGCAGCGGCGGCCATTACGCTCACTCGTGTGCCTGCGTTAGTGAGAGTAGGGCGAGCTGCTGCAGACTGTCTCTCATAGGGAAAGATTAGTTAGGCTTAGCTTGTTCCTGGCTGCATACCTGTTCTGTTCAGTGAGCCCACCATACCTGTTCTGTTCAGTGAGCCCACTGGATACCTGCATACCTGTTCAGTGAACCTGCCACTGCATACCTGTTCTGTGAACCCAGCACTGCATACCTGTACTGTGAACCCACCACTGCATACCTGTTCAGTGAACCCACCACTGCATACCTGTTCAGTGAACCCACCACTGCATACCTGTTCAGTGAACCTGCCACTGCATACCTGTACTGTTCAGTGAACCCGCCACTGCATACCTGTTGTGTTCAGTGAACCCGCCACTGTATTCCTGTTCAGTGAACCCGCCACTGCATACCTGTTGTGTTCAGTGAACCCGCCACTGTATACCTGTTGTGTTCAGTGAACCTGCCTATGTATACCTGTTCAGTGAACCTGCCACTGCATACCTGTTCTGTGAACCCGCCACTGTATACCTGTTCTGTTCAGTGAACAGGCGACCATATGGGCTGTAAAGCCACCAAAACCTGCACTCTCGCCATGGTGCGCACCAGTCCAGCACGGCCGTCACTACACAAACAGCTGTTTGCGGTGCGTTACACGGTGAGTTTGGTGTGTCAGTGTGAAGCAGTACCTTAATTACACTACCTGATTGATGTATACACATGCAAGATGTTTTAAAGCACTTTAGGCCTGTCATTTAGCATTCAATGTGATTTCTGCCCTTAAAACGCTGCTTTGCGTCAAATCCAGATTTTTCCCGGGGACTTTTGGCATGTATCCCACTCCTCCACCTGGGGGTCCAGGTGTTAGACCCCTTGAAACATCTTTTCCATCACTTTTGTGGCCAGCATAATTTTTTTTTCTTCAAAGTTCGCATCCCCATTGAAGTCTATTGCGGTTTGCGAACTTTTACGCGAACCGAACCTTACGCGTAAGTTCGCGAACCCGGTTCGTGAACCTAAAATTGGAGGTTCGGCCCCACTCTATCGATGAGGCTATTTCATCGGCCATCAGAATTGACCGCAGGCTGCGCCATCAGAGACAGACTAGGGGCAGTCAGCGTGTTAGGTTAACATCCTACGCGGCACCTTCGGCTGCACCTCTAGTTACTGCATCTTCTTCTGTCTCATCCTCTCCAGTCTTGCCTCCCCCCGAGCCGATGCAGATCGGTCGGTCGAAGCTGACCCAGGTGGAGCGAAGACGGACAATGACTGAACAGCTGTGTCCGTATTGTGGTGAAGGGGGGCATAGGGTACGAAATTGCCCCAACAAGCCGGGAAACGAGCTTGCCTAGGAGTAGTGGGGAGTGACACCCTAGGCACACAATTCTCACCCCTTAAGGAGAAAAGGTTACTTCTCCCTTGTACCATTGCATGGGAGAATAGGTCTGTAGCCACTGAGGCTTTTGTTGATTCTGGTTCAGCGGCTAATTTTATGGACCATAAATTTGCTCAGAAATTGGGTATTCCTCTCTCACCCGTGACACCTTCCATTCAGGTCACGGCAGTGGACGATTCTCCCCTGCAGCGGGATCGCCCTCTGTCACGGACTCCAGAGGTGAAGGTCACTATAGGGGTGCTTCATGAGGAACACCTACAGTTTTTTGTTTTACACATGTCCACCTCCACTATTATCCTAGGCATGCCGTGGTTACAGATTCATTCGCCACAGATTAATTAAGCTACAGGACAATTAACCAGTTGGTCAGACTTCTGTTCCCAACAGTGCCTAGGGAAAGTGATATTAGGTCAGACCAAGGTTCATGTGGTGGGTGTCCCCGAGCAATACTCCGAATTCTCGGATGTATTCTGTCCCAAGGTTGCTGATAGGTTACCTCCTCATCGCCCTTTCGATTGCCCCATCGATCTCCGTGCCGGTTGTATGCCCCCTAGGGGTCACCTGTATAATTTGTCTGGACCAGAGAAAGTGGCTATGCAGGAGTACATCCGTGACAATCTAGCCAAGGGGTTCATTCGCCCCTCCCGGTCGCCTGCGGGGGCCGGTTTCTTTTTTGTTAAGAAAAAAGACGGAGGTCTTCGACCTTGCATCGATTACCGGGGCCTAAATAAAATCATGGTGAAGAATCGTTATCCGTTGCCATTAATAGACGATTGATTCACGCAGGTCACAGACGCTAAGATCTTCTCAAAATTAGATCTGAGGGGTGCATACAACCTGATCCGCATTAGAAAGGGCGATGAATGGAAGACGGCATTCAACACCCCCGACGGGCATTACGAGTACTTAGTGATGCCCTTCGGGTTGTGCAATGCACCAGCCGTCTTCCAGGAATTAATCAACGAGGTATTCAGGGAGGTGTTGGGTAGATTTGTGCTTGTATACCTTGACGATATACTGATCTACTCCAACAACCTCTCCGAGCACCGGGTCCATGTCAAATTTGTGCTAAACAAACTGAGACAAAATATGCTGTACGCCAAGTTGGAAAAGTGTATTTTTGAGGTTAGATCTGTCGCCTTTCTGGGGTACATAATCATAATCCGCTGTTCTGGAGTTGCCTCAGCCGGTGGGGTTAAAGTCTTTGCAACGTTTTTTGGGCTTTGCAAACTATTATAGGAGGTTCATAAAGGGGTACTCTACAGTTATTGCACCTCTCACCAGTCTCACAAAGAAAGGGGCAGATACTACTCACTGGTCTCCTGAGGCCCTACAGGCATTTTCTACTTTGAAGGAGCTGTTCTGCACAGCACCCATACTAAGACACGTGGACACTTCCTTCCCTTTCATTGTTGAGGTAGACGCCTCAGAAGTCGGGGTGGGGGCTGTGCTGTCTCAACGTTCAGGCTTACAGGGTAGATTGCACCCGTGTGCCTATTTTTCTCGGAGATTCTCTCCAGCAGAGAGAAACTACGATATAGGCAACAGGGAGCTCTTAGCCATTAAACTAGCCTTTGAAGAATGGCGTCATTGGTTAGAAGATGCAGAGCATACAATCACGGTTTATACCAACCACAAGAATCTGGAATACATCGAGGGGGCTAAGAGGTTAAGCCCTCGTCAGGCTCGATGGTCCCTGTTTTTTTCGAGGTTCACATTCGTGATTACGTACACCCCGGGCAGTAAGAATACTAAGGCAGATGCGCTATACAGGTGTTTTGAGCCAAAGATAGCACAACCCTCCGTCCCTGAGACGTTTGTTCCGCGAAAATGGGTGCTGGCTGCAACGGATACTTGGGAAGACTGGAAGGAGACGTTGAGCCCCTTCCAGCAGGACATCCCGGAAGGGAAGCCTGAAGGGGTCATGTTCATTCCCTTGCCCTTCCGTCTCCAGATCCTAGAAATGTTTCACGCACATAAAAATGCTGGACTTTCCGGAGTCGCCAGAACACAAGATCTTGTAGCCAGGTGTGCCTGGTGGCCCTCTGTCAGTAATCGCGGAAGAGCCGCCGCCAGGAGTCAGCGGCAGGCGGCTCTTTCCGCGCACGGTGTGGCTAAGCACGGGGAGGCAGCCGCCTCCACTCAGTCTGAGGCGGCTGTCCCCGTGCAGGGCATGGCGGAGCGCGGAATAACCGCCGCGTCGTACGCGGCAGTTAGCGCGCATGTCCCCGCTGCGGAGACACCGCAGAGCGGGGCTGCTGTGGCTGGGACTCGTAGTCCCTTCAGGTTTAGAAGGACGCGCGTGCGTGCGGAAAGGCAGGTCCTATATAGCAGCCAGAAGTGAGTCAGCTGACCAGGCTGGTCAGCTGACTCTGGCTCCACTCCTCATTGGTCCAGCACTTAGGGAGGTGCTGGGAAGATGTGTGTGTATATATACTGCTAGCTGGTCATTTCTCTGGTGTCTGGCGTTAAGATCACATACGTGGGAGCACCCAGATCCGTAGTCAGATCCGCAAGTGTGCCGGGACCAGCTGGAGCTGTAATCCTACACTTAGCTAGATTCTGTTGATAGCTTAAAGTACTAGTTTGATTGTGATTATCTGTTTTGACCTTTTGCCTGCCTGACTATCCTCCTGAACTCTGATCTTGTACCTCGATATTTCTGATACTCTGTTGCCGAACCCCGGCTCCCAGGGGCGTAGCTAGGGGAGGTCGGGGTAGGACAAGTGCCTTTGGGGCGCCGGGTCCCCAAGGGCGCCCAGCTGAGCTGCGTTTTTTTTTTTGTTTCTTTTGGGGAGGGGAGCAGCGCAGAGAAGAGGGAGAGCTGTGCGGACGGTGGAGAAGGGGGCCATCTCCCCCCCTTCCCTCACCTTAGGGTGCTCTCCCTCCCTCGCTGTCCCCTCCATTATTGTCCGGGTGGCTGACAGCGGCAGGCGAAACTCACCTCCGTCTCGCTCCGGCGCCGGAAGTTCGGGTGCTGCAGCCGCTGCTCTGGTCTGGACCAGACCGAGTAGCGGCAAATCCATCCGGCACTGCGACGAGACGGAGGTAAGTTCCGCCTGCCGCTGCCAGCCACCCGGACATTAATGGAGGGGACAGCGAGGGAAGGAAAGCACCCTAAGGTGAGGGAGGGGGAGATAGCCCCCTTCTCCACCATCCGCACAGCTCTCCCTCTTCTCTGCGCTGCTCCCCTCCTGCTGGGGGGGGGGGGACCTGGCTACCTACTCTGGGGACATATAACCCTGACTACATATACTGGGCACATATACCCCTGGCTACATATACTGGGCACATATACCCCTGGCTACATATACTGGGCATATACTGGGCACATATACCCCTGGCTACATATACTGGACGCATATTATACCCCTGGCTACATATACTGGGCGCATATTATACCCCTGGGTACATATACTGGGCATATATACCCCTGGCTACATATACCCCTGGCTACATATACTGGGCACATATAACCCTGACTACATATACTGGGCACATATACACCTGGCTATATATACTGGGCACATATAACCCTGGCTACATATACTGGGCACATATACCCCTGACTACATATACTGGGGACATAGATCCCTGACAACATATACTGGGGACATATACTCCCCACTACATATACTGGGCACATATACACCTGGCTACATATACTGAGCACATATACCCCTGACTATATATACTGGGGACATATACCCCTGACTACATATACTGGGGACATATACCCCTGACTACATATACTGAGAGAACATATACACATGCCTACATATACTGGGCACATATACTTCTAACTACATATACTGGGCACATATACACCCCTGGCTGCATATACTGGGCACATATACCTCTGGCTACATTTACTGGGCACATATACCTCTGCCTACATATACCGGGGACATATACCCCTGCCTACATATACTGGGCACATATAACCCTGGCTACCTGTTCTGTGGACATCTCTACCACTGGCTACCTGTTCTGGGGACATCTATACGCCTGGTCACCTATTCTGGGGACATCTACACTGCTGGCCACCTATTCTGGGGACACCTATAGACCTGGGGCTACCTATTTTTGGGGAACCACTGCTGTCAGATTGAGTGTATTTTGGGGAACTGCTGCCAGGTGAGAGGTGTCTACCATATTAAGGGGGCATTCTGCCTATTTATGTGAAATGCTGTCTATTTATGTGCCTCATGACTGCTGAATTTGTCTTGTTGGGGGCCTCATGGTTACTGAATTTGTCTTGTTGGGGGGCCTCATGATTGCTGAGTTGGTCATGTTGGGGGCCTCAAGATCGCTGAATTTGCCTTGTTGGGGGGCCTCATGATTGCTGAATTTGTCTTGTTGGGGGCCTCATGATTGCTAAATTTGTCTTGTTGGGGGCCTCATGATTGCTGAGTTGGTCATGTTGGGGGCCTCATATTTGCTCATGATTGCTGAATTTGTCTTGATGGGGGGGCTCATGATTGCTGAATTTGTCTTGGAACGTGCTGGAAGGTACATACTGAGGGAGGGTGGGTGAGCGTGAGCCTGCTAACCTCCATGAACATTTGGCTCTACCCATAAACACGCCCACGTTTATTATGTGGCCATGCCCCTTTTTGGCGCGGCGCAGCCTTCACCTTAGGGGGCGCATTGATAGTCTTTGTCCCCGGGCGCTGAAAGCCCTAGCTACGCCTCTGCCGGCTCGTCCTAAGACCCTGCTTCTGCCTCCTGATCTTGTGCCTCGATATATCTGATACCCTGTTGCCGACCCCTGCCTGTACTTAGACTCCGCCTTTACCACCTGATCTTGTACTTTATCTGTCCGTGTGTGTACGACCTGGCTTGTCCGACCTCGAGAACCGACCTTACTGTTAGAGGCGGTTCCCCGTTCTGTTAGTGACTCTTCCTCCAGAGGGTTACTTTCAGACAATCCTTCCTACTGTCAGCCTGACTCCTCCCGTCTTGGAGAGTCCAGGTCTGCGGAAGGAATACGTGCAGTACTCCTTACTGCGCTGAGGCTTTGTCCTCAAAATGTTACTGTTACACCAAAACACTACACTCTACTCAGGTGAACAGAGGTTAGCTGGTATATCGGATTATCAGTGATACTGCAGATCACTTATAATCTGGTATACATCTGTATTCCCAGTGATACTGCAGATCACCGGTAATCAGATCCTCTCTGTGCTTCACCGATCGTTACACCCTCCCTGTCAGTTGATTGCAGGGAATTTGTTAGGGAGTGTGCAATATGTGCTAAGAGTAAACCCTCCCGGCTGGCACCTGTCGGTACAATATCTCGTACATTGGAAAGGGTACGGCATTGAGGAGAGACAATGGGTACCGGGGAATCGCATGCATGCGGACGAATTAAGGAAGGAGTTTCACGCCTTACATCCCGAGAAACCTGGTAGGAGTTGTCCGAAGTCCACTCCTCGGGGGGGACTTCACCGATCGTTACACAGAGGATTAGCAGGACAGGCAGGCACCGTGCATTGTTTAGAAGGAAAAAAAATAGTTCAACCTGCATAAGCTTTTGCTTTAGGTTCGGGAAAGTGTGGCACATGATAGCTACACCTGCAAGAGATAAGACTTTGGAAATGTTATCAAGTGGAAATGCATTTCCTTGCTTCTTTTGACTGAAGACGTATAAAAGTGCTTTCCATATGTCTCCATGTCAGCACGATCGGGTTAAACCCCGCCCTCTTTAACCCCCATAGGACCTGTATCTATAAATTTCTCCCAGTAACTCCTCCCCTAGTCTTTCTTTTTTCCTCGCTCACCTCATCTAACCTCCATGGACCGGTGCACCTGCTGGAATTGAAATGGATACGAGCGATACTGCAATCAAGCATCAAGTTATTTCCTCTTACCTCACACATAGGTTGGCCTCTCCTATGTATGTCCCTACCGCCATAACTAAATGGCATGGCGCTGGGATCCCTGATTCCGGTCTCGGGGTAGGTAGCAACTGTGCCTCCTGTTGCTGCTCTGGTGTGTGTGCGGCTAATGGCCGCCGCCTCTGGTATTGATCCTGGTATGCGGAGGATCGGGCGGCATGGAGTAGAGCGTGCTCTTCACCATGCGCACCACTGCCGCCGACCTCCCCTTCCTGCTTCCGTTTGGGATCCTGATTGGGCCTCGCACGGAGCTGGCATACGCCCCCTAGCGGGGATTGGCCTGTTGGTTGGAGTCTGGTGACTCATCAGGACCCGCCTCCTTCTGCCGCCGCGATTGGCTGGGTATTGGAGGAGGGATATTTAAGTCTCCATGCTGTCACTCTCTGCGCGCATGGCTACAGGAGAGACGGATCTTGACTACACGCTGTGGAGAGAGCTGGATTACTATGTCGCAGGAGGGACAGGAATCAGGTACAGCTGGCTGCGGAGACGCGGGGCTATGTTTGATATGTACGCTGGCATAGTTGTGCAGAGCTAAGCTGCAGGTTAGGGTTATATATATATATATATATATATATATATATATATATATATATATATATATATATATATATATATATATATATATATATATATATATATAGTTATATGTATAGGTATAGGTGTTAGCTTTGGTAGAACAGGTATATATAGAGATATACTGAGTGCTGATTTATATGTTTACAGCGGATGCTGTAGGTGTGGAACAGGATCCTGCATCACCCCAGGATCATAGATTACCAGACAATGACCGGCCACAGAGTAAGAGGTAAGAGGGCAGTAAGTATAGACTCTGTGTTCTAATTCTTTAGGAAAAGAGTGCGTACTGATTGGCTGTCTACTGTCGTTTCAGTAACGACGGACGCAGCCACAGACCTCAATCCAAGTCAAGATCAAGGTCGAGATCAAGATCTCGTTCAAGACGATCCTACAGAAATTACTCTTCTTATAGAGCACGATCAAAATCAAGGAAAAGATCACGCTCTAAAAGACGTTCGAGGTCTAAGAGGCGAGATCACAGCAGGTCGCCTAATAGGCGACGTTATGATCATAGACATTCATCGAGAAAACGATGCTGGGCATGCGGAGACGATGTCATGACAGGGAAACTAGTATGTCAGGCATGCTTCTATGCTATGGCTAGGGAAACGGAGCAGCCCAGGGATATCGCTCTAATGATAAAGGACGCCGTCCAAGAATCTATGAGCAACTATATAGCATCGTTACCGACTCCGCAGAACCAGCAGCACCATTCTGCAGCTTTACCTGAACCATCTCACAATATGGATGAAGAGGATGATCAATCTATGATTGGTTTTAACTTCAACTCAGTACAGCCATTCATTAAGGCAATTAGAGAGACCATTGAGTGGCATCAAGAGAATGAGGAGGAACAGCCAGGGACAAGTCAAAGAGAATACTATTCCCATTTTAAAAAATCGGCCAAAGGATTTCCATTGTTTGAGACCATAAGAAATATAATGCAGGAAGAATGGAAGAAGGTTGACAAGAAGCCCAGTTTAGTCAATAGATTTAATAAGATGTATCCTATGGAAGATACGGAGATGGGTGTTGCAGACAGTGTCAGAGGGCCATCGTTGGACCTTTTCAAAGAAACCACCAAACATTGTACAAATTACAAAAATTCCAAGGAATCAGGAGAAAAGAAGACTACTACTAGAGTATGTCCAGGAACTATTAATAAAGAGAGCAATAGTGGAGGTTCCGGAACAGCAAAGGGGACAGGGAGTGTACTCTCCCCTGTTCTTCGTAAAGAAAAAGACCGGGGATCTCCGACCTGTGATGGATCTCAGAACTTTAAATTCTTTCATCACGAATGAAAAATTCAAGATGGAAACTCTTCACACCATAGCCAAAGTAATACTAGTGAACGACTGGGCTATATCGGTGGACTTACAAGACGCCTATTTGCATGTCATGATCCACCCACAATTCCAAAAATATCTGCGGTTCAAAGTGGGAGAAATACATCTACAATTTCGATGTCTTCCCTTTGGGATCTGCACGGCCCCAAGGACGTTCACCAAACTCCTTGTTTCGCTAGTGGAGCTGTTGAGAATAAAGGGACTCAGACTTCATCACTATCTGGACGACCTACTACTTCTAGATCAGAACAGACAGTACATATTGCAACACAAACAGATACTTTTGCACCATCTGGAGATATTCGGTTGGAAGATAAACATGTTAAAGAGCCAGCTGCAGCCTACAAGAGACTTTTTGTTTCTAGGAGCCCATCTCCAAACGGACAAGAACTCTATGGGACTACCTCTGGAGAAAGCCCACAAATTAAGAACAAAGATGTGTTTGCTACAACCTTGACAGGGTGTTTGCTACAACCTTGACAGCGAGACAGTGTCTCAGTCTGCTGGGATCAATGACAGCAAGTATACCGATGGTAAGATGGTCCCAATGGCACTGCAGGCAATGGCAAAACGGGTTTCTAGCCCAGTGGAGGTCCAAGTACATCAATCAAACAATCTTGATCACAAGACAGATGAAGGACAGTCTGTTGTGGTGGTTGAATCTCGAGAACCTCAAGAGAGACCTTTCAATTCAGACATTTTCACGGATCACTGTTACCACGGATGCCAGCAGCAAGGGTTGGGGAGCCCAGCTACAGTCAACATCCATCCAGGGGCTGTGGAATACACCACAGAGGAAAACTCCTGCCAATGTTCTGGAAATCAGAGCTGCATACTTGGCTCTCAAGAGATTCAAAAAGGAACTAATACACAAGGATGTCCAACTTCAGATGGACAACCGAACGGCAGTAGCATATATCAACAGGCAAGGAGGAACCAGGTCAAAAAGATTGCTGACAGAAGTAACACCAATATTCAGTCTTGCGGAGAATCTCTTCCACAGCCTGACGGCAATTTATATTCCAGGTGTTCTGAACAAGAAAGCGGACTACCTCAGCAGATCAATACTGGATCACAACGAGTGGTCATTACATCAAGAAATCTTCCAGTACATATGCAAACATTTGGGCAATCCACAGCTGGACTTGATGGCAACGAACAAGAATACAAAATGCAAGAGATTTATATCCAGACAGTGGACACCACTGGCGGAAACAGTAGATGCTTTATCGACCAGATGGAACTTCAGAGTAGCATATGTGTTTCCCCCAGTAGCACTAATTCAACGCCTACTGATAAGGTTACTCAGGGAGAAGGTAGTACTACTGGCCGTAATACCATTCTGGCCAAGGAGGCCATGGTTCCCTCTGTTGTGGAGACTCAAGCTACAGGAACCAATAATGATACCGATAATACTCGACTTGTTAACACAGGGTCCGATATCTCATCCAGATCCGACAAGACTAAATCTTGCAATATGGAATTTGAGAGGGGGAAGCTGCAATCTCTAGGTTGCTCTAATGAGGTAATAGAGACAATGTTGAAAGCAAGAAAATACTCTACTAACGTCACGTACCACAGAGTCTGGGACAAATTTAGAGACTTTGCCAGTAGATCAGAGATTGATGCTCTACATCCACAGGTATCACAAATTTTACAAGTCCTCCAGACGGGTCTAGACAAAGGGTTAGGATATCGTACCTTGAAAGTACAAATAACGGCTTTATCAGCCCTAACAGATGTAAGATGGGCAAATCATCCTCTAGTTATACAATTTTTAAGAGGAGTCATGAAGCAGAGACCACCTAGAAAGAATTTTTTCCCAAAGTGGAATCTCCCTTTGGTATTAGACACACTCTCAAAACCACCGTTTTCACCATCTTCAAGTTGTTCCTTGATACAATTAACGCAGAAGGCAGTATTCTTAGTTGCGATTGCTTCAGCAAGAAGAGTGTCAGAAGTACAAGCTCATGGATGGGAGGAACCTTCATTGACTTTCTTCTGCGATCGGGTTGTTCTAAGCCCGATTCAACACTTTGTCCCCAAAGTAGTCACGGAATATCATTTCAACCAAGAATGGACGTTGCCAACATTAAGAGAGGAGGGTGACTCAAACCCTCATCCACTTGATGTGGGAGAGACATTAAGAATGTATGTGGAGAAAACAAGAGAATTTAGGAAATCGGAAAGATTGTTCGTGGTTCCTTCAGGGTATAGAAAGGGACAAGCTAAGAATGCCAACACCAATGCACACTATGGTAGGTATGTGGTCTACTTCTGATATCCATATGCGATTAATAGTAATCTTAAGCATACCAGATTTGAATCTAATAGAAAATTGAACTTATGGAATATACGCATATAATTACGCAATACAATACATCTTGACGCGTACATTTTAATTAATCTCAAATCTCGTTATTTTTCTATTTGTTTTTATAAGCAAACATATGCGTACAATTTACGCGTAATTTACGCACATTTACGCATATTTATGCGTAAGACGCATCTAGATAAATAAATGCGTTATATCTTCATGCGGATTCTGATGCGTAATTTAGATCTTCCTTTTTATGCGTATGACATATGGATATAGAAAACTTCAATACAAGGAAGATGCAACTTCAATGCTTTTGAATTAAAAAAGACATGTAATATAATAATAATAATAATAATCTGTGGAAAATAAAAGCAAGAGCAATATTCTGATTAATAAAGATAAAAGTAATAGGATGTTAGATTAAGATATTATTATTAAAATTGAGCAACTATAATATATAATAAAATATAGGTTTTTCTTCAAATGTTCACTATAAAGATCCTGTAATGTTATTTAACGTGAATGTAACAATACTGTTATGTAAAAATTGATATAACAATGTTATGATATGTCAATGACATACTGTATGTAAATTGAAAACTCTTTAATAAAAAATATTGAATCAGAAAGGGACAAGTTGCTTCCTCAAGAACTTTAGCTAATTGGTTGGTTAGAGTAACTCAGGAAGCATATAAAATCAATGACTTACCTTCACCTGAGCAAGTTAGTGCACACTCGACAAGAGGGATGGCGGCCTCATGGGCTGCTTTTACCAAAGTGTCACCAGAAAAGATTTGTCAGGCGGCCAATCTATGAACACTTTTATGAAACACTACAGAGTTGACCCTGCAGCAAATTCTACGCTGCAGTTTGGTACAAATGTATTGAGATCAAATACGTTGTAATGTAAATAAATTGTTTGCCAGCATTGCACCTCATCCCTCCCTGAGTGGTTATTACTAGTTAACTCCCGATCGTGCTGACATGGAGACATATGGAATAAGGAAAATTGGATACCTACCTGACGGTAATTTTTCTTTCCAGATGTATCCATGGCAGCACGAGGCTCCCTCCCTAGATTCGGTGGCTAGGAGGAGAAAGACTAGGGGAGGAGTTACTGGGAGAAATTTATAGATACAGGTCCTATGGGGGTTAAAGAGGGCGGGGTTTAACCCGATCGTGCTGCCATGGATACATCTGGAAAGGAAAATTACCGTTAGGTAGGTATCCAATTTTCCTTAATCTTGCGCTAGCCGGGACTCGAACCCGGGTCGCAAGAATGGGAATCTTGCATGATACCCCTACACTACTAGCGCTTGTGAGCATTTTATCTTATGGCTCAAGCCTCAGCCACTGCTTTCCGACATCTTTCATCTTTCATCAGAATCAGAATCAGAATCTTCATCATCATCAAGCAAAAATGCACTGTTTTTCTACCAATCTTTCGAAGCATGCTGGCCAAGGTGCAATTCTCAAAAAACTTTCTGAAGACATCTTTTGGAGTATATCACTTAAAGGAAAAGCAATGCAAGCTTATCTTAATTTAATTTTCACAATTGCTACACTTTAGCTGCTAACATTTTCACCACTTTGAATCGCTCTAGGTAGTTATCTCTACAGATCAAGCTATTTGTAAGAGCCTTACATAAATGTAGCCTATCCAGCTCATTTAGAAAATTGTGCAGTAAGAAAAACAGTAGTTTGCTGTGTACATTTCATGTAGATGTCACATAGAAGCTCCTGGCTCTGTTTGGTTTAATGGAAACCTAAAGTGAGAGGGATACGGAGGCTAACATATTGATTTTTTACAAAAAGTAATCTAGGTTATCTTACATCCAGCTGATCTTTTTAGCACCAGTAGTTTCTAAATCCCGCACCTGAAACATGTGGCTAATCTAGTCCAACTGTAGTCAGAAAATCTGATCTGCATGTTTGATCAGGGTCTATGGCTAAAAGTATTGGAAGACAGAGGATTAGCAGGACAGGCAGGCACCGTGCATTGTTTAGAAGGAAAAAATAGTTCAACCTGCATAAGCTTTTGCTTTAGGTTCGTGAAAGTGTGGCACATGATAGCTACACCTGCAAGAGATAAGACTTTGGAAATGTTATCAAGTGGAAATGCATTTCCTTGCTTCTTTTGACTGAAGACGTATAAAAGTGCTATTCTGCGCTAGCCGGGACTTGAACCCGGGTCGCAAGAATGGGAATCTTGCACGATACCCCTACACTACTAGCGCTTGTGGGCATTTTATCTTATGGCTCAAGCCTCAGCCACTGCTTTCCGACATCTTTCATCATCATCAAGCAAAAATGCACTGGTTTTTCTACCAATCTTTCTAAGCACGCTGGCCAAGGTGCAATTCTCAAAAAACTTTCTGAAGACATCTTTTGGAGTATATCACTTAACCACTTCCCGACCGCCTAACGCACAGAGGCGGCCGGGAAGTGGACCCCGCAAGGACCGCCGTATAGACAAATGGCGGCGGTCCTTGTAGGGGCATGGGCGGAGCGATCGCGTCATCCGTGACGCGATCCTCCGCCTGACGCCGCTCACCCGCCGCAACATCCCGCCGGCCATACGGAAGCGCCGGCGGGATGTAAAACCGACGATCGCCGCATACAAAGTGTATAATACACTTTGTAATGTTTACAAAGTGTATTATACAGGCTGCCTCCTGCCCTGGTGGTCCCAGTGTCTGAGGGACCACCAGGGCAGGCTGCAGCCACCCTAGTCTGCACCAAGCACACTGATTTTACCCCCCCCTGCCCCCTGATTGCCCACAGCACCCCTCAGGACCCCCCCTGCCCACCCCCCAGACCCCTGTTTGCACCCAATCACCCCCCTAATCACCCATCAATCACTCCCTGTCACTATCTGTCAATGCTATTTTTTTTATCCCCCCCTCCCCTGCCCCCTCCTGACCACCCCCCCACCCCTCAGATTCTCCCCAGACCCCCCCCCCAGACCACCCCCCCCCTGTGTACTGTATGCATCTATCCCCCTGATCACCTGTCAATCACCTGTCAATCACCCATCAATCACCCCCTGTCACTGCCACCCATCAATCAGCCCCTAACCTGCCCCTTGCGGGCAATCTGATCACCCACCCACACCAATAGATCGCCCGCAGATCCGACATCAGATCACCACCCAAGCGCAGTGTTTACATCTATTCTCTCCTCTAAACACCCACTAATTACCCATCAATCACCCATCAATCACCCCCTATCACCACCTGTCACTGTTACCCATCAGATCAGACCCTAATCTGCCCCTTGCGGGCACCCAATCACCCGCCTACACGCTCAGATTGCCCTCAGACCCCCCCTTATCAATTCGCCAGGGCATTATTTACACCTGTCCTTCCCTGTAATAACCCACTGATCACCTGTCAATCACCCATCAATCACCCCCTGTCACTGCCACCCATCAATTACCCCCTGTCACTGCCACCCATCAATCAGCCCCTAACCTGCCCCTTGCGGGCAATCTGATCACCCACCCACACTAATAGATCGCCCGCAGATCCGACATCAGATCACCACCCAAGCGCAGTGTGATGATCCGCTCAGCTGGCTGCACAGGCAGACAGCTGTTTGTCCATTCCTCTAGTCTGTGGGCTGCAGGTCTCTGCAACAGAGACCTGTCTTTCCATTGCAAGTTTCTGGTCTGTTCTCTTGCTGGGGAATTTGCATACATTCATTATGCAAATCCCCTACCTGCCTTCCTTGATGACTGGCACTATAAGAGCTTTATGTTTCCCAGAAGGCTTTGCTGGTCATTTCCTTTCCATGGTCTGTTCCTGATGGACACTGCTGGAGTGTCAGCCATTGCTATCTAGTATAGTTAATTCCTGGGGGTTGCTTTAGGCTCCCCTTTTAGCCCAGTCAGGTTGTATTATCTGTATTGCCTGTTCTGTCTTGTCTTGCCTGTTGCCATTGTCCTGTCTCAACGGTGGTCGACAGGAAATGGTTCTGATCTCTGTTCTTGGAGTATAGCTGGTGCAGCGGTTGCTACCAGCTATCTCTTCTGTTCTGTCTCCTGGGATCGCGCTAGCTACTTTTCGCTAGCGCTGGGGATCCTTCTGTTCTGTTCTGTCTTCTGGGATCGCGCTAGCTACTTTTCGCTAGCGCTGGGGATCCTTCTGTTCTGCTACTCTGTACCTGGATCGCACTAGCCACTTTTTGCTAGTGCTGTGGATCCTATCTCTCGTTTGTCCCTGTTTTCGTGTGTCTGTCTTGTCCGCTACACTTGCTGGAGGCTCGGTGAGGTAACCGTTAAGCAAGCGCTCGCGTCCTCTGTTTCATGTTTGTCTGTTAATGGTTAGTTAGGCGTGCTTGTCTCTATTGTGCTTATCACATGGAGATCGCGCATAACCGCGTGCACTGTTGCGAATGAGTGCGGTGTTCGCGGTTAGCTAGCGTTTGTTATTTTCCATATCTCCTTATTGTATTATTTGCTGTGCCTTTGCTACCCTCGTATTCTATTCTGATCTGCCTTGTGTCACGTCTGGCGATCGCACCACTCGCGATCGCATTCCTATTTCGTATCTGCTGTTGTGTGTGCGCGGTCACGGGGTGGCGACTGGATTGGCGCACACACATACAACCTGTCCCTTTGCTCAATCTCATTCGCAATCACCTTTCTTGCGATTGCGTTCTGCGCTTCGTACAATTCCTGTCTGGCACTTGTGGAGGTACAGAGGATTGGTTCCTCTGCACTCCCCAGCGCCATCTGCCGACAGGAATTTCCCTCTACAGGTGCGTAGCACCTTTTGCTGGGTGCCTGCAAATATACGCTTGTGGAGGATTTCCGCCGTGTCAGCGCACGCGTTGTGCGCTGATCACGGAGAAAGTTCCACGAGCGTTACACGCAGTGTTTACATCTATTCTCTCCTCTAAACACCCACTAATTACCCATCAATCACCCATCAATCACCCCCTATCACTGTTACCCATCAGATCAGACCCTAATCTGCCCCTTGCAGGCACCCAATCACCCGCCTACACGCTCAGATTGCCCTCAGACCCCCCCTTATCAATTCGCCAGTGCAATATTTACATCTCTTCTTCCCTGTAATAACCCACTGATTACCTGTCAATCACCTGTCAATCACCTATCAATCACCCATCAATCACCCCCTGTCACTGCCACCCATCAATCACCCCCTGTCACTGCCACCCATCAATCACCCCCTGTCACTGCCACCCATCAATCAGCCCCTAACCTGCCCCTAGCGGGCAATCTGATCACCCACCCACACCAATAGATCGCCCGCAGATCCGACGTCCGATCACCTCCCAAGTGCAGTGTTTACATCTGTTCTCTACCCTAAACACCCACTAATTACCCATCAATCACCCTCTGTCACTGCTACCTATCAGATTAGACCCCTATCTGCCCCTAGGGCACTCAATCACCTGCCCACACCCTTAGAACGCCCTCAGACCCCAGCCCTGATCACCTCGCCAGTGCATTGCTTGCATCTATTCCCCCCTCTAATCACACCTTGAGACACCCATCAATCACCTTCTGTCACCCCCTAGCACACCTACCCATCAGATCAGGCCCTAATTTGCCCCGTGTGGGCTCCTGATCACTCGGCCAAACCCTCAGATCCCCCTCAGACCCCCTTCCGATCACCTCCCCAGTGCATTGATTGCATCTATTTTCCCCTCTAACCACCCCCTGAGACACCCTCAATCACCTCCTGTCACCCCCTAGCACTCCTATCCATCAGATCAGGCCCAATACAACCTGTCATCTAAAAGGCCACCCTGCTTATGACCGGTTCCACAAAATTCGCCCCCTCATAGACCACCTGTCATCAAAATTTGCAGATGCTTATACCCCTGAACAGTCATTTTGAGACATTTGGTTTCCAGACTACTCACGGTTTTGGGCCCGTAAAATGCCAGGGCGGTATAGGAACCCCACAAATGACCCCATTTTAGAAAAAAAGACACCCCAAAGTATTCTGTTAGGTGTATGACGAGTTCATAGAAGATTTTATTTTTTGTCAAAAGTTAGCGGAAATTGATTTTTATTGTTTTTTTTCACAAAGTGTCATTTTTCACTAACTTGTGACAAAAAATAAAATCTTCTATGAACTCACCATACTCCTAACGGAATACCTTGGGGTGTCTTCTTTCTAAAATGGGGTCACTTGTGGGGTTCCTATACTGCCCTGGCATTTTAGGGGGCCTAAACCGTGAGGAGTAGTCTACAAAACAAATGCCTCAAAATGACCTGTGAATAGGACGTTGGGCCCCTTAGCGCACCTAGGCTGCAAAAAAGTGTCACACATGTGGTATCGCCGTACTCAGGAGAAGTAGTATAATGTGTTTTGGGGTGTATTTTTACACATAACCATGCTGGGTGGGAGAAATCTCTCTGTAAATGGACAATTGTGTGTAAAAAAAAAATCAAAAGATTGTAATTAATAGAGATATTTCTCCCACCCAGCATGGGTATGTGTAAAAATACACCACAAAACACATTATACTACTTCTCCCGAGTACGGCGGTACCACATGTGTGGCACTTTTTTACACCCTAAGTGCGCTAAGGGGCCCAAAGTCCAATGAGTACCTTTAGGATTTCACAGGTCATTTTGCGACATTGTTGGTTTCAAGACTACTCCTCACGGTTTAGGGCCCCTAAAATGCCAGGGCAGTATAGGAACCCCACAAATGACCCCATTCTAGAAAGAAGACACCCAAAGGTATTCCATTAGGAGTATGGTGAGTTCATAGAAGATTTTATATTTCGTCACAAGTTAGCGGAAAATTACACTTTGTGAAAAAAAAACAATTAAAATCAATTTCCGCTAACTTGTGACAAAAATAAAATCTTCTATGAACTCACCATACTCGGAATACATAACGGAATACTTTGGGGTGTCTTCTTTCTAAAATGGGGTCATTAGTGGGGTTCCTATACTGCCCTGGCATTTTAGGGGCCCTAAACCGTGAGGAGTAGTCTTGAAACAAAAATGACCTGTGAAATCCTAAAGGTACTCATTGGACTTTGGGCCCCTTAGCGCAGTTAGGGTGCAAAAAAGTGCCACACATGTGGTATTGCCGTACTCGGGAGAAGTAGTACAATGTGTTTTGGGGTGTATTTTTACACATACCCATGCTGGGTGGGAGAAATACCTCTGTAAATGACAATCTTTGGATTTTTTTTACACACAATTGTCCATTTACAGAGATATTTCTCCCACCCAGCATGGGTATGTGTAAAAATACACCCCAAAACACATTATACTACTTCTCCTGAGTACGGCAATACTACATGTGTGGCACTGTTTTGCAGCCTAACTGCGCTAAGGGGCCCAAAGTCCAATGAGCACCTTTAGGCTTTACAGGGGTGCTTACAATTTAGCACCCCCCCAAAATGTCAGGACAGTAAACAAACCCCACAAATGACCCCATTTTGGAAAGTAGACACTTTAAGGTATTCAGAGAGGAGCATAGTGAGTCCGTGGCAGGTTTCATTTTTTTTTGTCGCAAGTTAGAAGAAATGGAAACTTTTTTTTTTTTGGTCACAAAGTGTCATTTTCCGCTTACTTGTGACAAAAAATAATATCTTCTATGAACTCACTATGCCTCTCAGTGAATACTTTGGGATGTCTTCTTTCCAAAATGGGGTCATTTGGGGGGTATTTATACTATCCTGGAATTCTAGCCCCTCATGAAACATGACAGGTGGTCAGAAAAGGCAGAGATGCTGGAAAATGGGAAAATTAACTTTTTGCACCATAGTTTGTAAACGCTATAACTTTTACCCAAACCAATAAATATAGGCTGAATGGGTTTTTTTTAATCAAAAACATTTTTGTCCACATTTTTCGCGCTGCATGTATACAGAAATTTTACTTTATTTGAAAAATGTCAGCACAGAAAGTTAAAAAAATCATTTTTTTGCCAAAATTCATGTCTTTTTTGATGAATATAATAAAAAGTAAAAATGGCATCAGCAATCAAATAGCACCAAAAGAAAGCTTTATTAGTGACAAGAAAAGAAGCCAAAATTCATTTAAGTGGAAGGTTGTATGAGCGAGCAATAAACCGTGAAAGCTGCAGTGGTCTGAATGGAAAAAAAGTGGCCGGTCCTTAAGGGGGGTAAAGCCCTAGGTCCTCAAGTGGTTAAAGGAAAGGCAATGCAAGCTTATCTTAATTTAATTTTCACAATTGCTACACTTTAGCTGCTAACATTTTCACCACTTTGAATCGCTCTAGGTAGTTATCTCTACAGATCAAGCTATTTGTAAGAGCCTTACATAAATGTAGCCTATCCAGCTCATTTAGAAAATTGTGCAGTAAGAAAAACAGTAGTTTGCTGTGTACATTCCATGTAGATGTCACATAGAAGCTCCTGGCTCTGTTTAGTTTAATGGAAACCTAAAGTGAGAGGGATACGGAGGCTAACATATTGATTTTTTTACAAAAAGTAATCTAGGTTATCTTACATCCAGCTGATCTTTTTAGCACCAGTAGTTTCTAAATCCCGCACCTGAAACATGTGGCTAATCTAGTCCAACTGTAGTCAGAAAATCTGATCTGCATGTTTGATCAGGGTCTATGGCTAAAAGTATTGGAAGACAGAGGATTAGCATAACAGGTAGGCACCGTGCATTGTTTAGAAGGAAAAAATAGTTCAACCTGCATAAGCTTTTGCTTTAGGTTCGGGAAAGTGTGGCACATGACAGCTACACCTGCAAGAGATAAGACTTTGGAAATGTTATCAAGTGGAAATGCATTTCCTTGCTTCTTTTGACTGAAGACGTATAAAAGTGCTATCCTGCGCTAGCCGGGAGTCGAACCCGGGTCGCAAGAATGGGAATCTTGCATGATCCCCATACATTACTAGTGCTTGTGGGCATTTTATCTTGTGGCTCAAGCCTCAGCCACTGCTTTCCGACATCTTTCATCATCATCATCAAGCAAAAATGCACTGTTTTTCTACCAATCTTTCTAAGCATGCTGGCCAAGGTGAAATTCTCAAAAAACTTTCTGAAGACATCTTTTGGAGTATATCACTTAAAGGAAAGGCAATGCAAGCTTATTTTAATTTAATGTTCACAATTGCTACACTTTAGCTGCTAACATTTTCACCACGTTGAATCATTCTAGGTAGCTATCTCTACAGATCAAGCTATTTGTAAGAGCCTTACATAAATGTAGCCTATCCAGCTCATTTAGAAAATTGTGCAGTAAGAAAAACAGTAGTTTGCTGTGTACATTCAGTGTAGCTGTCACATAGAAGCTCCTGGCTCTGTTTGGTTTAATGGAAACCTAAATTGAGAGGGATACGGAGGCTAACATATTGATTTTTTACAAAAAATAATCTAGGTTATCTTACATCCAGCTGATCTTTTTAGCACCAGTAGTTTCTAAATCCCGCACCTGAAACATGTGGCTAATCTAGTCCAACTGTAGTCAGAAAATCTGATCTGCATGTTTGATCAGGGTCTATGGCTAAAAGTATTGGAAGGCAGAGAATTAGCAGGACAGGCAGGCACCGTGCATTGTTTAGAAGGAAAAAATAGTTCAACCTGCATAAGCTTTTGCTTTAGGTTCGGGAAAGTGTGGCACATGATAGCTACACCTGCAAGAGAACGGAAAATTCTATACTTACCTAACGGTAATTTTCCTTTCCATGTGCATCCATGGCAGCATACATATGGGTTAAGCCCCACCCCTACCAATTAACAGGACCTTAGCTATAAAAGAAAGTGACCCCTAGCGAGCAGCATTCTCATTGACTAGCCGAACCGGAGAACAGCAAAAAGTCAACAAAAGGAAAGGGAGGGAAATCCCTATGCTGCCATGGATGCACATGGAAAGGAAAATTACCGTTAGGTGAGTATACAATTTTCCGTTTTCCATATGCCTCCATGGCAGCATACATATGGGATTTAACTAGCAGAAAAAAAGTAAGGGTGGGACAAGACTTGCTGACCAAAAATAATTTAAATTAAGGCTTTAACAGATTCAGAAATAACTTTCTTTCTAAATTAAACTGAAGCGGAGGCTGCTGGATTGACTCTGAAATGGGCAATGAAAGTATGGACAGAGGACCAGTTGGCAGCCTGGTGAATCTTTGCCCAGATAGCGAAGGTGGCACAGGGGACAGCTGAGAAGAGTGCACTGTGATACCACCCAGAGGAACAAGGTCACAAACCCTGATAATAGGCTAGCCTTAATAAAAGGCTTTGTTGATTCATTTGAGCCATGAAGAGATCTTTTAAGTTTGAGGTTAGCTGGCTCTTTCTCAGACCTGATGGAATTATGAAGAGCTGTTCTGATTTCCTGAAGCTCCATTGTTACATTCACATAGGCTCTAAGTGTTCTTGCAACATCTAGAACATGCAGATCAGAGGAATTTGTATCCATAAAAGATGGCACTGTCCGATCCTGATTAAAGGGAAGCCTGGAAGTGAAGTGCTGTAGTGGTCTCAAAACTACTGAGTAGAATGTCAAGAATGAGCCCATAGATCCTGGAGCTCGGAAACTCTTCTGTCCGAAGAGATAGCGACTAGAGGCATAGTTCTTAAGGTTGTTAAGTCTCCACTGGGTCAAAAAGAGGTTTTGCTAGGTAACTGAGAACCTGCGCAGTTCCCACTTTGGAAAAAGGTTGCAATTAGGATGCTTGTTCTTGGTGGCAGCTAGTGTTGGGCGAACATCTAGATGTTCGGGTTCGGGCCGAACAGGCCGAACATGGCCGCGATGTTCGGGTGTTCGACCCGAACTCCGAACATAATGGAAGTCAATGGGGACCCGAACTTTTGTGGTTTGTAAAGCCTCCTTACATGCTACATACCCCAAATTTACAGGGTATGTGCACCTTGGGAGTGGGTACAAGAGGAAAAAAAATTTAGCAAAAAGAGCTTATAGTTTTTGAGAAAATCGATTTTAAAGTTTCAAAGGGAAAACTGTCTTTTAAATGCGGGAAATGTCTGTTTTCTTTGCACAGGTAACATGCTTTTTGTCGGCATGCAGTCATAAATGTAATACATATAAGAGGTTCCAGGAAAAGGGACCGGTAATGCTAACCCAGCAGCAGCACACGTGATGGAACAGGAGGAGGGTGGCGCAGGAGGAGAAGGCCACGCTTTGTGAGACACAACAACCCAGGCCTTGCATGAGGACAAAAAGCGTGCGGATAGCATGCTTTGTACCGCCATGTAGTCATAAATGTAATAAAGATAAGAGGTTCCATAAACAGGGACCGGCAACGGTAACCCAGCAGCAGCAGCAGCAGCAGCAGCACACGTGATGGAACAGGAGGAGGCGCAGGAGGAGAAGGCCACGCTTTGTGAGACACAACAACCCAGGCCTTGCATGAGGACAAAAAGCGTGCGGATAGCATGCTTTGTACCGCCATGTAGTCATAAATGTAATAAAGATAAGAGGTTCCATAAACAGGGACCGGCAACGGTAACCCAGCAGCAGCAGCAGCAGCAGCAGCACACGTGATGGAACAGGAGGAGGCGCAGGAGGAGAAGGCCACGCTTTGTGAGACACAACAACCCAGGCCTTGCATGAGGACAAAAAGCGTGCGGATATAGCAGCAATGCTTTTTGCCGCCATGCAGTCATAAATGTAATACAGATGAGAGGTTCAATAAACAGGGACCGGAAACGCTAAACCATCCCAGATGTTCATCGGTCATGTTACTTGGTTGGGGTCCAGGAGTGTTGCGTAGTCGTTTCCAATCCAGGATTGATTCATTTTAATTTGAGTCAGACGGTCTGCATTTTCTGTGGAGAGGCGGATACGCCGATCTGTGATGATGCCTCCGGCAGCACTGAAACAGCGTTCCGACATAACGCTGGCTGCCGGGCAAGCCAGCACCTCTATTGCGTACATTGCCAGTTCGTGCCAGGTGTCTAGCTTCATGCCCGGTTTCAGGTCCAGCGGTGCCAGCCACAAATCCGTCTGTTCCTTTATTCCCCTCCAAATTTCCTCCCCTGTGTGCTGCTTATCCCCAAGGCAGATCAGCTTCAGCAACGCTTGCTGACGCATGCCAACAGCTGTGCTGCACTGCTTCCACGATCCTACTGCTGCTGGTGCTGGGTTAGCATTTCCGGATGAGGTACAGCTTTGAGATGCGTTGGAGGAGAAGGAGTCAGAGAGGTAGGTGCTGCTGTTGTTATCCAGCTGTTTGCGGCGTGGGCAACACCCGCGCCGTAGCAGGTGAGGAATCGCTGCCAGGCTCCACAAGGTTCACCCAGTGCGCGGTAAGGGAGATGTATCGACCCTGGCCGAACGCACTCGTCCAGGTGTCAGTGGTGAGGTGAACCTTGCAGGCAACGGCATTCTTCAAGCTTCGGGTTATTTAGCTGACCACGTGCTCATGCAACTCAGGCACTGCAGAGCGCGCAAAGTGGTAGCGGCTGGGAACCACGTAACGTGGGATGGCCACTGACATCATGCCCTTGAAGCTGTTTGTCTCCACCACTCGATATGGCAGCATTTCGCAGGCCAGAAGCTTGGCTATGCTGGCTGGCTGTTACTGCCACGGCCCGGGGGTCATTTGCTGGCAATTTCCTCTTGTGCTCAAACATCTCAGAGACAGACAACTCAACCGTAGCGCTGCACACCGAAGGGCTGTTGGTTGTTGTGTTTGATGAACACTGGGAGACCTCAAGAGCACTAGTCCGGAAAGTGACAGTGTCAGCATCGTCTGATGTTTGTGAATGTTGTGAACCACGCAATGGCTGGGCTACTGCTGCTGCTGAGGCGGGTCTGGTGGTGAGTCTGGTGAACCCAAGGGAGGCAGTGTTGCTGGTGGTACCCTGTCCTGCCGCGTTTGCCCACAGAGTGGGATGTTTGGATAGAATGTGGCGGCTCATGCTGGTGGTGGAGAGGTTGTTAATACTTTTCCCCCTGCTCAGGCGGGTCTTGCACACCTTGCAAATCGCCATGGTAACATCCTCAGTGCAGTCTTCAAAGAAAGCCCAGACTTTAACTGGCTGAGGACTCGGACCTCGTGCGTGATGTGCTGGTGCTGCTTAACCCACTGCTGGACGCTTGAGAGGTCATCCAAGTAATTATCTGGTCCTGTTCTTTTGGATCTGTGAGGGTTGTTGTCCTGGACAACATGGGCAGTATTGAGTGGGTTTTCTTGGGTGCTCCCCTGTGGCCTGTACGTGAACCGTCAGGGGAAACACCTCTTCCCTTGCCCCTCCCTCTTTCACCGGATTTCTTCCTCATTTCA
Organism: Hyperolius riggenbachi; assembly: GCF_040937935.1. Taxonomy (NCBI): domain Eukaryota; kingdom Metazoa; phylum Chordata; class Amphibia; order Anura; family Hyperoliidae; genus Hyperolius; species Hyperolius riggenbachi. The sequence goes on from NC_090655.1 coordinate 198,409,192, forward strand.
CTTATCCTTAAAGTACACGCTGACTGGCAGCAGTACAGTGGCAGTACAGAAATGCTATACAGTGGTGGGTGAGCGGTGTACCACTATTGTCAGCAGTGACACAGAGCACAATGCTATACAGTGGCGGGTGAGCGGTGTACTACTGTTCCCAGCAGACACAGAGTGGAAGTAAACACAATGCTATATAGTGTGGCTGAGCCGTGTACACAGAGTGGCATTAAACACAATGCTATATAGTCTGCTATATAGTCACCCCGAACAGGGTGATGTTCTGCAGAACCCAAACAGTGGCAAACACTGTTCGCCCAACACTACTGGGAGGGAACGCAGATTTTAGTACCTAAACACACGATACAACATGTTTTCCGGGGTCGGACTCTGAGGCACATACAGATGGTCCCGATCATCATCCTCATCATACAACTCTTCTCCTGAGTCTGACCCACCCACCACCTCTGCCACCCCAACATCCCCAGACACAGACCCCTCATCGTCCTCAACATTAACTTGGGATGCTGGCCTGAGCCAGACCTCCTCCTCCACATCAGGCCCCATCATCTCCTCAATGGCAGCCCTCATTAATCGCTCTGGCGACGGACTGATGGACACAACGTTCTCCTCCGGGGAGGGCTGCTGCTGACCACTGGCTGCTGGGGTGGATGTTATAGCTTGCGTGGGGCGTTGGCTGTTGCTGTTGTTGGGAGTGCTGCTCACAGCGGAGGTCTCTGGGGAACTCATGTTGAGCTCATATAGTGGTTGACGGTGAGTGGAGTATTACTGATCCCAGCAATATACACACTGACTGGCAGAGTACGCAATGCTATATAGTGTGGCTGAGCGGTGTACACAGAGTGGCAGTAAACACAATGCTATATAGTCTGGCTGAGCGAGCGGTGTACTACTGTTCCCAGCAGAATCAGAGTGGCAGTAAACAATGGTATATAGTCTGGCTGAGCGGTGTACACAGAGTGTCAGTAAACAATGGTATATAGTCTGGCTGAGCGAGCGGTGTACTACTGTTCCCAGCAGAATCAGAGTGGCAGTAAACAATGGTATATAGTCTGGCTGAGCGAGCGGTGTACTACTGTTCCCAGCAGAATCAGAGTGGCAGTAAACAATGGTATATAGTCTGGCTGAGCGGTGTACACAGAGTGTCAGTAAACAATGGTATATAGTCTGGCTGAGCGAGCGGTGTACTACTGTTCCCAGCAGAATCAGAGTGGCAGTAAACAATGGTATATAGTCTGGCTGAGCGGTGTACACAGAGTGTCAGTAAACAATGGTATATAGTCTGGCTGAGCGGTGTACACACAATGCTATATAGTCTGCTATATAGTGTCAGTAAACAATGGTATATAGTCTGGCTGAGCGAGCGGTGTACTACTGTTCCCAGCAGAATCAGAGTGGCAGTAAACAATGGTATATAGTCTGGCTGAGCGGTGTACACAGAGTTTCAGTAAACAATGGTATATAGTCTGGCTGAGCGGTGTACACAGAGTGTCAGTAAACAATGGTATATAGTCTGGCTGAGCGGTGTACACAGAGTGGCAGTAAACACAATGCTATATAGTCTGGCTGAGCGAGCGGTGTACTACTGTTCCCAGCAGAATCAGAGTGGCAGTAAACAATGGTATATAGTCTGGCTGAGCGGTGTACACAGAGTGTCAGTAAACAATGGTATATAGTCTGGCTGAGCGGTGTACACAGAGTGTCAGTAAACAATGGTATATAGTCTGGCTGAGCGGTGTACACAGAGTGGCAGTAAACACAATGCTATATACTCTGGCTGAGCGAGCGGTGTACTACTGTTCCCAGCAGACACAGAACAGTAAACAGAATGCTATATAGTGTGGCTGAGCGAGCGGTGTACCACTATTCCCAGCAGACACAGAACAGTAAACAGAATGCTATATAGTGTGGCTGAGCGAGCGGTGTACCACTATTCCCAGCAGACACAGAACAGTAAACAGAATGCTATATAGTGTGGCTGAGCGAGCGGTGTACCACTATTCCAAACAGACACAGAACAGTGAACAGAATGCTATATAGTGTGGCTGAGCGAGCGGTGTACCACTATTCCCAGCAGACACAGAGTGGCAGTAAACAGAATGCTATATAGTGTGGCTGAGCGAGGTACACAGAGTGGCAGTAAACAGAATGCTATATAGTGTGGCTGAGCAAGCGGTGTACTACTATTCCCAGCAGACACAGAGTGGCAGTAAACAGAATGCTATATAGTGTGGCTGAGCGAGGTACACAGAGTGGCAGTAAACAGAATGCTATATAGTGTGGCTGAGCAAGCGGTGTACTACTGTTCCCAGCAGTGACACAATGACAGGGGGGACCCTGGCTAGCGTGGCTGGAGCGCGAACTACCCTGCCTGCCTACCCAAAGCTAAACCCACAGACAAATGGCGGAGATATGACGTGGTTCGGGTATTTATTTACCCGAACCACGTGACCGTTCGGCCAATCAGAGCGCGTTCGGGTCCGAACCACGTGACCCGTTCGGCCAATCACAGCGCTAGCCGAACGTTCGGGGAACGTTCGGTCATGCGCTCTTAGTTCGGCCATGTGGCCGAACGGTTTGGCCGAGCACCGTCAGGTGTTCGGCCGAACTCGAACATCACCCGAACAGGGTGATGTTCTGCAGAACCCGAACAGTGGCGAACACTGTTCGCCCAACACTAGTGGCAGCCTTCATAAATTGAACTATTAGAGGGTGAGAGACCCAGCAGTGATCCGTCAAAGCAGAGATGGCAGAAATCTGCACTTTGAGAGTGCAAACCAATTGTTTTTATAGGCCAATCTGGAGGAAGCTAAGAATATGTTGTGCTGGTGGACCCATTGGGTCTAAATTATTTACCAGAGCAATTGAGAAAAAATATTTTCCAGTTTGTGGTAGTTTTTCCTGCTTTTAGCAGTGTGTTTATCAATGATTCTGAGTTTACCAGGTCTCTAAGCTTCCTCCCACAATCCTTAAGCCATTAAATCAAGTGATTGAGGAGACAGATGATAAATTGAGTCCTGGCACAGGGGGTTTGGTCTGACTGGAAGAGGAATAGGAGGTTCCAACTTCAGGCTCCAAATTAGGGGGACTCATGGCTGGCATGGCCAAAATATACCCACCTCCAGGAGTACCACTTGTTCTAGGAGGAGTCTCAGATTTTTGAAGATAAGTGGAGTTGGAGGAAAAAAACAGAGACCATTCAGAAATTTCAGGTGTTGCCAGAGCACCCTGAGCCCTTGAATGTGGGGGCGAATCTCCTCGAGCTGGCATTTAGTTGATGTAGGTTGCCATCAGGTCCACCTACCCAATGGTCACAGATCACTCTGGATATATTTTATTGAGTGGCCACAAGCTATTGCCTCAGTCCCCATGATTGAGAAAATCTGCCGCAGAGTTCTGAGGCCCTATGAGATAGACTGCCATGATGCTGCAGAGATTGCTCTCTGCACTGGAGATAATATTGCTGACCTCTAACATGAGGAACAGACTCCTTGTGTCCCTCTGCTACCTGATATCAAAGACTGACATCTCATCCCAGTGATGGCTGAAGGTCTGAAGCACCATATAAGCCACCCTGTGTTTGACTATATTTGCAGGGATCAATCAGCTTTGTTTTGACTATTTTACCTAAGCTAATACGACCTGTAAACATGTCAAACCATGCTTGCATGTTTAAGAGTTATGGGTGAACGATTGGTTAATAGTTGTTGAGCTTGTGTTTAGCCACCACCGCAGACAGTCTCATCGTGGGAGTGAGAAGGATGGTCTGAGAGTAACTCTGGTGGTTTCATTGATGGAGAAACCCTAGTTGGAATGGGCAGATGTGCCAGTGAACCCATTTGACCATCTGGATTGTAGATGACGAAGTGCCCAGGAGGTGTATACAACACCTTGATTAATGAATATAGTATGATAATCAGCACTCGCAAACTTTTGGCAGCAATTTTCTCATCTGGTTACTGCATTGGATATAGATTGGAATCTTGCTCACGGAAAGATTAGGTCCTCAGAAGGAGTGAGGTGGCTTTCCTCCTTGTTTGTTAACCAGCCAAAGACAGACTTTGAAGAAGAATCTGTTGCTAACACAGTAAAGCCTTGGGATCTGAGGCTAGCAACAACAGATTGTCTAAATAGTGATAAAGTCCTAACTTTGCTTTCTCAACTGAGCCACCAGACACACTAGTACCAAAAAAGGTTGTCATGGCTGTGATAATGTCGAGAAGGAGGATGGTTACTGGAGAAGAATGTTACCAACTGCATGGTGGAAAGAAGTTTGAAATAATGAATGTATCTGCCAAGTCATTTGTTGTAACTCCATCTTGAATGTTTTCAGAAAGATGAAGATTTAGGAATTTCAGATCCAGTACTGAACGCAGATCACCTGACTTCTTTACAATGAAGAGAGGAGAGTAGACTTCTTGAAAGCGCTCCTCTTCTCGAACCAACATAACAGCCGTTTTCTGCAATGAGTCATGAATGTAAAAGAGCAGGTCTCTGTAAAGACAAAGTGACTAAGTCGTGGAGTGAACTTGCACATCCAAGAAAAACCGAACCACTCTATCTGTGGCCCACTCGTCCTTTATTGTTTTTTGTCCAGATAATATGGAACTGCTGAAGTCTTGCAGCTACTATCTGGACTTCAGAATTGTCAATAGGACTCTGCGCTGACTGCTTTGTGAGCTTATGGAGATTAGCATGTGAAGTTTGCCAATTCCTATGGTCTGGTCTTTCCTTCCTCAATGTCTTCTCTCCTTTGGTATAATACCAGCCTTGGTGACTGTTGGTTGCCAGATCCAACTTGTTACTAAAAAGATTTCTTCCATCAAACAGAATTTTATTTTTAAATATTCTTTATTTTCTCTGTTATTTCAATTACAAAAGATGGCATAGCATGTCACAGTATCCAATATCACATTCAAAATATGTACCCATATTTATACTGTATTATATTATATAACAAGGTCATTATACCAACAGTTAGTGTTTAGCTCTCCTCTAATTGTTGACCTTGTAGCAAGTCAGATTTCAAGCCTAATATACATCGGAACCTTTATCTCAGGCTGACATGACATAGGTCTTTTCTTCTGATATTTAACCTAAAGTTGCATATAAACCAGTATCTTATAACATTACCTCTCAGGTGAGAGAGAAAATATAGTAATATGTTTTACATTAACTTTTTAACTAATAAACTTAACCAACCAGTGTGATCTTGTCCCCATCTTATATATTCTCTTATTGGGTGTAATCGGACGTCCATTTCCATGGTGCGTGCAAGTATTTTCTCATATATGTATTCAGCATCAACTTCATTAGGGGTAATTATTTAAGTTGCTCATCATCTGCTCGAATTCTTCAGAGGTTCTGAATACCGTCCAATATGCCCATGTTTTGCGAAGATCTTTTGTCCTATTTAAGGCTGTGTGTGCCATATCTTCCTTCATTCATATCTGATCCATTTCCCTTATTAATTCTTTCATGGTAGGGGGCGTGGAGTCTCTCCAATGCCGTATAAGTATACATTTTGCCGCATTCAAAACGTGTCTGACTATAGACTTTTTATATTTTCTCATAGACCATTCATTTAGATGTAGTAAATAAAATTCAGGAGTGAACGGCACCTCACCCTCCACCAGTTGTTGTATCAGTGTCTTGACTCCCTCCCAATATTCTCTAACATCTGGACAGAGCCACAGGATGTGCATCAACGTACCCGGTGAGTTATGGCAGCGCCAGCAGTTCGGATCCCTATCAGGGAAAATTTTTTGGAGTTTAACAGGAGTCCAATACCAATCAGTAAGAATTTTATAATTGATTTCCTGTATTCTTACCACCAGAGATGTCTTATGGGCGAATATGCACATCCTGGATCTCTGCCCTTGGGAGAGTGGTCTGTTAAGTTCTCTTTCCCATTTATCTAGAAATGGCAAGAAGGGTTTGGTCTGGCTCAATAGCATTAGGTATAATGTGGACAGCGTTTTTTTCATGGGTTCTTTCCCTGTGCATAATAATTCAAACTCTGTGCATTGTCTCCATTGTGTTGGTTCTATTCGTCTTCTACGTAGGTAGTATCTTATTTGGAAGAAGGACCACCAGTTAAGTCTTATTTGTGGGAAGCGTTGTTGTATATTCTGTACTGGGAACCACCCGTTTATATCCCCTAAGTTTAAGAGATTCAAGGTCCTTCCGTCTCCTATCTCCTCCCCTCTCTCTCTTTGTAGTCCTAGGGGGATATCTGGGTTCTTAGTTATTGGGAGTAACGGGGAAATTCCTGGGGTCATGTCCGGGAGATGTCTCACTCTATCTAGTACTTTCAGTGTAGTCTTAACTAGTGGTGGCAGTCCCCAGCCTGACCTGTCAGATTCTCCTATCCAGAGCAGTTCTGTAAGAGTATGGGATGCTATCGTTTTTTCTACTATCGTCCACTGTTTACATTTGTCGTGTCTGGCCCAGTCCACTGCTCTTGTGAGAACTGATGCGTAGTAATAGTAGGACACGTTAGGGACGGCTAGACCGCCATCTTGTTTGGGTTGATATAGGATCTGTCTATTCAGCCGTGGGGGTCTGGCCTTCCAGATGTATCTATTGAAGGCGGCCTGTATTTGTTTAAGGAATGAGCTAGGGATAGTTATCGGCAGCGTCTGGAAAAGGTATAACAGTCTGGGCATGGCGTTCATTTTTATTATTGCGATTCTTCCTAACCATGAGAAGTGTGGATGATCCCATCTTGTCAAGTCTAGCTTAAGCGTCTTTAGCATGGGGGGGAAGTTATTGCTAAATATATCTTTCAGAGAGTCTGATAAGTATGTACCTAAGTACTTGATATGTTTATTGTTCCACTTAAATGGGAAATTGCTTTCTAGCTGCTGTTGTTGATCATTGTGAATACCGATATTGTAGGCCTCGCATTTATCAAAATTTATTTTAAAATTTGAAAGGTGGCCAAATTCCTCAAACGCCTTTACTAAGTTCGGCAGGGTCGTTATTGGATCTGTTAGGAAGAACAAAAGATCATCCGCGTATGCGGCTACTTTATGATCTGTGGGGGCTATATTTACTCCTTTGATATTTTGGTTTTTCCTTACCTGACATAGAAAAGGCTCCAGGGCCAGGGCAAAGATGAGAGGGGAGAGGGGGCATCCCTGTCGTGTCCCATTTTTAATTATGAGGGGCTCTGATAGTATACCATTTACTTTAATTCGTGCAGTTGGGAAGGAATAGAGGGCTGCAATACATGCTAGCATCTTTTCCCCTAAGTGAATCTGTTCCAGCACTGCTCTGACCCAAACCCAGCCCACTCGGTCAAAGGCCTTCTCGGCGTCTGTTGATAGTAGCATACATGGGATGCCCCTCGACCGAGCGAACTGCATCACATCAAGAGCCCTGATGGTATTGTCTCTTGCTTCTCTATGTGGGATGAAGCCCACTTGGTCCCAGTGTACTATATTCCCCATGTGGGTTGCCAATCTATTGGCTAAAGTTTTTGAAAATATTTTCAAATCCAGGTTAAGAAGCGATATCGGCCTGTAGCTTCCGCACAAAGCAGGGTCCTTATTTGGTTTAGCAATGACTGTGATGTGAGATTCTAGTGTTTGGTTTGGTAAGCATATAGCAGGATTACCTTCTGCAAGTGTATTAAACAGTTTGCAGAGATAGGGGGCTAAAATTCCTTTATATTTCTTATAATATTCGATGGGATAGCCGTCTGGCCCTGGAGCCTTCCCAGATTTGATGCCCGCAATGACCCCTTTAATCTCCTGTTCCGTAAATGGTTCCTCTATTTCCTGTATTGCGTCAGAATCAAGGTGGGGCAGTCCTGCTTCTTTTAGGTATTTCTTAATGGCAGCTCTGATAGTTTTGTCTCCCTTCTGTACACTTGTCTGCTGCAGGTTATACAAGTTGGTATAGAATTGTCTGAAGCTATTTGCTATGGACTTGCTTCTGATGTGTTTATTCCCTTTCTCATCTTTTATTTGGGAGACAAACGTCTTTTGCTGTTGTTGTTGTTTCAGGGCTCTAGCTAAGAGTTTGCTGGATTTGTTCCCATATAAATAAAATGCATTTTGGCATCTGCGTGCTGCATGCTTTGCGCTATCTCTAGCCTCTGTCAGTTTCTGTTTATCCGTGTCAGCAAGGGATACTTTATGTTTTATTTCCAAGGTATGTACCTTTTCCATAAGCTCTTTTATAACCTTTTCTCTTTCTTTTTTTCTTTTTGTACCAATTTGAATTAAGGATCCTCTCATAGCACATTTGTGCGATTCCCATACAATAGGGATTGTTACCTCTTCCGTGTTGTTTAGTCTAAAGAACTCAGAAAGACGGTTCTCGATTACCGTTGCTATGGCTTCATCCTGGAGCAGAGCAACATTTAATCTCCATGTAAATGGCATGTCTCTTTTGTCCCTACTATTAATCGTTACGCTGACTGGAGCATGATCAGCGTAAGAGATAATTCCGATATCTGCCGAAATGTGCTCTGAGAGGAGGTTATGTGAGATTAAAATATAATCGATTCTACTGTACACATTATGTACGTGAGAGAAGAAAGAGAAATCTTTTGTGTCTGGGTGGGTTAGCCTCCACACATCCATCAGTTGGCGTTCATGTAGCATCTTTTTGATTTTGTTTAATTTGGCATAGGAGATCGTTGATCTTCCTTCTGATGTATCTAGGTGCGGGTTCAGTGGTAGGTTAAGGTCTCCGCCTAGTATAATACTTCCTTCTGCGAAGGTATCTAAAGTTTCTAGAAACTGCCACATGAAGGTCACCTGGTCGACATTAAGGGCATAGATAGAGCCCAGCGTGTACTTTATACCTTTAATGAGGCCTTTAATCAGGATAAATCGTCCCGAGTCGTCTGCAAGTGAGTCAATCAGTGAGAAGGGGACCGTGCGGCTCATTAAGATTGCAGCGCCCTTTGTCTTTGCATCTGGAGACACACTTAGGTATGAGTCAGGGAAGTTCCTATCTCTCAGGCGGGGATGATGATCTTTTTTGAAGTGCGTCTCCTGTACAAAGACAACGTGGGCACCTTGTTTATGCATATCCTTAAGCAGCACTCTCCTCTTCTCTGGGATATTTAACCCCTGCGAGTTGATGGAGATACATTTTAAAGCATCCATAGATAGTTTCCGTATATACACCATGTGTCCTGAAACACCCCTTGGTTATGAATCACACCGGTTGGTAACCATATAAACCTGAACATTTTAACGTTCTTCGACATGAAGAATAAAACTATTGTAGCTTTTACCCACGACTGGGTTATAACCGAATCGGTGTCCCTATGTGGGTGCGAAGTAACCAGTAAATTGCGTGAGGGGATGCGCTCCCCTCCCCCTCCCCCAGGCATTTCAAACTTTCAGTGCGGCATAGTGTGTTTGTTTGTGACCCCCTTAGTAATATTAATTTTGTCTTTTTTTTTTTTTTCCTCCCATGTCTCCTATTTCCCCTATATCTTCTGTACCTATCCACTCACCGTCTCCCTCCCTCCGCATCCCCAGCTCCCTGTATTTCCCAGCGTGTAACTTACATCCCTGTATTTTATCTTTTCCGTGTTAGGCATACAGAAAAACTTTATATGTAGAAACTTATTATTTGCACCCACAGAGGTGCGCTGTCTTCTTGATCCCCGTTTCCGCGTGAAAAGTCCCTTGTCGGGCTTGTAGTTATAGCCGTCTGTGCGGCTCCCTTCTCCCGAAGGAGGCTATGAGGTGTGATGCACCTCCAGAGGTGCGCTGTCTTCTGAGCCATATTTAACCGCATAGTAAGTGATAATATGAGTTTGTCAGTTTTTCTGGCTCTCTTTAAGTATATTAAGCGTATCTTTAATGCGGAGTACGCTCCCCGGGTCGTGTCATCTTCCAGCGGTTGAGGGGCTCAAGAGTCTTTGGGCAGAAGAGCTTGTACCCTGCTAGAATCATATTCAAAATGTGCTTTTCTAAGCTCCTCAAGCCCTTAGCTTATGTCAGTGGGGCTTCTGTGTCAGATATCATTATTAGGAGCGGGAATCTCTGTTATGAGAGACATGGCGGACCGGACAGGAGCAGACAGCGAGACGCCATCTTGTTATGTGATTGTAGGCCTCTGATTTCCTTTGTAATGTACATATGTATTAAGCGTTATAGGAGAGCCTCTATGAGGAGAAAATAAGTTTCATTAAAAGGGGGTCAGAGAGTACTTATCTGAGTGATGAAGGCTTCTAGGCCGGATCTCCGCCATTTTGCTTGCGTTGGCGCCTTACTCTTTGAGGTATGCTCGTGATGATTTTATCCGGCTGCCATTCTGGAAGATCTACATGCGGCAGTTGAAGTGTCTTCAGTATTTCTGGGAGTTCCGTTGGTGTTCTCAAGGTATGAGATTTGCCTTCTTTCATAATGACAATGTGGAAGGGGAATCCCCACTTGTATGTTAGGCCGTGCTCGGTAATGGTCTTCAGCAGTGGTTGTAAAGCCCTTCTTTGTGCCAGAGTACTTGGCGCTAGGTCCTGGAATAATAGTATCTTGTGGCCTTCGTATTCAATTTCGTCTAGCTGACGTGCAGCTTGCATAATCGAGTCCTTTACCGAGTAGTGGTGCAGTCTGCAAATTACGTCGCGTGGCGGCTCTCCTGCCTGTGGTTGCGGCCTAAGAGCTCTGTGGGCTCTATCCAGTTTAATGGTGTTGTCTGCTGGTTTCTTAAGGATGCCGTTAAAGATAGCCGACAATGTTTCTTCCAGTTGTTGTGTCACGATGTCTTCTGGTAGGCCTCTGACCCTTATATTACATCTTCTGCTGCGGTTCTGTAGATCTTCTAGACCAGCTCTAAGCACCGTATTGATGTTCGTTTGCGTTTCATGTGCCTCCTTCAGCCTCTTAATGTCAGCTTTCATGGTCTCCGCGTCTGTCTCCAGTGATCTTATGCGTCCGCCATGTTGCTCGACTTCCTCCCTCACCTCTTGTATCTCCGCTCTTGATGCCGCTGTTATGCGATCTGCAAGATCAGCTAGGTCATCTTTTGTTGGTAGGTGATGGAGGAAATCCCTAATTTCATTAAGGGATCTTTTTGTAGCTTCCAGAGCGTCTGTTTCTTTGGCTGTCTGGCTCGGGCTTTGTGCTGCGTCGGCCATCTTGAGAGGTGTCTGAGTAGCCTCGTTCCTTCTCAAGTATTTTGTGACCTGTTGCTGGCCTGTAGAGGTTTTCTGTGGCGGCGATCCGGTCTTAGGGCCCTTCTTAGATCTTCCTGACATACTTCGGTGACTATATAGCCGGGAACAAACAGCTAATATCTGTGCCTGGGGTCTGGATAAGGGAGAGCTCCTCCAAAGTGCGTCCTCACGCGTTCATGGCCGGCTCCGCCCCCCCAAACAGATTTTTAAACACATTTTGTTGGAAGCTGGGATCAGCAGACTAGTTTTTTTTTTTTTTTTTAACAGACCAATTCACTGTCATGGCAAAAAGCCTGGCATATTAAGTGGACTGGACAAAATCTATAGCCGCTTCCCTAATAAACTTAGAGACAATATGAACATTCTCTAAGCTGCCAGGATAGAATCAGAATCCTTGTCCACTTCTGTGGCAACTGAAGATAGAGCCAGGGCTGGTTTACATGCCCCTCCAGTCGTCGTATACACCATCGTTAAATCTATATCACGTTTATGGTCTAGGACATCTTAAAAAGTAATCAAGACTTTCAACCTTACATGGCATGCAAGAGACCTGACTGACATGTCCACCATGGAAGTGAACACTAGGACTGGAGAATTTTCTTGAAGAAAGGATGATGTTTGGAAAGTCTGCTTTTTCAGGAAGGACTTTCTCCTTACCTTTTCCCATTCATCTTTATTTGATCTCTTTCAAGACAGGAAAGGAGAATGATAATTATTTCAGACGTTTCTTATCCTGGAGAAGGGTTTCCTCTTCCCAGTGAATAGCTTCACAGATGGGTTGGATAAAGGAGAAATAGAAACCAGATATCTGTATGCTCACTCTCATTGGATTCCTGCTAAACCATAGAGGATTGAGGATATTCAGTATCTTCATTGATTTGCTGGGAGGACGCTTGGGGACCAAAGAGCCTTCATAGTAGTCCACTGATTTCTGGACAGCCTGCTTTATCATCTTGGATGTGTGCATCTGGTGGAACTCTGGCTCTTTTCCCATGTGGTGGAAACAGATCTACTTTACTGATTTCCCTGGCATGGTTCTGTCGCCACAAACCCAGCAATCTGGGGGGCTATGGTGACTTTAACTGGGACCTGATCCTACAGTTCCCAGGCAGGTTATTTACCTGCTCCTTGAGCAGGATCCTGAGTGATGATATAAAGTTCTAAAGCAGGATCTTAAATGATGACAAAGAACTAATGTCCTAGAACTGTGGTGGGAACTTGCCCTCCATTGTTCTCTTCTTCCTGGGCTTGTATATAAAAAAGTACAGCCCATTTATGGAAGGTGTGCTCTCTTTTTTTGTAGAAAAGCGGGGTCACTTACCTGTATGACTCTTACCTATTGACCTTAGAATTATCTGTTTCTGGCATAGTGTAATCCAGAATGCAGTCCAACGGACCGCAAGAGATGAAATGAGTAAGATAAGAGGTACATGAAACGTTGCAGAAAATAAGAAATCAGATAATACTTTCATGCAAGGAATGCTATGTCATTTATATTGCACATAGTACACAATACTGTTCATATAACTGTTTATAATGAGCATGGCAGATGATAAAATATAGTACATAGTGCTACCAAGATACTTGAAATAACTTACCACCTCCTGCAGCTTGAGAAGCATTACATCAGAGAGAGACAGCAAATAATAGTGCCTTTACCTTTAAGCCAGACATAGAGGGAGGTAGTGTTGCAGCCAGCACAGTCCTGTGTGTATCCAGCCTTGTGAGAGGAGGGGAGGAGAGCTCAGCTGTGAGGAGATCTCTGCTGTGTCCAGAGCAAGGATTGGAGAGCAGTTACTGCAAACACTTCCTGGTCTGATGGCTGTGCGTTCCAAGCTGGAATGCACTCTAAGCCATGTGCTTCAGAGCCTTTCACTGTGAGACAGGTGAGTGAAATCACACTGAACACTCAGCAGCACTGAATACCCAGCAGGAGAGGCTGAAGTATGCCTCACATAATGGAGCCTGAGCAGTCAGCAGACAGAGCAAGAGATACAGGTGAGAGGGATCACACTGAACACTCAGCAGCACCAAACACCCAGCAGGAGAAGCTGAACTATGCACCACTAACCTGTGCAACTGCAGACAGCAGACAGGAAGAAAAAAAGGTGAGAAGGATCACACTGTGCTCTGCAATCGTATTTAAGTCATGCAGAGCAGCCATAAAGGGGGGAAAAGATCATTTAGATCAAGCTCCCACCATCACCCCAGATATAAGGTCCCTGAATAATTTGACATTTAGTCATGACAACAGGGCTGCGACCAGGAGAGGCTGAACCTGGCCGGAACGCCGCAGGAATGTCGGCGAGGTAAGAGTAAAATAAAAATAAATAGCGCTGAAACACTAAGGAACCTGTTCGGAGGTGAGGACAAAAATGAGAATGCTGCTCGCTAGGGGTCACTTTCTTTTATAGCTAAGGTCCTGTTAATTGGTAGGGGTGGGGCTTAACCCGTATGTATGCTGCCATGGAGACATATGGAAATAAGACTTTGGAAATGTTATCAAGTGGAAATGCATTTCCTTGCTTCTTTTGACTGAAGACGTATAAAAGTGCTATCCTGTGCTAGCCGGGACTCGAACCCGGGTCGCAAGAATGGGAATCTTGCATGATCCCCATACATTACTAGTGCTTGTGGGCATTTTATCTTATGGCTCAAGCCTCAGCCACTGCTTTCTGACATCTTTCATCATCATCAAGCAAAAATGCACTGTTTTTCTACCAATCTTTCTAAGCATGCTGGCCAAGGTGAAATTCTCAAAAAACTTTCTGAAGACATCTTTTGGAGTATATCACTTAAAGGAAAGGCAATGCAAGCTTATTTTAATTTAATTTTCACAATTGCTACACTTTAGCTGCTAACATTTTCACCACGTTGAATCACTCTAGGTAGCTATCTCTACAGATCAAGCTATTTGTAAGAGCCTTACATAAATGTAGCCTATCCAGCTCATTTAGAAAATTGTGCAGTAAGAAAAACAGTAGTTTGCTGTGTACATTCAGTGTAGATGTCACATAGAAGCTCCTGGCTGTTTGGTTTAATGGAAACCTAAATTGAGAGGGATACGGAGGCTAACATATTGATTTTTTACAAAAAATAATGTAGGTTATCTTACATCCAGCTGATCTTTTTAGCACCAGTAGTTTCTGAGTCCCGCACCTAAAACATGTGGCTAATCTAGTCCAACTGACAAAAAACAGAGAATAGCGCTCGTATCCAAGTTTGTAATTGATAGTTTATTTATCTATACATAAAAAATATCTAGCCTTTGGAGTTAAAACCATATAAGCATAAAGGGTTTCATATACAAGATCACTTCAAAAGTTCTCCACTATATCCCCTCCTGCATATGTCTTCTAAAAAAATAATAATAAGTGGAACAATATAACTTCATTCATGCCATACACACTGTCATGCATACCATGGAGCCACCTGAATCTCTAATAAAAATTCCCCATAAAAAATTCTCCAGTAAAATCCGTGTAGATAAGTGTATTGGGTCAATCCGCCTATGCGTTTATAGCAGTCCCCTCCGTTATCTCAGAGTGTCCATCCACCTGCCGCAAAGGACGCTTTCAATCACTTGTGCATTCAGTCACTTACGCGTCTTGCAGCTTTTCTAATTTTCACATGTGGGCTCCGGCCGGTAGCCTCGCAAGCAGGACTCCTCTCTCTTTCCGTATCGCCGCTCCCCCGGTATGGCGTCCGTTTGCAAGCTCCTTACAGCTCCGTGCGCTCCGGCTGCACAGCTTTCCGGGTGATTGGCCAGTTGGGAGTGACGTCACTTCCCTTTCCGGGCTCCTGCGTTCCAACCAGCGTTCCAATGCGATTTCCTGCTTTCAGAACTCCCATATGCAACCATGCACCTTGTACTGTACGTGCTTTTGTTGCAGAATGTAGGAACACTGCGTGGATGCTCCTAGAGCCCTTCACATCGACATGTTTCGATAGTATACGACTATCTTCATCAGGATGAGGGATACCCACTGGCCACCACTTCCTGCTTTTTATAGACATCCAATCTATCAAATCTCCACCTTTCCTTAAAGGGGAACTCCATTCATTACTCATAGTTGCCCTCAATTCTCTAAGTCTCAATTTTTCACCCTCCATAGATTATTTTTACATTTTCTAAGCGTTTTTAGGCATTTATTGGGCATTTTTTGAGTGTTTTTAGGCATTTATTGGGCATTTTTTGAGCGTTTTTAGGCATTTATTGGGCATTTTTCAAGCATTTTCTGGACATTTTCTGATCATTTTTCAGTCATTTTTTAAAAAAGCGGGGGAGCGGCGATACGGAAAGAGAGAGGAGTCCTGCTTGCGAGGCTACCGGCCGGAGCCCGCATGTGAAAATTAGAAAAGCTGCAAGACGCGTAAGTGACTGAATGCACAAGTGATTGAAAGCGTCCTTTGCGGCAGGTGGATAGACACTCTGAGATAACGGAGGGGACTGCTATAAACGCATAGGCGGATTGACCCAATACACTTATCTACACGGATTTTACTGGAGAATTTTTTATGGGGAATTTTTATTAGAGATTCAGGTGGCTCCATGGTATGCATGACAGTGTGTATGGCATGAATGAAGTTATATTGTTCCACTTATTATTATTTTTTTAGAAGACATATGCAGGAGGGGATATAGTGGAGAACTTTTGAAGTGATCTTGTATATGAAACCCTTTATGCTTATATGGTTTTAACTCCAAAGGCTAGATATTTTTTATGTATAGATAAATAAACTATCAATTACAAACTTGGATACGAGCGCTATTCTCTGTTTTTTGTCTATTTTTATGTTTGGTGGGGATTAAAGGGATACCCACACCTTGAGAATTAAGCAGCTGATTGATTGGGAGGAAAGGGAGACAGAGTAGCGCCTTTTTACTTCTCCTTCTTTTTGCTAATCTAGTCCAACTGTAGTCAGAAAATCTGATCTGCATGTTTGATCAGGGTCTATGGCTAAAAGTATTAGAAGGCAGAGGATTAGCAGGACAGGCAGGCACCGTGCATTGTTTAGAAGGAAAAAATAGTTCAACCTGCATAAGCTTTTGCTTTAGGTTCGGGAAAGTGTGGCACATGATAGCTACACCTGCAAGAGATAAGACTTTGGAAATGTTATCAAGTGGAAATGCATTTCCTTGCTTCTTTTGACTGAAGACGTATAAAAGTGCTATTCTGCGCTAGCCGGGACTTGAACCCGGGTCGCAAGAATGGGAATCTTGCATGATACCCCTACACTACTAGCGCTTGTGAGCATTTTATCTTATGGCTCAAGCCTCAGCCACTGCTTTCTGACATTTTTCATCATCATCAAGCAAAAATGCACTGTTTTTCTACCAATCTTTCTAAGCATGCTGGCCAAGGTGAAATTCTCAAAAAACTTTCTGAAGACATCTTTTGGAGTATATCACTTAAAGGAAAGGCAATGCAAGCTTATTTTAATTTAATTTTTCACAATTGCTACACTTTAGCTGCTAACATTTTCACCACGTTGAATCGCTCTAGGTAGCTATCTCTACAGATCAAGCTATTTGTAAGAGCCTTACATAAATGTAGCCTATCCAGCTCATTTAGAAAATTGTGCAGTAAGAAAAACAGTAGTTTGCTGTGTACATTCAGTGTAGATGTCACATAGAAGCTCCTGGCTCTGTTTGGTTTAATGGAAACCTAAATTGAGAGGGATACGGAGGCTAACATATTGATTTTTTACAAAAAATAATGTAGGTTATCTTACATCCAGCTGATCTTTTTAGCACCAGTAGTTTCTGAGTCCCGCACCTGAAACATGTGGCTAATCTAGTCCAACTGTAGTCAGAAAATCTGATCTGCATGTTTGATCAGGGTCTATGGCTAAAAGTATTGGAAGGCAGAGGATTAGCAGGACAGGCAGGCACCGTGCATTGTTTAGAAGGAAAAAATCGTTCAACCTGCATAAGCTTTTGCTTTAGGTTCGGGAAAGTGTGGCACATGATAGCTACACCTGCAAGAGATAAGACTTTGGAAATGTTATCAAGTGGAAATGCATTTCCTTGCTTCTTCTGACTGAAGACGTATAAAAGTGCTATCCTGAGCTAGCCGGGACTCGAACCCGGGTGGCAAGAATGGGAATCTTGCATGATACCCCTACACTACTAGCGCTTGTGGGCATTTTATCTTATGGCTCAAGCCTCAGCCACTGCTTTCTGACATCTTTCATCATCATCAAGCAAAAATGCACTGTTTTTCTACCAATCTTTCTAAGCATGCTGGCCAAGGTGAAATTCTCAAAAAACTTTCTGAAGACATCTTTTGGAGTATATCACTTAAAGGAAAGGCAATGCAAGCTTATTTTAATTTAATTTTCACAATTGCTACACTTTAGCTGCTAACATTTTCACCACGTTGAATCACTCTAGGTAGCTATCTCTACAGATCAGGCTATTTGTAAGAGCCTTACATAAATGTAGCCTATCCAGCTCATTTAGAAAATTGTGCACTAAGAAAAACAGTAGTTTGCTGTGTACATTCAGTGTAGATGTCACATAGAAGCTCCTGGCTCTGTTTGGTTTAATGGAAACCTAAATTGAGAGGGATACGGAGGCTAACATATTGATTTTTTACAAAAAATAATGTAGGTTATCTTACATCCAGCTGATCTTTTTAGCACCAGTAGTTTCTGAGTCCCGCACCTAAAACATGTGGCTAATCTAGTCCAACTGTAGTCAGAAAATCTGATCTGCCTGTTTGATCAGGGTCTATGGCTAAAAGTATTGGAAGGCAGAGGATTAGCAGGACAGGCAGGCACCGTGCATTGTTTAGAAGGAAAAAATCGTTCAACCTGCATAAGCTTTTGCTTTAGGTTCGGGAAAGTGTGGCACATGATAGCTACACCTGCAAGAGATAAGACTTTGGAAATGTTATCAAGTGGAAATGCATTTCCTTGCTTCTTTTGACTGAAGACGTATAAAAGTGCTATTCTGCGCTAGCCGGAACTTGAACCCGGGTCGCAAGAATGGGAATCTTGCATGATACCCCTACACTACTAGCGCTTGTGGGCATTTTATCTTATAGCTCAAGCCTCAGCCACTGCTTTCCGACATCTTTCATCATCATCAAGCAAAAATGCACTGTTTTTCTACCAATCTTTCTAAGCATGCTGGCCAAGGTGAAATTCTCAAAAAAAACTTTCTGAAGACATCTTTTGGAGTATATCACTTAAAGGAAAGGCAATGCAAGCTTATTTTAATTTAATTTTTCACAATTGCTACACTTTAGCTGCTAACATTTTCACCACGTTGAATCGCTCTAGGTAGCTATCTCTACAGATCAAGCTATTTGTAAGAGCCTTACATAAATGTAGCCTATCCAGCTCATTTAGAAAATTGTGCAGTAAGAAAAACAGTAGTTTGCTGTGTACATTCAGTGTAGATGTCACATAGAAGCTCCTGGCTCTGTTTGGTTTAATGGAAACCTAAATTGAGAGGGATACGGAGGCTAACATATTGATTTTTTACAAAAAATAATGTAGGTTATCTTACATCCAGCTGATCTTTTTAGCACCAGTAGTTTCTGAGTCCCGCACCTGAAACATGTGGCTAATCTAGTCCAACTGTAGTCAGAAAATCTGATCTGCATGTTTGATCAGGGTCTATGGCTAAAAGTATTGGAAGGCAGAGGATTAGCAGGACAGGCAGGCACCGTGCATTGTTTAGAAGGAAAAAATCGTTCAACCTGCATAAGCTTTTGCTTTAGGTTCGGGAAAGTGTGGCACATGATAGCTACACCTGCAAGAGATAAGACTTTGGAAATGTTATCAAGTGGAAATGCATTTCCTTGCTTCTTCTGACTGAAGACGTATAAAAGTGCTATCCTGAGCTAGCCGGGACTCGAACCCGGGTGGCAAGAATGGGAATCTTGCATGATACCCCTACACTACTAGCGCTTGTGGGCATTTTATCTTATGGCTCAAGCCTCAGCCACTGCTTTCCGACATCTTTCATCATCATCAAGCAAAAATGCACTGTTTTTCTACCAATCTTTCTAAGCATGCTGGCCAAGGTGAAATTCTCAAAAAACTTTCTGAAGACATCTTTTGGAGTATATCACTTAAAGGAAAGGCAATGCAAGCTTATTTTAATTTAATTTTCACAATTGCTACACTTTATCTGCTAACATTTTCCCCACGTTGAATCGCTCTAGGTAGCTATCTCTACAGATCAAGCTTTTTGTAAGAGCCTTACATAAATGTAGCCTATCCAGCTCATTTAGAAAATTGTGCAGAAAGAAAAACAGTAGTTTGCTGTGTACATTCAGTGTAGATGTCACATAGAAGCTCCTGGCTCTGTTTGGTTTAATGGAAACCTAAATTGAGAGGGATACGGAGGCTAACTGTAACGATCGGTGAAGCACAGAGAGGATCTGATTACCAGTGATCTGCAGAATCACTGGGAATACAGATGTATACCAGATTATACGTGATCTGCAGTATCACTGATAATCCGATATACTAGCTAACCTCTGTTCACCTGAGTAGAGTGTAGTGTTTGGTGTAACAGTAACACTTTGAGGACTAGGCCTCAGTGCAGCAAGGAGTACTGCACAGATTCCTTCCGCAGACCTGAGCTCTCCAAGACGGGAGGAGTCAGACTGACAGTAGGAAGGGCAGACTGAAAGTAACCTTTAGGAGGAAGGATCACTAACAGAGCGAGGAACCGCCTCTAACAGTAAGGTCGGTTCTCGAGGTCAGACAAGCCAGGTCGTACGCACACGGACAGATAAAGTACAAGATCAGAAGGCAAAGGCGGAGTCAAAGTACAAGCAGGGTTCAGCAACGGGGTATCAGAAATATCGGGGTACAAAATCAGGAGGCAGAAGCAGAGTCAAGGAACGAGCCGGGGTTCGGCAACAGAGTATCAGAAATATCGAGGTGCAAGATCAGAGTTCAGGAGGATAGTCAAGGCAGGCAAAAGTCATAACAGATAATCACAATCAAACTAGTACTTTAGCTATCAACAGAATCTAGCTAAGCGTAGGATTACAGCTCCAGCTGGTCCCGTCACACTTGCGGATCTGACTACGGATCTGGGTGCTCCCACATATGTGATCGTGCGCGTGTAAGTCTGAATCTTGGTGGACTATCAGTCCCAGCCACACCAGTACTGTCATGCAATGTATCTAGTGCGGGGGCCGCCTCTGATGCGGACTCCGCCGTTACCAATGCGGTTTCCGCCGTTACCAATGCGGATTCCGCCGCACTGCCTATGCGGCATGCAGCGTTTTTTCCGCGTTGTGACGCCATGCTGGACGTGGAAACGGCCGCCTCACCTCGAGAGACAGCGGCCTTTCCGCGTTTCCTTATAGTACCCCCCCCGAGGAGTGGAGTCCGGACAACTCCCACCAGGTTTCTCGGGGTGTAAGGCATGAAACTCCCTCACCAACTCATCCGCATGCATACGATTCCCAGGTACCCATTGCCTCTCCTCGATGCCTTACCCTTTCCAATATACGAGGTACTGTACCGAGTTTTGTACCTTGCGAGCATCTAATATTTTTTCCACTTCATATTCGGGTTGGGTATCTACCAACACGGGAGGAGGAGGAGTAGGACCCACCTGGACTGCAGGTTTAAGAAGGGACACATGGAAGGACTTCACCCCCCGCATGCTGGTGGGAAGGTCAATGGTATACGTAACATTGTTAATCTTTTTGGTCACGGAAAATGGGCCCACAAACCTGGGACCCAGTTTGGCAGATGGCTGCTTCAGGGTCAAGTGACGTGTGGACACCCAGACTAGATCCCCTGGCTGAAACTTCCATTCCACGGACCGTCTCTTATCTGCTTGACCCTTCTGACTCTGCAACGCCTTCTGCAAATTCCCCTTAACAATTCCCCAATTGTCCCTGAGTGACCTCTGCCAATCCTCAAGTGCAGGAAATGGGGACGAGACAACTGGAAAAGGGGAGAATTTGGGTGACCTCCCTGTTACAATCTGGAATGGGGAAAACCCAGATGAGGAATTCTTTAAATTATTTTGGGCGAATTCCGCGAAGGGCAAAAATTTCACCCAGTCACTTTGTGCCTCCGCAACGTAACATCTCAGGAATTGCTCCAGAGATTGGTTAATGCGTTCTGTCTGCCCATTCGTCTGTGGGTGGTAGCCTGACAAGAACGACAATTTCATGCCCATTTGGTGACAAAATGCCCTCCAGAATCCAGACACAAACTGGACTCCCCTATCAGACACAATGTCTTCCGGAATGCCATGCAGCCGGAAGACGTGAATGATAAACAATTCGGCCAATTCTTGAGCCGAGGGGAGTCCTTTCAGGGGCACAAAATGGGCCATCTTGCTAAACCGGTCGACTACCACCCAAATAACAGACATGCCTTCAGACCTGGGCAATTCCCCCACAAAATCCATGGACAGGTGGGTCCATGGCTCACTCGGGGTGGGCAAAGGCTGCAACCTTCCTACAGGTGCCAGCCGGGAGGGTTTACTCCTGGCACATACCGCACACTCCTTAACAAACTCCTTGGAATCTGTTGCCAAGGAAGGCCACCAAGCACACCTGGCAATCAGATCCTGCGTTCTGGCCGCTCCAGGATGACCAGCATTCTTGTGGGTGTGAAAGAGTTGCAGAACTTGTAACCGGAATGGCAGTGGGATAAACAAGACCCCTTCGTGTTTCCCCTCAGGAACATCCCGCTGAAAGGGACCCAAAATCTCTGTCCAATCCTCCCAAGTCTCCGTGGCGGCTAACACCAGTTTCTGCGGGATGATGGATTCAGGAGTGGAGGGCTGTGCTGTCTCAGGTTCAAAACACTTGGAGAGGGCATCTGCTTTGACGTTTTTGCTGCCTGGAGTGTACGTGATTATGAACCTGAACCTCGTAAAAAATAAGGACCACCGGGCCTGACGGGGACTCAGCCTCTTAGCCCCCTCGATGTATTCCAAGTTCTTGTGGTCAGTGTAAACAGTGATCGTGTGCTCTGCCCCCTCTAACCAGTGGCGCCACTCCTCAAATGCCAACTTAATAGCCAGAAGTTCCCGGTTGCCTATATCATAATTTTTTTCTGCAGGTGAAAACCTGCGGGAAAAATAAGCACATGGGTGTAATCTGCCCTGCATCCCAGACCGTTGAGACAGCACCGCCCCCACCCCAACTTCTGAGGCATCAACCTCCACAATGAAGGGAAAGGACGTGTCAACATGCCTCAAAATTGGTGCTGAGCAAAATAATTTTTTCAATAGAGCAAATGCCGCCACGGCTTCAGGAGACCAGTGGTTGGTATCCGCCCCTTTTTTCGTGAGACTGGTAAGGGGGGCAACTAACGTGGAGTATCTATTAATGAACCTCCTGTAATAGTTCGCGAACCCTAAAAATCTCTGCAGGGCCTTCAACCCCACTGGCTGTGGCCACTCCAACACGGCTGTGACCTTGGCAGGATCCATTGAGAGGCAGGGCCGGATTTGTACTTTTTACCGCCCTAGGCCCACTGTCACCAGCCGCCCCCCTCCAACCATATCAATACACAAATGCAAAACACAACAACCCCCCTCTTATATCCCACCATTTAGCACTGGGTCCCTCTCTGATCGAATAGGTTACTTTATTGTGCAAGCGTGGCTGAGGACAAGTATGTCCACACTGGGAATGTGTAAGCGAGTTTGGTGCATGCCCAGTAGAACTAAGGCACGTAGCTGTTTTCCTCCATGCATTTCATTTTACTGGGCATGTGCGGACCTTATTTGCACATGCCCAGTACAGATACGGTCACGCTTGTGTACTGAAGATACCTATTCGTCCAGAGAGGGATACAGCACTAGAATAGTGGGGTATAGGGAGATATGGCTCTAGAGAATGTCCAGAGGCTCCCCACTACTAAGGGGAGTTTACAGGGAAGATGTCTGCCAGGGTAGGGTAAGAATAAATGGTCTAGCCAGGGCAGGGTCAGTGTCTCCATAGGGGCAAACTGCAAACATCCCCCAGCATGCCCCCCTCTATAGAGACACTTTAGCTTTCAGCATGTCCCCTCCTCTATAGAGGTACCACAACTCCCAGCATGCCCCTACCCCTCCATAAAGGCATTACAGTTCTCATCATATGCCTCCCCTCCACATAGGCACCACAGCTCCCAGCATGCAACTCCCCTTCCAGAGGCACCACAGTTCCTAGCATGCCTCTCCGTCTCCCTATAGTATTGGGTTGTTCCCCGGGCCCCAGAGCTGGCTGACAGGCCTCCTCCAATATGAAAAGTGGTCCGCCGGGGGAGATTAGGGGGTTACACCAGTCAGCCCTAGGGGACAACCCAATACTACATGGAGGAGGAGCATGCTTGGAACTGCAGTACCTCTATTGGGGACGAAGCACAGTGGTGCCTCTATGGAGTGGAGGGTAAAGCATGATGGGAGCAGTGGTACCTCTGGAGAGGAGAAGCATGCTGGGAGCAAGGGTACTTCTACGGGGGGGGGGGGGGGGGGGGGGGGCATGCCGGGAGTAGTGGTGCCTTTATGGAGTGGGGGAATGCATGCTGGAAGCAGTGGTGCCTCTGGAGTGGGGGAGGCATGCTGGGAGCAGTGGTGCCTCTGGAGTGGGGGAGGCATGCTGGGGGCAGTGGTGCCTCTATGGAGTAAGGGGAGCATGCTGGGAGCTGTGGAGTGGGGGGGGGGAGCATGCTGGGAGCAGTGGTGCCTCTATGGAGTGGGGGGGAAGCATGCTGGGAGGTGTGGTGCCTTTGTGGAGTGTGGGGGGCTTTCTGGGAGCAGTAATGCCTCTATGGAGTGGGGGCATACTGGAATCACTGGTGCCTCTATGGAGTGGGGGGCATGCTGGGAGCAGTGGTGCCTCTATGGAATGGGGGGCATGCTGGGAGCAGTGGGGCCTCTATGGAGTGGGGGGCATGCTGGGAGCAGTGGGGCCTCTGTGGAGTGGGGGGCATGCTGGGAGCAGTGGGGCCTCTGTGGAGTGGGGGGCATGCTGGGAGCAGTGGGGCCTGTGTGGAGTGGGAAAGGGGGGCATGCTGGGAGCAGTGGGGCCTCTGGAGTGGGGGGGGGACATGCTGGGAGCTGTGGTGCCTCCATGGAGTGGGGGGTGGGCATGCTGGGAGCACTGGTGCCTATGTGGAGTGGGGGGGACATGCTGGGAGCTGTGGTGCCTCTATGGAGTGGGGGGGGGGCATGATGGGAGCACTGGTGCCTCTGTGGATTGGGGGGGACATGCTGGGAGCACTGGTGCCTCTGTGGGGGGGGGGGGGGCATGCTGGGAGCAGTGGTGCTTCTTTAGAGGGGTATGGGACAAGCATGCAGCCAGTCACAGCAGCTACTTACAAACAGGAACTCCCAAGCTGGCAGCTGCTGCAGTCACAGACAGGATGCAGAAGTATTCCCAGCCAGAAATCCGATCCTTCAGCTTCCTGCACTGAGGTGCCTCTTCTGTGCAGTGTATGGGAAAGCTGCACCCAGAGCCATGCTTCTCTGCCTCGGCGCTTCCCACCATGTGAGCTGCACTCACAACTTCCGAGCAGCTGAGCACGGTCTTCCTCCCCACTGCTTTCCTGTCGGCCTCGGAAGGGAGGTGAGAAGGGACAAACAGCTGCTGTGTGGGCGTGGCCCTGCTGATTTGTGCACGGAGATCTCTCTGCCTGAGCTCTGGGGGTTTCCGACTTGATATCTGTGTAGCCCCAGCGGCGTGAGAGACCTCCGTGCAGGGGGCGCAGCTGTTGTCCCTCCATGCGGTCTGGCCACTGTAATGCCGCTGCCACTCTTGTCACCAGACTCCTCTCTGTAGCCGCCCGCTGGCTGCAAACACTCATGACAGGCAGCAGTGTGCAAAGCGGGCGGCTGAGGATGGAACTACGGACGGTCTTTTGCAACGTGGGGATAGGAAATGGCACAGGCGGCTCCCCACCCGCCCCAAACATTCTGGCGCCCTAGGAACCTGCCTTGGGGGCCTTTCCCTAAATCCGGCCCTGTTGAGAGGCCCGAGGTGGAAATTACGTATCCCAGAAACGTGACCGTGGTCACTTCAAATATACACTTTTCCACCTTAGCGTAGAGCCTATTCTGTCTTAATTTGTTTAGGACAAATTTCACGTGGACCCTGTGTTCGGAGAGGTTAGTGGAGTAAATGAGTATATCATCGAGGTATACCAGTACGAATTTACCCAATACCTCCCGGAATACCTCATTGATTAGTTCCTGGAAGACGGCTGGCGCATTGCACAACCCGAAGGGCATCACTAAGTACTCGTAATGCCCGTCGGGTGTGTTAAAGGCCGTCTTCCATTCATCGCCCCTTCTAATGCGGATTAGGTTGTATGCCCCCCTCAGATCTAACTTAGAAAAGATCTTAGCAGTAGTGACCTGCGTGAATAAGTCGTCTATCAATGGTAACGGATAGCGATTCTTCACCGTGATTTTATTGAGACCTCGGTAATCGATACAAGGTCGAAGACCCCCGTCTTTCTTCTTAACGAAAAAGAAACCGGCCCCAGCAGGTGACCGAGAGGGCCGAATAAACCCCTTGGCCAAGTTGTCACGAATGTATTCCTGCATAGCCAACTTCTCGGGACCGGACAAGTTATACAGGTGACCCCTAGGGGGCATACAACCAGTACTGAGATCAATGGGGCAATCGAACGGGCGATGAGGAGGTAATTGATCAGCAGACTTGGGACAAAAAACATCAGAAAAATCGGAATATACCTCGGGAACACCCTCCACGTAAACCTTGGTCTGACCCAATGTCACCTTCCCCAGACACTGCTGATGACAATGATCGGACCATCTGGTTACCTGGCCCGTAGCCCAGTCGATTTGTGGAGAGTGGGCTTGTAACCAAGGCATGCCTAGGATAATAGTGGAGGTTGACATATGTAAAACAAAAAACTGTAGTTGTTCCCCATGCAGTACCCCTATCGTGACCTTCACCTGCGGAGTCTGTGACAGGGGACGATCCCGTTGCAGAGGGGAATCGTCTACTGCCGTGACCTGAATGGGGGGACTTACTGGAGTGAGAGGAATACCCAACTCCTGAGCAAATTCAAGGTTCATAAAATTGGCCGCTGAGCCGGAATCAATAAAAGCCTCAGTGGCTACAGACTTATTATCCCATGTAATAGTACAGGGGAGAAGTAACTTCTTCTCTTTTTGGGGTGAGAATGATGTGCCTAGGGTGTCACCCCCCACTACTCCTAGGCAGACCCGTTTCCCGACTTGTTAGGGCAGTTTCGCACCATATGCCCTGCTTCTGCACAATACAGGCACAGTTGTTCTGTTATTCTCCACCTACGTTCCACCTGGGTCAGTTTAGATCGACCAATTTGCATTGGTTCGGGTGGAGGTAAGGCCGGAGAGGGTGACACAGGCGGAGATGCCGTTACTGAGGGTGTAGCAGAAGGTGCCACATACGAAGTCACCCTGACCCGGTGACTGCCCCTAGTCTGCCTCTGATGACGTAGTCGACGATCGACTCGGATGGCCGATGATATGGCCTCATCGACTGTCTTGGGCTCGGGTAAGGTTAACATCAAGTCAGAGACCTCCTCCGACAACCCAGACAGAAAATAATCCATCAAAGCAAAATTGTCAAATCTGGTGGTAACAGACCACCTACGAAATTCTGCCGCGTAATCCTCGACTGACCCTCTGCCTTGCCGCAAAAGTTTGAGCTTCCGCTCAGAAGTTGCCGCAAGGTCAGGGTCGTCGTATATCACGGCCATAGCCTTAAAAAATTCCTCTACTGAGGTCAGAGCTGTATCTGTGGGAGACAGGTTGTATGCCCAGGATTGGGAATCCCCAATTAACAGTGTTTTAATAAAAATGACCCGTTGGGTCTCAGTCCCCGAGGATCGGGGTCTCAACTCAAAGTATGACAACACTCTACTCCTGAAATTCCGGAAGTCAGACTTGTGGCCGGAAAATTTATCAGGTACAGGCATACGTATGTCATCACTAGGAGGGGATCGCACTGAATCAACTGACGTCTCGAGGGTTCGCACGGAGCCTGAAAGGGCGTCAATCAAGGCTTTGTGCTGGCCCAGTGCTTGATGGAGGCTATCCACCAAAGTGGCAAGCACACCCAGACGATCAGTGTTTGCGTCCATTTTGTATTTTGGTCTGGCGTTCTGTAACGATCGGTGAAGCACAGAGAGGATCTGATTACCAGTGATCTGCAGAATCACTGGGAATACAGATGTATACCAGATTATACGTGATCTGCAGTATCACTGATAATCCGATATACTAGCTAACCTCTGTTCACCTGAGTAGAGTGTAGTGTTTGGTGTAACAGTAACACTTTGAGGACTAGGCCTCAGTGCAGCAAGGAGTACTGCACAGATTCCTTCCGCAGACCTGAGCTCTCCAAGACGGGAGGAGTCAGACTGACAGTAGGAAGGACAGACTGAAAGTAACCTTCAGGAGGAAGGATCACTAACAGAGCGAGGAACCGCCTCTAACAGTAAGGTCGGTTCTCGAGGTCAGACAAGCCAGGTCGTACACACACGGACAGATAAAGTACAAGATCAGAAGGCAAAGGCGGAGTCAAAGTACAAGCAGGGTTTAGCAACGGGGTATCAGAAATATCGGGGTACAAAATCAGGAGGCAGAAGCAGAGTCAAGGAACGAGCCGGGGTTCGGCAACAGAGTATCAGAAATATCGAGGTGCAAGATCAGAGTTCAGGAGGATAGTCAAGGCAGGCAAAAGTCATAACAGATAATCACAATCAAACTAGTACTTTAGCTATCAACAGAATCTAGCTAAGCGTAGGATTACAGCTCCAGCTGGTCCTGGCACACTTGCGGATCTGACTACGGATCTGGTGCTCCTACATATGTGATCGCGCGCGTGTAAGTCTGAATCTTGGTGGACTATCAGTCCCAGCCACACCAGTACTGTCATGCAATGTATCTAGTGCTGGGGCCGCCTCTGATGCGGATTCCGCAGTTACCAACGCGGATTCCGCCGTTACCAATGCGGATTCCGCCGCACTGCCTATGCGGCATGCGGCGTTTTTTCCGCGTTGTGACGCCATGCTGGTCGCGGAAACGGCCGCCTCACCTCGAGAGACAGCGGCCTTTCCGCGTTTCCTTATACTAACATATTGATTTTTTACAAAAAATAATGTAGGTTATCTTACATCCAGCTGATCTTTTTAGCACCAGTAGTTTCTGAGTCCCGCACCTGAAACATGTGGCTAATCTAGTCCAACTGTAGTCAGAAAATCTGATCTGCATGTTTGATCAGGGTCTATGGCTAAAAGTATTGGAAGGCAGAGGATTAGCAGGACAGGCAGGCACCGTGCATTGGGTACTTATCCGTTAGCCGGGCGCATCCGGCAGGTGGCGCTAATTACTATTCCCCCTCCAGGCCGACATGGATAGTAGGGAAAGATGTAACTCTGGTGGAGTTTTGTCGCCACCTAGAGGATGCGCCCTGCTAACGGATAAGTACCGTGCATTGTTTAGAAGGAAAAAATCGTTCAACCTGCATAAGCTTTTGCTTTAGGTTCAGGAAAGTGTGGCACATGATAGCTACACCTGCAAGAGATAAGACTTTGGAAATGTTATCAAGTGGAAATGCATTTCCTTGCTTCTTTTGACTGAAGATGTATAAAAGTGCTATCCTGCGCTAGCCGGGACTCGAACCCAGGTCACAAGAATGGGAATCTTGCATGATACCCCTACACTACTAGCACTTGCGAGCATTTTATCTTATGGCTCAAGCCTCAGCCATTGCTTTCCGACATCTTTCATCATCATCAAGCAAAAATGCACTGTTTTTCTACCAATCTTTCTAAGCATGCAGGCCAAGGTGAAATTCTCAAAAAACTTTCTGAAGACATCTTTTGGAGTATATCACTTAAAGGAAAGGCAATGCAAGCTTATTTTAATTTAATTTTCACAATTGCTACACTTTAGCTGCTAACATTTTCACCACGTTGAATCGCTCTAGGTAGCTATCTCTACAGATCAAGCTATTTGTAAGAGCCTTACATAAATGTAGCCTATCCAGCTCATTTAGAAAATTGTGCAGAAAGAAAAACAGTAGTTTGCTGTGTACATTCAGTGTAGATGTCACATAGAAGCTCCTGGCTCTGTTTGGTTTAATGGAAACCTAAATTGAGAGGGATACGGAGGCTAACATATTGATTTTTTACAAAAAATAATGTAGGTTATCTTACATCCAGCTGATCTTTTTAGCACCAGTAGTTTCTGAGTCCTGCACCTGAAACATGTGGCTAATCTAGTCCAACTGTAGTCAGAAAATCTGATCTGCATGTTTGATCAGGGTCTATGGCTAAAAGTATTGGAAGGCAGAGGATTAGCAGGACAGGCAGGCACCGTGCATTGTTTAGAAGGAAAAAATAGTTCAACCTGCATAAGCTTTTGCTTTAGGTTCGGGAAAGTGTGGCACATGATAGCTACACCTGCAAGATATAAGACTTTGGAAATGTTATCAAGTGGAAATGCATTTCCTTGCTTCTTTTGACTGAAGACGTATAAAAGTGCTATTCTGCGCTAGCCGGGACTTGAACCCGGGTTGCAAGAATGGGAATCTTGCATGATACCCCTACACTACTAGCGCTTGTGAGCATTTTATCTTATGGCTCAAGCCTCAGCCACTGCTTTCTGACATTTTTCATCATCATCAAGCAAAAATGCACTGTTTTTCTACCAATCTGTCTTTCCCCAAGTCTCCATGGCAGCACTACGGGTAATTGGCCCCACCCTCATTACCCCATAGGACCTCATGTGTATAAATGTCTGACCATCCCCCTTCCAGGTGTCTTTTTTTCCTGGTCCAACTCACCTCATAGGACTGGCAGGTTTTTGCCCTGCAGTAACTTTCTTTATTTTTAACCCTCTTACCGCCCACGCTAAGGTTTTGTGGTGTACCTATGTACAGCCTAAACAATCTCCAATGGAGTTGTGGCTATAGTACCTCCACCCCTATTCTGCTGGTCTTAGGG
The DNA here is from genome assembly GCF_040937935.1 of Hyperolius riggenbachi. NCBI lineage: Eukaryota > Metazoa > Chordata > Amphibia > Anura > Hyperoliidae > Hyperolius > Hyperolius riggenbachi. Next base: position 198,439,304 of record NC_090655.1, read on the forward strand.
GATCTTCCGTGGTCTCTCTCGCTCTCCCTGCCTATACGGACACTAAAGGTGCTCAATAGGTCAGGGGGGGGGGGGGGGCAGACTGTATGTCTGTGATATTACCTGCTCCGGGCTAAAAGCTTGGCTGGGGCTGCATCCTTTCCTCCCTTTCCTCCCCGCTCGGTTCCTGACGCGTAGTCGGCGTGCGTTCCACCGCTCTGGGTCCAGCTTATGGTGTTCCGCCCATTCTGTCTGAGGTGGAGCACACACGCGTAAGTACACGCGACGCTTCGTCCGCATTGGACACATCTGATTGGTGGTCAGGCGGGCGCATGGCGATGACGCGGGCGGAACTATTTATACCGAGAGGAGCAGTACGCCATGGCTGGCATTACATTCGTGCTCCTGCTCGGATTTTTGTTCCTAGCTGTAACGCTTGGTGGTGTATTCTCCACAGTCAGCATGCAACGCATGCAACGCATGAGCTGGCGTGGAGGAGGTACACACACTAGCACAAGGAAACAGGCTATCCCTAGTATAGTGGAGGGGAGGACTGACTCCAATAGGAGATTGTGGCGCACAGAGCCGGTGCAGATCTGACAGCCACAAACAATGCTTTCGTTCGTTATAACGTCTCAGCGCAAAGTAGCGCTGAGCGCATAAACCAGAACTGAGGAGATCAGGACAGGTAGACAGAATGAACGCTTGCTAGCTAGCGGCTACTTAGCGACAGCAAGCGTCCAAAACCAGACAGACTGGAATGAGGCAGCCAATGCGATGCGGCGATGGCGTGCCTCACAAAGACAGGACAGGATAGTCAGAAAACAGCAGGATTAAGATAGATGAACGTAACACAGATAAATATACAATAAGTATGTTTTCCTAGCGTATTACAATTACAGCTATCAATGAAACTATTTGTAACGTCTGACTAACATATGTATATATCGGCAATGAACCGATATATGACATAAGCAGGAACGCTGACTAGGAATGGAGTAACACAGGGAACAGGACTCAGAAGGATTCGCTATCTCTTCGCAGAGATGAACGCAATCCACAAACGGTAACAGAACAGGATTCAGAAGGATTCGTTATCTCTTCGCAGAGATGAACGCAATCCACAAACAGTAACAGAACAGGATTCAGAAGGATTCGTTATCTCTTCGCAGAGATGAACGCAATCCACAAACGGTAACAGAACAGGATTCAGAAGGATTCGTTATCTCTTCGCAGAGATGAACGCAATCCACAAACAGTAACAGAACAGGATTCAGAAGGATTCGTTATCTCTTCGCAGAGATGAACGCAATCCACAAACAGAACCAGGAGCAGGGTAACTACCTCAGCACGGGTGGTCACGGTACGCGCAACCTACCAAAACGTGCTGGAAAGCTGACTAACTGCACACAGGATATAAACAGTTCGTGTACGTATACATCAGCGACACTGATGTATTAACGTAACACATATACAAGAAAAATAATAAACGTGCTGGTATGCATATATATTGGCAATGAACCAATATATGATGCAAAGACCAGCAAAGTATCTTTATAACAAGAAACACGATCGGGGGCTAAAGCGACAGCAAGACAGGCTTAAGCTGAAGCTATGAAAACCCAAGGAAACCCTGCAGGAAGCAGATCTTTATACTGAGGTCATCCAATGGGAGCAGACATGCAGATTCCCACACAGGTGAATGATAATCAGTCACAAGCTGACAGCAGGGAAAGACAGACAAGGCTATGCAGCTTGCATGGAAAGACATCAGAACTGCCTGAGCTGCAGCACTACTTCCAGCAATAGCTGCTGCAGCAGCGATCATTACACTAGCCCAACGTTCCCGTCCACAGGTCAGTTCCAAATGTGGGGAACATACATATGGAGGTCATTTCCGGAAGCGGGGGGGGGGGTGAGGGGGGCGGTTAGAGCGACTGACACTACTCTCTCTCTCTCTCTCTCCCTATCTTTCCAGCGTGCCGCTGTCTATTCTTGGTGGCCTCTTATGGATGCAAGAAAGCCCTCAAAAGATCAGCAATATGGCTCTAGGTAAGAGGGGGAAGATCGGTAAGTGTACTTCAATCATCAAATAGTACAGTGACTTACAACGCTTTTTAATGTCACTTTAGCTCCCGAGGTCGAGACAAGAGAAGATCGTCTCATTCGTCCAGAAGACGTTCCAAAGAAAGATCGCCTTCAAAGCATAGATCGCACAAGAAGAGGTCAAAGCATAGCAAGTCACATAGATCAAGATCCAAATCTCCACAACGCAACCGGGGGAAAAAAGCGTGCTGGGCCTGCGCACAGCCTGTAATGCCAAACAAATTAGTTTGTGCCTCCTGCTTCCACGAGATAGCAAAAGATGACGCTGTAGCCCCCGTGGACGTCTCGGACATTGTCCAAAAAGCGGTGCAGGATTCATTGGAGAATTTTGTAGCCAGCATGGCCACCCAGCCATCACACAGTTTGGCCGACGGCCAAGACAGGCCATCTACTTCCGCGGATATTGAAGAGGAATATGAAGTAGGATTTAACTTCGCCAATGTTGAACCTTTCGTTAAAGCAGTAAAGGCAGCTATCCAATGGGAGGAGCCGGAGGAAGATGAAAAACAGGGAGCAAAACCCAAGAAACGTTATTACAAACACTTAACGAAGGATAGGACAACATTTCCAGTAATGGAGGAAATTCAGGAAGTAATTTATGAAGAATGGCAGAAGTTAGATAAAAGACTCCCTTTATCCAATAGGATATCCAAATTATATCCATTACCAGATACTACTATTACGCCGTTAGACACAGCTCCACCAGTGGATGCGTCAGTGATGCGCCTAGCGAAGCATATTACGCTGCCCATAGATGACGCTATATCCTTCAAAGATTCTTTGGAGCGGAAACTGGACTTAGACCTGAAAAAAATCTACACCATGTCGGGAGGAATTTGCAAGCCAGCAATAGCCTTAACGTCGGTGGGGAAAGCCATCCGCAACTGGGCTGAGGGTCTGGAACAGGCAATTCTGGCAGAAGCAGACAAAGAGACTCTATTCTCATTTCTAGAGGATCTAAAGTTGTCGGGCGACTATGTGGGAGAAGCAGCCATAGATGTTCTACGCTCCTCATCCAGGAATATGTTTTTCTCGGTGACAGCAAAGAGAGCACTCTGGCTCAGAGCTTGGTCTGCAGATCCAGCTTCAAAGCTCCTCTGGTGTAAGATTCCTTACGACGGCAAGACGCTATTTGGTGAAAAAATGGACTCTGCCATTAGCCGTGTCACCGGTGGGAAATCGGGCTTGCTGCCCCAGGATAGACGCCAAGGAAGACAAGGCTTTGTTTCAACAGAATCAGGCTCAGTCCTCGAGATACCGGAATGCGAGGTCCTATAGACCCGGCAGAAATTTTAAAAGGAATTGGCAGTCGAGCCAATCAACTTTTGTGAAAACTCAGAAGCAGAAGACTACGCCCGCTTCTGCGAATAAAAAGTCTTTTTGACGGTGGCAATTTCCAGGAATGTCCGGTCGGGGCAAGACTCCAGTTATATTCTCACATCTGGAAGGAGAGAGTGTCCTCACCATGGGTAGTAAGGACAGTATCGACCGGTCACTTCTGGACCTTCAAGAGACAGCCTCCTGCCAATCATTTCAGACGTACAAGTATGCCAACTGCAACACAAAAAGCCCAAATACTACAGGAATACCTGCAGGGCCTTATAGAAAAAGAGGCGATAAAACCAGTCCCGCTATGCGAGAGAAAGAGAGGGTTCTACTCGAACCTCTTCTTCGTTCAGAAAAAGTCAGGCGAATGGAGACGGGTTCTAGATCTGAAGTACCTGAACTCATTCATCATGCTGGAGAGATTCAAGATGGAGTCACTAAATACGATCATCTCAATAGTGGCCAGAGACGACTATTTACTTTCCATAGATCTGGAAGATGCATATTTGCACGTCCCTATACAGACGTCATTTCAAAGGTATCTACGCTTCGCAGTAGAGGAACAGCATTTTCAGTTTGTGTGCCTTCCTTTCGGCATAAATACGGCACCAAGAACATTTACAAAGGTTCTGGTAGAGATTATTGCGATACTGAGACAGCAGGGGATACGTGCATTTCACTATCTTGACGACATTCTACTGTTGGGAGAGTCAAGGGAACAGAGACTGAAACACAGAGAAGTCCTGATCCGCACATTGACGGAGTTTGGCTGGCGGATAAATTTCCACAAAAGCCAACTGCAACCCACAAAAGACTTAGTCTATCTAGGAGCAAGATTCCGCACAGACCGAAACGAGGTGTGTCTACCGCAGGAGAAAATAGCAGTGATAAAACAGAGAGTGCTTCGAGTTGCCTTATCCCATCAGTTACAAGCGAGAGAGTGTCTGAGGGTTTTGGGGACAATGTCCGCAACTATACCCATGGTCCCCTGGACACGCTGGCACATGCGGAGTTTGCAACAGGGGTTCCTGAGGCAGTGGGATGGCATAACGATGTCTCAGACTATACTGATAACCCCCATCATGAAGAAGGATCTAAGTTGGTGGCTCTCAGACACCAACCTCAAGAAATCTCTCCCTCTGACTCCTTTACAACAACTCCTGATAGCCACAGATGCCAGTACCTCCGGTTGGGGAGCGACATGTGGGACTCAGATAGCCCAGGCTCAATGGCCTCCTCACATGAGACATTGGCCAGCCAACAGACTGGAGTTGAGAGCTGCTTACTGCGCTCTTCTTCATTTTCGCCACCAAATAAACAATTGCTCAGTGACTCTGAGAATGGACAACGTGACAGCAGTTGCCTACGTCCGCAACCAGGGTGGCACGCGCAGTCCTTCCTTGCTGAGGGAGGCGGAAAGGATTTTCAAGTTTGCTCTCCACAACCTACAAGCTCTGACGGCAGTCCACATTCCGGGTATTCACAACACAGTCCCGGACTACCTGAGTCGTACCCTTATATCCAACAACGAGTGGTCGTTGAATTACAAAATTTTCAACATGATCTGTTCACAATGGGGCGAGCCACAGGTAGATCTTATGGCGACGAAACACAACAGGAAGTGTGCGAGGTACTTCAGCCGCTATGTCGAGCCGGAAGCGGAGAATGTGGACGCACTAACAGTACCGTGGAATTTCCAGCTGGCATATGTGTATCCGCCGGTGCCTCTCATTCTCCGTCTCCTGCTGAGGCTCAGAACGGAGAAAGTTACCTTAATAGCAATCCTACCAGGCTGGCCCAGGCGGCCTTGGTACCCTATGATTCTTCAGATGATGATCGGCCAGCCGATAAAGTTACCAACATCAGAGGACCTTCTTTCACAAGGCCCGCTGTATCATCCCAACCCATCTCGGCTGAACTTGACGGCCTACAGGTTGAGAGGAGGAAACTAAAAGAACTGGGATGCGATAATTCCGTGATAGATACTCTACTGAAATCCAGAAGTTATTCTACTAATCGAACTTACCAGAGAATTTGGAAAATATTCTCGGACTATGCCAAAGACCACAATTTCGACCCACTACAGCCTTTGATACATCAGATCCTATCGTTCCTTCAGACGGGGGTGGATAAGAACCTATCCAGCTATTCGATCAAGGTCCAGATCTCAGCAATCTCGGCCTTCACAGGGCACAGGTGGGCACTACACCCTCTAACAAAACAATTTGTGGCGGCAGTCATGAAAATTCGGCCACCCGTAAAGCCAGTCTTTGCCCAATGGGATCTACCGCTGGTTCTTGGTATCCTGTCAAAAGCTCCTTTCTATCCTCCAGAAACCTGCTCATTAGAAGACCTTACGTTAAAGACGGTTTTTCTAATTGCTATCGCATCCGCAAGGAGGGTGTCTGAAATCCAGGCACTAAGCTGTAGGGAGCCTCACATACAGTTCTTCCCGGATAAAGTAATCTTACGACCGGTACAAGGATTTTTACCAAAGGTTTCAACATCCTATCACCTGAACCAGGAATGGTGTTTACCAGTATTCAGAGAGGAAGACAACGAAGCCCTACATCCTTTAGATATAGCCAACTCTCTAAAAGCATATATTCAGGCAACGGAAGCCTTCAGGAAGACAGAGAGACTGTTCATAAACCATTCAGGGTATAGGAAGGGGCAGGCTGTTTCCTCTAGAACTATTTCGGCTTGGCTCATACGTATCATACGGAGAGCATATCTAGCCACAGACAAGACTCCCCCTAGCGCAATAACGGCCCACTCGACTAGAAGTGTCGCATCGTCATGGGCAGCGCAGGCAAAGGTGGCGCCAGAAAGAGTCTGCCAGGCAGCAAATTGGACTAAGATAGATACCTTTATCTCTCATTACCGTGTTGATATACATGCTTCTGCAGCTGCAGAGTTTGGAAAGGCAGTACTGTCTTCTGCCTTCGAATCTAAGTTAGACTAAAAATACGTGATTAAAGTTACTTTGTGTGTTTTCACCTGCAACAGTCTCCCTCCCGTTTCTTTGAGTGTCTAGTTAGTTCTCGTAGTGCTGCCATGGAGACTTGGGGAAAGCAGAAAATTGTATACTTACCTAACGGTAATTTTCCTTTCCCCATGGATCCATGGCAGCATAGGGTTCCCACCCTGTTTCGGTGAGTTACTAGTTACAAAGACACCTGGAAGGGGGATGGTCAGACATTTATACACATGAGGTCCTATGGGGTAATGAGGGTGGGGCCAATTACCCGTAGTGCTGCCATGGATCCATGGGGAAAGGAAAATTACCGTTAGGTAAGTATACCATTTTCTGCTAAGCATGCTGGCCAAGTTGAAATTCTCAAAAAACTTTCTGAAGACATCTTTTGGAGTATATCACTTAAAGGAAAGGCAATGCAAGCTTATTTTAATTTAATTTTCACAATTGCTACACTTTAGCTGCTAACATTTTCACCACGTTGAATCGCTCTAGGTAGCTATCTCTACAGATCAAGCTATTTGTAAGAGCCTTACATAAATGTAGCCTATCCAGCTCATTTAGAAAATTGTGCAGTAAGAAAAACAGTAGTTTGCTGTGTACATTCAGTGTAGATGTCACATAGAAGCTCCTGGCTCTGTTTGGTTTAATGGAAACCTAAACTGAGAGGGATACGGAGGCTAACATATTGATTTTTTACAAAAAATAATGTAGGTTATCTTACATCCAGCTGATCTTTTTAGCACCAGTAGTTTCTGAGTCCCGCACCTGAAACATGTGGCTAATCTAGTCCAACTGTAGTCAGAAAATCTGATCTGCATGTTTGATCAGGGTCTATGGCTAAAAGTATTGGAAGGCAGAGGATTAGCAGGACAGGCAGGCACCGTGCATTGTTTAGAAGGAAAAAATCGTTCAACCTGCATAAGCTTTTGCTCTAGGTTCGGGAAAGTGTGGCACATGATAGCTACACCTGCAAGAGATAAGACTTTGGAAATGTTATCAAGTGGAAATGCATTTCCTTGCTTCTTTTGACTGAAGACGTATAAAAGTGCTATTCTGCGCTAGCCGGGACTCGAACCCGGGTCGCAAGAATGGGAATCTTGCATGATACCCCTACACTACTAGCGCTTGTGGGCATTTTATCTTATGGCTCAAGCCTCAGCCACTGCTTTCTGACATTTTTCATCATCATCAAGCAAAAATGCACTGTTTTTCTACCAATCTGTCTAAGCATGCTGGCCAAGTTGAAATTCTCAAAAAAACTTTCTGAAGACATCTTTTGGAGTATATCACTTAAAGGAAAGGCAATGCAAGCTTATTTTAATTTAATTTTCACAATTGCTACACTTTAGCTGCTAACATTTTCACCACGTTGAATCGCTCTAGGTAGCTATCTCTACAGATCAAGCTATTTGTAAGAGCCTTACATAAATGTAGCCTATCCAGCTCATTTAGAAAATTGTGCAGTAAGAAAAACAGTAGTTTGCTGTGTACATTCAGTGTAGATGTCACATAGAAGCTCCTGGCTCTGTTTGGTTTAATGGAAACCTAAATTGAGAGGGATACGGAAGCTAACATATTGATTTTTTACAAAAAATAATGCAGGTTATCTTACATCCAGCTGATCTTTTTAGCACCAGTAGTTTCTGAGTCCCGCACCTGAAACATGTGGCTAATCTAGTCCAACTGTAGTCAGAAAATCTGATCTGCATGTTTGATCAGGGTCTATGGCTAAAAGTATTGGAAGGCAGAAGATTAGCAGGACAGGCAGGCACCGTGCATTGTTTAGAAGGAAAAAATAGTTCAACCTGCATAAGCTTTTGCTTTAGGTTCGGGAAAGTGTGACACATGATAGCTACACCTGCAAGAGATAAGACTTTGGAAATGTTATCAAGTGGAAATGCATTTCCTTGCTTTTTTTGACTGAAGACGTATAAAAGTGCTATTCTGCACTAGCCGGGACTTGAACCCAGGTCACAAGAATGGGAAAACCTGCATGATACCCCTACACTACTAGCGCTTGTGGGCATTTTATCTTATGGCTCAAGCCTCAGCCACTGCTTTCTGACATTTTTTATCATCATCAAGCAAAAATGCACTGTTTTTCTACCAATCTTTCTAAGCATGCTGGCCAAGGTGAAATTCTCAAAAAACTTTCTGAAGACATCTTTTGGAGTATATCACTTAAAGGAAAGGCAATGCAAGCTTATTTTAATTTAATTTTCACAATTGCTACACTTTAGCTGCTAACATTTTCACCACGTTGAATCACTCTAGGTAGCTATCTCTACAGATCAGGCTATTTGTAAGAGCCTTACATAAATGTAGCCTATCCAGCTCATTTAGAAAATTGTGCAGTAAGAAAAACAGTAGTTTGCTGTGTACATTCAGTGTAGATGTCACATAGAAGCTCCTGGCTCTGTTTGGTTTAACCTCCTGAGCGGTCTGGACGAGCTCAGCTCGTCCATCACCGCCGGAGGCTGCCGCTCAGGCCCTGCTGGGCCGATTTTTATCAAATAAAGTGCAGCACACGCAGCCGGCACTTTGCCAGCCACGTGTGCTGCCTGATCGCCGCCGCTCTGCGGCGATTCGCCGCGAGCAGCGGCGAAAGAGGGCCCCCCTAGCCGCCTGAGCCCTGCGCAGCCGGAACAAAAAGTTCCGGCCAGCGCTAAGGGCTGGATCGGAGGCGGCTGACGTCAGGACGTCGGCTGACGTCGATGACGTCACTCCGCTCGTCGCTATGGCGACGATATAAGCAAAACAAGGAAGGCCGCTCATTGCGGCCTTCCTTGTTTATTCTGGGCGCCGGAGGCGATCGGAAGATCGCCTCCGGAGCGCCCTCTAGTGGGCTTTCATGCAGCCAACTTTCAGTTGGCTGCATGAAATAGTTTTTTTTTTATTTAAAAAAAAACCCTCCCGCAGCCACCCTGGCGATTTAATCAGAACGCCAGGGTGGTTAATGGAAACCTAAATTGAGAGGGATACGGAGGCTAACATATTGATTTTTTACAAAAAATAATGTAGGTTATCTTACATCCAGCTGATCTTTTTAGCACCAGTAGTTTCTGAGTCCTGCACCTAAAACATGTGGCTAATCTAGTCCAACTGTAGTCAGAAAATCTGATCTGCATGTTTGATCAGGGTCTATGGCTAAAAGTATTGGAAGGCAGAGGATTAGCAGGACAGGCAGGCACCGTGCATTGTTTAGAAGGAAAAAATCGTTCAACCTGCATAAGCTTTTGCTTTAGGTTCGGGAAAGTGTGGCACATGATAGCTACACCTGCAAGAGATAAGACTTTGGAAATGTTATCAAGTGGAAATGCATTTCCTTGCTTCTTTTGACTGAAGACGTATAAAAGTGCTATTCTGCGCTAGCCGGGACTTGAACCCGGGTCGCAAGAATGGGAATCTTGCATGATACCCCTACACTACTAGCGCTTGTGGGCATTTTATCTTATAGCTCAAGCCTCAGCCACTGCTTTCCGACATCTTTCATCATCATCAAGCAAAAATGCACTGTTTTTCTACCAATCTTTCTAAGCATGCTGGCCAAGGTGAAATTCTCAAAAAACTTTCTGAAGACATCTTTTGGAGTATATCACTTAAAGGAAAGGCAATGCAAGCTTATTTTAATTTAATTTTTCACAATTGCTACACTTTAGCTGCTAACATTTTCACCACGTTGAATCGCTCTAGGTAGCTATCTCTACAGATCAAGCTATTTGTAAGAGCCTTACATAAATGTAGCCTATCCAGCTCATTTAGAAAATTGTGCAGTAAGAAAAACAGTAGTTTGCTGTGTACATTCAGTGTAGATGTCACATAGAAGCTCCTGGCTCTGTTTGGTTTAATGGAAACCTAAATTGAGAGGGATACGGAGGCTAACATATTGATTTTTTACAAAAAATAATGTAGGTTATCTTACATCCAGCTGATCTTTTTAGCACCAGTAGTTTCTGAGTCCCGCACCTGAAACATGTGGCTAATCTAGTCCAACTGTAGTCAGAAAATCTGATCTGCATGTTTGATCAGGGTCTATGGCTAAAAGTATTGGAAGGCAGAGGATTAGCAGGACAGGCAGGCACCGTGCATTGTTTAGAAGGAAAAAATCGTTCAACCTGCATAAGCTTTTGCTTTAGGTTCGGGAAAGTGTGGCACATGATAGCTACACCTGCAAGAGATAAGACTTTGGAAATGTTATCAAGTGGAAATGCATTTCCTTGCTTCTTCTGACTGAAGACGTATAAAAGTGCTATTCTGAGCTAGCCGGGACTCGAACCCGGGTGGCAAGAATGGGAATCTTGCATGATACCCCTACACTACTAGCGCTTGTGGGCATTTTATCTTATGGCTCAAGCCTCAGCCACTGCTTTCCGACATCTTTCATCATCATCAAGCAAAAATGCACTGTTTTTCTACCAATCTTTCTAAGCATGCTGGCCAAGGTGAAATTCTCAAAAAACTTTCTGAAGACATCTTTTGGAGTATATCACTTAAAGGAAAGGCAATGCAAGCTTATTTTAATTTAATTTTCACAATTGCTACACTTTATCTGCTAACATTTTCCCCACGTTGAATCGCTCTAGGTAGCTATCTCTACAGATCAAGCTTTTTGTAAGAGCCTTACATAAATGTAGCCTATCCAGCTCATTTAGAAAATTGTGCAGAAAGAAAAACAGTAGTTTGCTGTGTACATTCAGTGTAGATGTCACATAGAAGCTCCTGGCTCTGTTTGGTTTAATGGAAACCTAAATTGAGAGGGATACGGAGGCTAACTGTAACGATCGGTGAAGCACAGAGAGGATCTGATTACCAGTGATATGCAGAATCACTGGGAATACAGATGTATACCAGATTATACGTGATCTGCAGTATCACTGATAATCCGATATACTAGCTAACCTCTGTTCACCTGAGTAGAGTGTAGTGTTTGGTGTAACAGTAACACTTTGAGGACTAGGCCTCAGTGCAGCAAGGAGTACTGCACAGATTCCTTCCGCAGACCTGAGCTCTCCAAGACGGGAGGAGTCAGACTGACAGTAGGAAGGGCAGACTGAAAGTAACCTTTAGGAGGAAGGATCACTAACAGAGCGAGGAACCGCCTCTAACAGTAAGGTCGGTTCTCGAGGTCAGACAAGCCAGGTCGTACGCACACGGACAGATAAAGTACAAGATCAGAAGGCAAAGGCGGAGTCAAAGTACAAGCAGGGTTCAGCAACGGGGTATCAGAAATATCGGGGTACAAAATCAGGAGGCAGAAGCAGAGTCAAGGAACGAGCCAGGGTTCGGCAACAGAGTATCAGAAATATCGAGGTGCAAGATCAGAGTTCAGGAGGATAGTCAAGGCAGGCAAAAGTCATAACAGATAATCACAATCAAACTAGTACTTTAGCTATCAACAGAATCTAGCTAAGTGTAGGATTACAGCTCCAGCTGGTCCCGTCACACTTGCGGATCTGACTACGGATCTGGGTGCTCCCACATATGTGATCGTGCGCGTGTAAGTCTGAATCTTGGTGGACTATCAGTCCCAGCCACACCAGTACTGTCATGCAATGTATCTAGTGCGGGGGCCGCCTCTGATGCGGACTCCGCCGTTACCAATGCGGTTTCCGCCGTTACCAATGCGGATTCCGCCGCACTGCCTATGCGGCATGCGGCGTTTTTTCCGCGTTGTGACGCCATGCTGGACGTGGAAACGGCCGCCTCACCTCGAGAGACAGCGGCCTTTCCGCGTTTCCTTATAGTACCCCCCCCCCCCCCCCGAGGAGTGGAGTCCGGACAACTCCCACCAGGTTTCTCGGGGTGTAAGGCATGAAACTCCCTCACCAACTCATCCGCATGCATACGATTCCCAGGTACCCATTGCCTCTCCTCGATGCCATACCCTTTCCAATATACGAGGTACTGTACCGAGTTTTGTACCTTGCGAGCATCTAATATTTTTTCCACTTCATATTCGGGTTGGGTATCTACCAACACGGGAGGAGAAGGAGTAGGACCCACCTGGACTGCAGGTTTAAGAAGGGACACATGGAAGGACTTCACCCCCCGCATGCTGGTGGGAAGGTCAATGGTATACGTAACATTGTTAATCTTTTTGGTCACGGAAAATGGGCCCACAAACCTGGGACCCAGTTTGGCAGATGGCTGCTTCAGGGTCAAGTGACGTGTGGACACCCAGACTAGATCCCCTGGCTGAAACTTCCATTCCACGGACCGTCTCTTATCTGCTTGACCCTTCTGACTCTGGAACGCCTTCTGCAAATTCCCCTTAACAATTCCCCAATTGTCCCTGAGTGACCTCTGCCAATCCTCAAGTGCAGGAAATGGGGACGAGACAACTGGAAAAGGGGAGAATTTGGGTGACCTCCCTGTTACAATCTGGAATGGGGAAAACCCAGATGAGGAATTCTTTAAATTATTTTGGGCGAATTCCGCGAAGGGCAAAAATTTCACCCAGTCACTTTGTGCCTCCGCAACGTAACATCTCAGGAATTGCTCCAGAGATTGGTTAATGCGTTCTGTCTGCCCATTCGTCTGTGGGTGGTAGCCTGACGAGAACGACAATTTCATGCCCATTTGGTGACAAAATGCCCTCCAGAATCCAGACACAAACTGGACTCCCCTATCAGACACAATGTCTTCCGGAATGCCATGCAGCCGGAAGACGTGAATGATAAACAATTCGGCCAATTCTTGAGCCGAGGGGAGTCCTTTCAGGGGCACAAAATGGGCCATCTTGCTAAACCGGTCGACTACCACCCAAATAACAGACATGCCTTCAGACCTGGGCAATTCCCCCACAAAATCCATGGACAGGTGGGTCCATGGCTCACTCGGGGTGGGCAAAGGCTGCAACCTTCCTACAGGTGCCAGCCGGGAGGGTTTACTCCTGGCACATACCGCACACTCCTTAACAAACTCCTTGGAATCTGTTGCCAAGGAAGGCCACCAAGCACACCTGGCAATCAGATCCTGCGTTCTGGCCGCTCCAGGATGACCAGCATTCTTGTGGGTGTGAAAGAGTTGCAGAACTTGTAACCGGAATGGCAGTGGGATAAACAAGACCCCTTCGTGTTTCCCCTCAGGAACATCCCGCTGAAAGGGACCCAAAATCTCTGTCCAATCCTCCCAAGTCTCCGTGGCGGCTAACACCAGTTTCTGCGGGATGATGGATTCAGGAGTGGAGGGCTGTGCTGTCTCAGGTTCAAAACACTTGGAGAGGGCATCTGCTTTGACGTTTTTGCTGCCTGGAGTGTACGTGATTATGAACCTGAACCTCGTAAAAAATAAGGACCACCGGGCCTGACGGGGACTCAGCCTCTTAGCCCCCTCGATGTATTCCAAGTTCTTGTGGTCAGTGTAAACAGTGATCGTGTGCTCTGCCCCCTCTAACCAGTGGCGCCACTCCTCAAATGCCAACTTAATAGCCAGAAGTTCCCGGTTGCCTATATCATAATTTTTTTCTGCAGGTGAAAACCTGCGGGAAAAATAAGCACATGGGTGTAATCTGCCCTGCATCCCAGACCGTTGAGACAGCACCGCCCCCACCCCAACTTCTGAGGCATCAACCTCCACAATGAAGGGAAAGGACGTGTCAACATGCCTCAAAATTGGTGCTGAGCAAAATAATTTTTTCAATAGAGCAAATGCCGCCACGGCTTCAGGAGACCAGTGGTTGGTATCCGCCCCTTTTTTCGTGAGACTGGTAAGGGGGGCAACTAACGTGGAGTATCTATTAATGAACCTCCTGTAATAGTTCGCGAACCCTAAAAATCTCTGCAGGGCCTTCAACCCCACTGGCTGTGGCCACTCCAGCACGGCTGTGACCTTGGCAGGATCCATTGAGAGGCCCGAGGTGGAAATTACGTATCCCAGAAACGTGACCGTGGTCACTTCAAATATACACTTTTCCACCTTAGCGTAGAGCCTATTCTGTCTTAATTTGTTTAGGACAAATTTCACGTGGACCCTGTGTTCGGAGAGGTTAGTGGAGTAAATGAGTATATCATCGAGGTATACCAGTACGAATTTACCCAATACCTCCCGGAATACCTCATTGATTAGTTCCTGGAAGACGGCTGGCGCATTGCACAACCCGAAGGGCATCACTAAGTACTCGTAATGCCCGTCGGGTGTGTTAAAGGCCGTCTTCCATTCATCGCCCCTTCTAATGCGGATTAGGTTGTATGCCCCCCTCAGATCTAACTTAGAAAAGATCTTAGCAGTAGTGACCTGCGTGAATAAGTCGTCTATCAATGGTAACGGATAGCGATTCTTCACCGTGATTTTATTGAGACCTCGGTAATCGATACAAGGTCGAAGACCCCCGTCTTTCTTCTTAACGAAAAAGAAACCGGCCCCAGCAGGTGACCGAGAGGGCCGAATAAACCCCTTGGCCAAGTTGTCACGAATGTATTCCTGCATAGCCAACTTCTCGGGACCGGACAAGTTATACAGGTGACCCCTAGGGGGCATACAACCAGTACGGAGATCAATGGGGCAATCGAACGGGCGATGAGGAGGTAATTGATCAGCAGACTTGGGACAAAAAACATCAGAAAAATCGGAATCTACCTCGGGAACACCCTCCACGTAAACCTTGGTCTGACCCAATGTCACCTTCCCCAGACACTGCTGATGACAATGATCGGACCATCTGGTTACCTGGCCCGTAGCCCAGTCGATTTGTGGAGAGTGGGCTTGTAACCAAGGCATGCCTAGGATAATAGTGGAGGTTGACATATGTAAAACAAAAAACTGTAGTTGTTCCCCATGCAGTACCCCTATCGTGACCTTCACCTGCGGAGTCTGTGACAGGGGACGATCCCGTTGCAGAGGGGAATCGTCTACTGCCGTGACCTGAATGGGGGGACTTACTGGAGTGAGAGGAATACCCAACTCCTGAGCAAATTCAAGGTTCATAAAATTGGCCGCTGAGCCGGAATCAATAAAAGCCTCAGTGGCTACAGACTTATTATCCCATGTAATAGTACAGGGGAGAAGTAACTTCTTCTCTTTTTGGGGTGAGAATGATGTGCCTAGGGTGTCACCCCCCACTACTCCTAGGCAGACCCGTTTCCCGACTTGTTAGGGCAGTTTCGCACCATATGCCCTGCTTCTGCACAATACAGGCACAGTTGTTCTGTTATTCTCCACCTACGTTCCACCTGGGTCAGTTTAGATCGACCAATTTGCATTGGTTCGGGTGGAGGTAAGGCCGGAGAGGGTGACACAGGCGGAGATGCCGTTACTGAGGGTGTAGCAGAAGGTGCCACATACGAAGTCACCCTGACCCGGTGACTGCCCCTAGTCTGCCTCTGATGACGTAGTCGACGATCGACTCGGATGGCCGATGATATGGCCTCATCGACTGTCTTGGGCTCGGGTAAGGTTAACATCAAGTCAGAGACCTCCTCCGACAACCCAGACAGAAAATAATCCATCAAAGCAAAATTGTCAAATCTGGTGGTAACAGACCACCTACGAAATTCTGCCGCGTAATCCTCGACTGACCCTCTGCCTTGCCGCAAAAGTTTGAGCTTCCGCTCAGAAGTTGCCGCAAGGTCAGGGTCGTCGTATATCACGGCCATAGCCTTAAAAAATTCCTCTACTGAGGTCAGAGCTGTATCTGTGGGAGACAGGTTGTATGCCCAGGATTGGGAATCCCCAATTAACAGTGTTTTAATAAAAATGACCCGTTGGGTCTCAGTCCCTGAGGATCGGGGTCTCAACTCAAAGTATGACAACACTCTACTCCTGAAATTCCGGAAGTCAGACTTGTGGCCGGAAAATTTATCAGGTACAGGCATACGTATGTCATCACTAGGAGGGGATCGCACTGAATCAACTGACGTCTGGAGGGTTCGCACGGAGCCTGAAAGGGCGTCAATCAAGGCTTTGTGCTGGCCCAGTGCTTGATGGAGGCTATCCACCAAAGTGGCAAGCACACCCAGACGATCAGTGTTTGCGTCCATTTTGTATTTTGGTCTGGCGTTCTGTAACGATCGGTGAAGCACAGAGAGGATCTGATTACCAGTGATCTGCAGAATCACTGGGAATACAGATGTATACCAGATTATACGTGATCTGCAGTATCACTGATAATCCGATATACTAGCTAACCTCTGTTCACCTGAGTAGAGTGTAGTGTTTGGTGTAACAGTAACACTTTGAGGACTAGGCCTCAGTGCAGCAAGGAGTACTGCACAGATTCCTTCCGCAGACCTGAGCTCTCCAAGACGGGAGGAGTCAGACTGACAGTAGGAAGGACAGACTGAAAGTAACCTTCAGGAGGAAGGATCACTAACAGAGCGAGGAACCGCCTCTAACAGTAAGGTCGGTTCTCGAGGTCAGACAAGCCAGGTCGTACACACACGGACAGATAAAGTACAAGATCAGAAGGCAAAGGCGGAGTCAAAGTACAAGCAGGGTTTAGCAACGGGGTATCAGAAATATCGGGGTACAAAATCAGGAGGCAGAAGCAGAGTCAAGGAACGAGCCGGGGTTCGGCAACAGAGTATCAGAAATATCGAGGTGCAAGATCAGAGTTCAGGAGGATAGTCAAGGCAGGCAAAAGTCATAACAGATAATCACAATCAAACTAGTACTTTAGCTATCAACAGAATCTAGCTAAGCGTAGGATTACAGCTCCAGCTGGTCCTGGCACACTTGCGGATCTGACTACGGATCTGGGTGCTCCTACATATGTGATCGCGCGCGTGTAAGTCTGAATCTTGGTGGACTATCAGTCCCAGCCACACCAGTACTGTCATGCAATGTATCTAGTGCTGGGGCCGCCTCTGATGCGGATTCCGCAGTTACCAACGCGGATTCCGCCGTTACCAATGCGGATTCCGCCGCACTGCCTATGCGGCATGCAGCGTTTTTTCCGCGTTGTGACGCCATGCTGGTCGCGGAAACGGCCGCCTCACCTCGAGAGACAGCGGCCTTTCCGCGTTTCCTTATACTAACATATTGATTTTTTACAAAAAATAATGTAGGTTATCTTACATCCAGCTGATCTTTTTAGCACCAGTAGTTTCTGAGTCCAGCACCTGAAACATGTGGCTAATCTAGTCCAACTGTAGTCAGAAAATCTGATCTGCATGTTTGATCAGGGTCTATGGCTAAAAGTATTGGAAGGCAGAGGATTAGCAGGACAGGCAGGCACCGTGCATTGGGTACTTATCCGTTAGCCGGGCGCATCCGGCAGGTGGCGCTAATTACTATTCCCCCTCCAGGCCGACATGGATAGTAGGGAAAGATGTAACTCTGGTGGAGTTTTGTCGCCACCTAGAGGATGCGCCCTGCTAACGGATAAGTACCGTGCATTGTTTAGAAGGAAAAAATCGTTCAACCTGCATAAGCTTTTGCTTTAGGTTCAGGAAAGTGTGGCACATGATAGCTACACCTGCAAGAGATAAGACTTTGGAAATGTTATCAAGTGGAAATGCATTTCCTTGCTTCTTTTGACTGAAGATGTATAAAAGTGCTATCCTGCGCTAGCCGGGACTCAAACCCAGGTCACAAGAATGGGAATCTTGCATGATACCCCTACACTACTAGCACTTGTGAGCATTTTATCTTATGGCTCAAGCCTCAGCCATTGCTTTCCGACATCTTTCATCACCATCAAGCAAAAATGCACTGTTTTTCTACCAATCTTTCTAAGCATGCAGGCCAAGGTGAAATTCTCAAAAAACTTTCTGAAGACATCTTTTGGAGTATATCACTTAAAGGAAAGGCAATGCAAGCTTATTTTAATTTAATTTTCACAATTGCTACACTTTAGCTGCTAACATTTTCACCACGTTGAATCGCTCTAGGTAGCTATCTCTACAGATCAAGCTATTTGTAAGAGCCTTACATAAATGTAGCCTATCCAGCTCATTTAGAAAATTGTGCAGAAAGAAAAACAGTAGTTTGCTGTGTACATTCAGTGTAGATGTCACATAGAAGCTCCTGGCTCTGTTTGGTTTAATGGAAACCTAAATTGAGAGGGATACGGAGGCTAACATATTGATTTTTTACAAAAAATAATGTAGGTTATCTTACATCCAGCTGATCTTTTTAGAACCAGTAGTTTCTGAGTCCCGCACCTGAAACATGTGGCTAATCTAGTCCAACTGTAGTCAGAAAATCTGATCTGCATGTTTGATCAGGGTCTATGGCTAAAAGTATTGGAAGGCAGAGGATTAGCAGGACAGGCAGGCACCGTGCATTGTTTAGAAGGAAAAAATAGTTCAACCTGCATAAGCTTTTGCTTTAGGTTCGGGAAAGTGTGGCACATGATAGCTACACCTGCAAGATATAAGACTTTGGAAATGTTATCAAGTGGAAATGCATTTCCTTGCTTCTTTTGACTGAAGACGTATAAAAGTGCTATTCTGCGCTAGCCGGGACTTGAACCCGGGTTGCAAGAATGGGAATCTTGCATGATACCCCTACACTACTAGCGCTTGTGAGCATTTTATCTTATGGCTCAAGCCTCAGCCACTGCTTTCTGACATTTTTCATCATCATCAAGCAAAAATGCACTGTTTTTCTACCAATCTGTCTTTCCCCAAGTCTCCATGGCAGCACTACGGGTAATTGGCCCCACCCTCATTACCCCATAGGACCTCATGTGTATAAATGTCTGACCATCCCCCTTCCAGGTGTCTTTTTTTCCTGGTCCAACTCACCTCATAGGACTGGCAGGTTTTTGCCCTGCAGTAACTTTCTTTATTTTTAACCCTCTTACCGCCCACGCTAAGGTTTTGTGGTGTACCTATGTACAGCCTAAACAATCTCCAATGGAGTTGTGGCTATAGTACCTCCACCCCTATTCTGCTGGTCTTAGGGGATCTTCCGTGGTCTCTCTCGCTCTCCCTGCCTATACGGACACTAAAGGTGCTCAAAAGGTCAGGGGGGGGGGGGGCAGACTGTATGTCTGTGATATTACCTGCTCCGGGCTAAAAGCTGGGCTGGGGCTGCATCCTTTCCTCCCTTTCCTCCCCGCTCGGTTCCTGACGCGTAGTCGGCGTGCGTTCCACCGCTCTGGGTCCAGCTTATGGTGTTCCGCCCATTCTGTCTGAGGTGGAGCACACACGCGTAAGTACACGCGACGCTTCGTCCGCATTGGACACATCTGATTGGTGGTCAGGCGGGCGCATGGCGATGACGCGGGCGGAACTATTTATACCGAGAGGAGCAGTACGCCATGGCTGGCGTTACATTCGTGCTCCTGCTCGGATTTTTGTTCCTAGCTGTAACGCTTGGTGGTGTATTCTCCACAGTCAGCATGCAACGCATGCAACGCATGAGCTGGCGTGGAGGAGGTACACACACTAGCACAAGGAAACAGGCTATCCCTAGTATAGTGGAGGGGAGGACTGACTCCAATAGGAGATTGTGGCGCACAGAGCCGGTGCAGATCTGACAGCCACAAACAATGCTTTCGTTCGTTATAACGTCTCAGCGCAAAGTAGCGCTGAGCGCATAAACCAGAACTGAGGAGATCAGGACAGGTAGACAGAATGAACGCTTGCTAGCTAGCGGCTACTTAGCGACAGCAAGCGTCCAAAACCAGACAGACTGGAATGAGGCAGCCAATGCGATGCGGCGATGGCGTGCCTCACAAAGACAGGACAGGATAGTCAGAAAACAGCAGGATTAAGATAGATGAACGTAACACAGATAAATATACAATAAGTATGTTTTCCTAGCGTATTACAATTACAGCTATCAATGAAACTATTTGTAACGTCTGACTAACATATGTATATATCGGCAATGAACCGATATATGACATAAGCAGGAACGCTGACTAGGAATGGAGTAACACAGGGAACAGGACTCAGAAGGATTCGCTATCTCTTCGCAGAGATGAACGCAATCCACAAACGGTAACAGAACAGGATTCAGAAGGATTCGTTATCTCTTCGCAGAGATGAACGCAATCCACAAACAGTAACAGAACAGGATTCAGAAGGATTCGTTATCTCTTCGCAGAGATGAACGCAATCCACAAACGGTAACAGAACAGGATTCAGAAGGATTCGTTATCTCTTCGCAGAGATGAACGCAATCCACAAACAGTAACAGAACAGGATTCAGAAGGATTCGTTATCTCTTCGCAGAGATGAACGCAATCCACAAACAGAACCAGGAGCAGGGTAACTACCTCAGCACGGGTGGTCACGGTACGCGCAACCTACCAAAACGTGCTGGAAAGCTGACTAACTGCACACAGGATATAAACAGTTCGTGTACGTATACATCAGCGACACTGATGTATTAACGTAACACAAATACAAGAAAAATAATAAACGTGCTGGTATGCATATATATTGGCAATGAACCAATATATGATGCAAAGACCAGCAAAGTATCTTTATAACAAGAAACACGATCGGGGGCTAAAGCGACAGCAAGACAGGCTTAAGCTGAAGCTATGAAAACCCAAGGAAACCCTGCAGGAAGCAGATCTTTATACTGAGGTCATCCAATGGGAGCAGACATGCAGATTCCCACACAGGTGAATGATAATCAGTCACAAGCTGACAGCAGGGAAAGACAGACAAGGCTATGCAGCTTGCATGGAAAGACATCAGAACTGCCTGAGCTGCAGCACTACTTCCAGCAATAGCTGCTGCAGCAGCGATCATTACACTAGCCCAACGTTCCCGTCCACAGGTCAGTTCCAAATGTGGGGAACATACATATGGAGGTCATTTCCGGAAGCGGGGGGGGGGGGGGGGGGTGAGGGGGGCGGTTAGAGCGACTGACACTACTCTCTCTCTCTCTCTCTCCCTATCTTTCCAGCGTGCCGCTGTCTATTCTTGGTGGCCTCTTATGGATGCAAGAAAGCCCTCAAAAGATCAGCAATATGGCTCTAGGTAAGAGGGGGAAGATCGGTAAGTGTACTTCAATCATCAAATAGTACAGTGACTTACAACGCTTTTTAATGTCACTTTAGCTCCCGAGGTCGAGACAAGAGAAGATCGTCTCATTCGTCCAGAAGACGTTCCAAAGAAAGATCGCCTTCAAAGCATAGATCGCACAAGAAGAGGTCAAAGCATAGCAAGTCACATAGATCAAGATCCAAATCTCCACAACGCAACCGGGGGAAAAAAGCGTGCTGGGCCTGCGCACAGCCTGTAATGCCAAACAAATTAGTTTGTGCCTCCTGCTTCCACGAGATAGCAAAAGATGACGCTGTAGCCCCCGTGGACGTCTCGGACATTGTCCAAAAAGCGGTGCAGGATTCATTGGAGAATTTTGTAGCCAGCATGGCCACCCAGCCATCACACAGTTTGGCCGACGGCCAAGACAGGCCATCTACTTCCGCGGATATTGAAGAGGAATATGAAGTAGGATTTAACTTCGCCAATGTTGAACCTTTCGTTAAAGCAGTAAAGGCAGCTATCCAATGGGAGGAGCCGGAGGAAGATGAAAAACAGGGAGCAAAACCCAAGAAACGTTATTACAAACACTTAACGAAGGATAGGACAACATTTCCAGTAATGGAGGAAATTCAGGAAGTAATTTATGAAGAATGGCAGAAGTTAGATAAAAGACTCCCTTTATCCAATAGGATATCCAAATTATATCCATTACCAGATACTACTATTACGCCGTTAGACACAGCTCCACCAGTGGATGCGTCAGTGATGCGCCTAGCGAAGCATATTACGCTGCCCATAGATGACGCTATATCCTTCAAAGATTCTTTGGAGCGGAAACTGGACTTAGACCTGAAAAAAATCTACACCATGTCGGGAGGAATTTGCAAGCCAGCAATAGCCTTAACGTCGGTGGGGAAAGCCATCCGCAACTGGGCTGAGGGTCTGGAACAGGCAATTCTGGCAGAAGCAGACAAAGAGACTCTATTCTCATTTCTAGAGGATCTAAAGTTGTCGGGCGACTATGTGGGAGAAGCAGCCATAGATGTTCTACGCTCCTCATCCAGGAATATGTTTTTCTCGGTGACAGCAAAGAGAGCACTCTGGCTCAGAGCTTGGTCTGCAGATCCAGCTTCAAAGCTCCTCTGGTGTAAGATTCCTTACGACGGCAAGACGCTATTTGGTGAAAAAATGGACTCTGCCATTAGCCGTGTCACCGGTGGGAAATCGGGCTTGCTGCCCCAGGATAGACGCCAAGGAAGACAAGGCTTTGTTTCAACAGAATCAGGCTCAGTCCTCGAGATACCGGAATGCGAGGTCCTATAGACCCGGCAGAAATTTTAAAAGGAATTGGCAGTCGAGCCAATCAACTTTTGTGAAAACTCAGAAGCAGAAGACTACGCCCGCTTCTGCGAATAAAAAGTCTTTTTGACGGTGGCAATTTCCAGGAATGTCCGGTCGGGGCAAGACTCCAGTTATATTCTCACATCTGGAAGGAGAGAGTGTCCTCACCATGGGTAGTAAGGACAGTATCGACCGGTCACTTCTGGACCTTCAAGAGACAGCCTCCTGCCAATCATTTCAGACGTACAAGTATGCCAACTGCAACACAAAAAGCCCAAATACTACAGGAATACCTGCAGGGCCTTATAGAAAAAGAGGCGATAAAACCAGTCCCGCTATGCGAGAGAAAGAGAGGGTTCTACTCGAACCTCTTCTTCGTTCAGAAAAAGTCAGGCGAATGGAGACGGGTTCTAGATCTGAAGTACCTGAACTCATTCATCATGCTGGAGAGATTCAAGATGGAGTCACTAAATACGATCATCTCAATAGTGGCCAGAGACGACTATTTACTTTCCATAGATCTGGAAGATGCATATTTGCACGTCCCTATACAGACGTCATTTCAAAGGTATCTACGCTTCGCAGTAGAGGAACAGCATTTTCAGTTTGTGTGCCTTCCTTTCGGCATAAATACGGCACCAAGAACATTTACAAAGGTTCTGGTAGAGATTATTGCGATACTGAGACAGCAGGGGATACGTGCATTTCACTATCTTGACGACATTCTACTGTTGGGAGAGTCAAGGGAACAGAGACTGAAACACAGAGAAGTCCTGATCCGCACATTGACGGAGTTTGGCTGGCGGATAAATTTCCACAAAAGCCAACTGCAACCCACAAAAGACTTAGTCTATCTAGGAGCAAGATTCCGCACAGACCGAAACGAGGTGTGTCTACCGCAGGAGAAAATAGCAGTGATAAAACAGAGAGTGCTTCGAGTTGCCTTATCCCATCAGTTACAAGCGAGAGAGTGTCTGAGGGTTTTGGGGACAATGTCCGCAACTATACCCATGGTCCCCTGGACACGCTGGCACATGCGGAGTTTGCAACAGGGGTTCCTGAGGCAGTGGGATGGCATAACGATGTCTCAGACTATACTGATAACCCCCATCATGAAGAAGGATCTAAGTTGGTGGCTCTCAGACACCAACCTCAAGAAATCTCTCCCTCTGACTCCTTTACAACAACTCCTGATAGCCACAGATGCCAGTACCTCCGGTTGGGGAGCGACATGTGGGACTCAGATAGCCCAGGCTCAATGGCCTCCTCACATGAGACATTGGCCAGCCAACAGACTGGAGTTGAGAGCTGCTTACTGCGCTCTTCTTCATTTTCGCCACCAAATAAAGAATTGCTCAGTGACTCTGAGAATGGACAACGTGACAGCAGTTGCCTACGTCCGCAACCAGGGTGGCACGCGCAGTCCTTCCTTGCTGAGGGAGGCGGAAAGGATTTTCAAGTTTGCTCTCCACAACCTACAAGCTCTGACGGCAGTCCACATTCCGGGTATTCACAACACAGTCCCGGACTACCTGAGTCGTACCCTTATATCCAACAACGAGTGGTCGTTGAATTACAAAATTTTCAACATGATCTGTTCACAATGGGGTGAGCCACAGGTAGATCTTATGGCGACGAAACACAACAGGAAGTGTGCGAGGTACTTCAGCCGCTATGTCGAGCCGGAAGCGGAGAATGTGGACGCACTAACAGTACCGTGGAATTTCCAGCTGGCATATGTGTATCCGCCGTTGCCTCTCATTCTCCGTCTCCTGCTGAGGCTCAGAACGGAGAAAGTTACCTTAATAGCAATCCTACCAGGCTGGCCCAGGCGGCCTTGGTACCCTATGATTCTTCAGATGATGATCGGCCAGCCGATAAAGTTACCAACATCAGAGGACCTTCTTTCACAAGGCCCGCTGTATCATCCCAACCCATCTCGGCTGAACTTGACGGCCTACAGGTTGAGAGGAGGAAACTAAAAGAACTGGGATGCGATAATTCCGTGATAGATACTCTACTGAAATCCAGAAGTTATTCTACTAATCGAACTTACCAGAGAATTTGGAAAATATTCTCGGACTATGCCAAAGACCACAATTTCGACCCACTACAGCCTTTGATACATCAGATCCTATCGTTCCTTCAGACGGGGGTGGATAAGAACCTATCCAGCTATTCGATCAAGGTCCAGATCTCAGCAATCTCGGCCTTCACAGGGCACAGGTGGGCACTACACCCTCTAACAAAACAATTTGTGGCGGCAGTCATGAAAATTCGGCCACCCGTAAAGCCAGTCTTTGCCCAATGGGATCTACCGCTGGTTCTTGGTATCCTGTCAAAAGCTCCTTTCTATCCTCCAGAAACCTGCTCATTAGAAGACCTTACGTTAAAGACGGTTTTTCTAATTGCTATCGCATCCGCAAGGAGGGTGTCTGAAATCCAGGCACTAAGCTGTAGGGAGCCTCACATACAGTTCTTCCCGGATAAAGTAATCTTACGACCGGTACAAGGATTTTTACCAAAGGTTTCAACATCATATCACCTGAACCAGGAATGGTGTTTACCAGTATTCAGAGAGGAAGACAACGAAGCCCTACATCCTTTAGATATAGCCAACTCTCTAAAAGCATATATTCAGGCAACGGAAGCCTTCAGGAAGACAGAGAGACTGTTCATAAACCATTCAGGGTATAGGAAGGGGCAGGCTGTTTCCTCTAGAACTATTTCGGCTTGGCTCATACGTATCATACGGAGAGCATATCTAGCCACAGACAAGACTCCCCCTAGCGCAATAACGGCCCACTCGACTAGAAGTGTCGCATCGTCATGGGCAGCGCAGGCAAAGGTGGCGCCAGAAAGAGTCTGCCAGGCAGCAAATTGGACTAAGATAGATACCTTTATCTCTCATTACCGTGTTGATATACATGCTTCTGCAGCTGCAGAGTTTGGAAAGGCAGTACTGTCTTCTGCCTTCGAATCTAAGTTAGACTAAAAATACGTGATTAAAGTTACTTTGTGTGTTTTCACCTGCAACAGTCTCCCTCCCGTTTCTTTGAGTGTCTAGTTAGTTCTCGTAGTGCTGCCATGGAGACTTGGGGAAAGCAGAAAATTGTATACTTACCTAACGGTAATTTTCCTTTCCCCATGGATCCATGGCAGCATAGGGTTCCCACCCTGTTTCGGTGAGTTACTAGTTACAAAGACACCTGGAAGGGGGATGGTCAGACATTTATACACATGAGGTCCTATGGGGTAATGAGGGTGGGGCCAATTACCCGTAGTGCTGCCATGGATCCATGGGGAAAGGAAAATTACCGTTAGGTAAGTATACCATTTTCTGCTAAGCATGCTGGCCAAGTTGAAATTCTCAAAAAACTTTCTGAAGACATCTTTTGGAGTATATCACTTAAAGGAAAGGCAATGCAAGCTTATTTTAATTTAATTTTCACAATTGCTACACTTTAGCTGCTAACATTTTCACCACGTTGAATCGCTCTAGGTAGCTATCTCTACAGATCAAGCTATTTGTAAGAGCCTTACATAAATGTAGCCTATCCAGCTCATTTAGAAAATTGTGCAGTAAGAAAAACAGTAGTTTGCTGTGTACATTCAGTGTAGATGTCACATAGAAGCTCCTGGCTCTGTTTGGTTTAATGGAAACCTAAACTGAGAGGGATACGGAGGCTAACATTGATTTTTTACAAAAAATAATGTAGGTTATCTTACATCCAGCTGATCTTTTTAGCACCAGTAGTTTCTGAGTCCCGCACCTGAAACATGTGGCTAATCTAGTCCAACTGTAGTCAGAAAATCTGATCTGCATGTTTGATCAGGGTCTATGGCTAAAAGTATTGGAAGGCAGAGGATTAGCAGGACAGGCAGGCACCGTGCATTGTTTAGAAGGAAAAAATAGTTCAACCTGCATAAGCTTTTGCTCTAGGTTCGGCAAAGTGTGGCACATGATAGCTACACCTGCAAGAGATAAGACTTTGGAAATGTTATCAAGTGGAAATGCATTTCCTTGCTTCTTTTGACTGAAGACGTATAAAAGTGCTATTCTGCGCTAGCCGGGACTCGAACCCGGGTCGCAAGAATGGGAATCTTGCATGATACCCCTACACTACTAGCGCTTGTGGGCATTTTATCTTATGGCTCAAGCCTCAGCCACTGCTTTCTGACATTTTTCATCATCATCAAGCAAAAATGCACTGTTTTTCTACCAATCTGTCTAAGCATGCTGGCCAAGTTGAAATTCTCAAAAAAACTTTCTGAAGACATCTTTTGGAGTATATCACTTAAAGGAAAGGCAATGCAAGCTTATTTTAATTTAATTTTCACAATTGCTACACTTTAGCTGCTAACATTTTCACCACGTTGAATCGCTCTAGGTAGCTATCTCTACAGATCAAGCTATTTGTAAGAGCCTTACATAAATGTAGCCTATCCAGCTCATTTAGAAAATTGTGCAGTAAGAAAAACAGTAGTTTGCTGTGTACATTCAGTGTAGATGTCACATAGAAGCTCCTGGCTCTGTTTGGTTTAATGGAAACCTAAATTGAGAGGGATACGGAAGCTAACATATTGATTTTTTACAAAAAATAATGTAGGTTATCTTACATCCAGCTGATCTTTTTAGCACCAGTAGTTTCTGAGTCCCGCACCTGAAACATGTGGCTAATCTAGTCCAACTGTAGTCAGAAAATCTGATCTGCATGTTTGATCAGGGTCTATGGCTAAAAGTATTGGAAGGCAGAGGATTAGCAGGACAGGCAGGCACCGTGCATTGTTTAGAAGGAAAAAATAGTTCAACCTGCATAAGCTTTTGCTTTAGGTTCGGGAAAGTGTGACACATGATAGCTACACCTGCAAGAGATAAGACTTTGGAAATGTTATCAAGTGGAAATGCATTTCCTTGCTTTTTTTGACTGAAGACGTATAAAAGTGCTATTCTGCACTAGCCGGGACTTGAACCCGGGTCACAAGAATGGGAATCTTGCATGATACCCCTACACTACTAGCGCTTGTGGGCATTTTATCTTATGGCTCAAGCCTCAGCCACTGCTTTCTGACATTTTTCATCATCATCAAGCAAAAATGCACTGTTTTTCTACCAATCTGTCTAAGCATGCTGGCCAAGTTGAAATTCTCAAAAAACTTTCTGAAGACATCTTTTGGAGTATATCACTTAAAGGAAAGGCAATGCAAGCTTATTTTAATTTAATTTTCACAATTGCTACACTTTAGCTGCTAACATTTTCACCACGTTGAATCGCTCTAGGTAGCTATCTCTACAGATCAAGCTATTTGTAAGAGCCTTACATAAATGTAGCCTATCCAGCTCATTTAGAAAATTGTGCAGTAAGAAAAACAGTAGTTTGCTGTGTACATTCAGTGTAGATGTCACATAGAAGCTCCTGGCTCTGTTTGGTTTAATGGAAACCTAAATTGAGAGGGATACGGAGGCTAACATATTGATTTTTTACAAAAAATAATGTAGGTTATCTTACATCCAGCTGATCTTTTTAGCACCAGTAGTTTCTGAGTCCCGCACCTGAAACATGTGGCTAATCTAGTCCAACTGTAGTCAGAAAATCTGATCTGCATGTTTGATCAGGGTCTATGGCTAAAAGTATTGGAAGGCAGAGGATTAGCAGGACAGGCAGGCACCGTGCATTGTTTAGAAGGAAAAAATCGTTCAACCTGCATAAGCTTTTGCTTTAGGTTCGGGAAAGTGTGGCACATGATAGCTACACCTGCAAGAGATAAGACTTTGGAAATGTTATCAAGTGGAAATGCATTTCCTTGCTTCTTCTGACTGAAGACGTATAAAAGCGCTATCCTGAGCTAGCCGGGACTCAAACCCGGGTGGCAAGAATGGGAATCTTGCATGATACCCCTACACTACTAGCGCTTGTGGGCATTTTATCTTATGGCTCAAGCCTCAGCCACTGCTTTCCGACATCTTTCATCATCATCAAGCAAAAATGCACTGTTTTTCTACCAATCTTTCTAAGCATGCTGGCCAAGGTGAAATTCTCAAAAAAACTTTCTGAAGACATCTTTTGGAATATATCACTTAAAGGAAAGGCAATGCAAGCTTATTTTAATTTAATTTTCACAATTGCTACACTTTAGCTGCTAACATTTTCACCACGTTGAATCACTCTAGGTAGCTATCTCTACAGATCAGGCTATTTGTAAGAGCCTTACATAAATGTAGCCTATCCAGCTCATTTAGAAAATTGTGCAGTAAGAAAAACAGTAGTTTGCTGTGTACATTCAGTGTAGATGTCACATAGAAGCTCCTGGCTCTGTTTGGTTTAATGGAAACCTAAATTGAGAGGGATACGGAGGCTAACATATTGATTTTTTCCAACAATAATGTAGGTTATCTTACATCCAGCTGATCTTTTTAGCACCAGTAGTTTCTGAGTCCCGCACCTAAAACATGTGGCTAATCTAGTCCAACTGTAGTCAGAAAATCTGATCTGCCTGTTTGATCAGGGTCTATGGCTAAAAGTATTGGAAGGCAGAGGATTAGCAGGACAGGCAGGCACCGTGCATTGTTTAGAAGGAAAAAATCGTTCAACCTGCATAAGCTTTTGCTCTAGGTTCGGGAAAGTGTGGCACATGATAGCTACACCTGCAAGAGATAAGACTTTGGAAATGTTATCAAGTGGAAATGCATTTCCTTGCTTCTTTTGACTGAAGACGTATAAAAGTGCTATTCTGCGCTAGCCGGGACTCGAACCCGGGTCGCAAGAATGGGAATCTTGCATGATACCCCTACACTACTAGCGCTTGTGGGCATTTTATCTTATGGCTCAAGCCTCAGCCACTGCTTTCTGACATTTTTCATCATCATCAAGCAAAAATGCACTGTTTTTCTACCAATCTGTCTAAGCATGCTGGCCAAGTTGAAATTCTCAAAAAAACTTTCTGAAGACATCTTTTGGAGTATATCACTTAAAGGAAAGGCAATGCAAGCTTATTTTAATTTAATTTTCACAATTGCTACACTTTAGCTGCTAACATTTTCACCACGTTGAATCGCTCTAGGTAGCTATCTCTACAGATCAAGCTATTTGTAAGAGCCTTACATAAATGTAGCCTATCCAGCTCATTTAGAAAATTGTGCAGTAAGAAAAACAGTAGTTTGCTGTGTACATTCAGTGTAGATGTCACATAGAAGCTCCTGGCTCTGTTTGGTTTAATGGAAACCTAAATTGAGAGGGATACGGAGGCTAACATATTGATTTTTTACAAAAAATAATGTAGGTTATCTTACATCCAGCTGATCTTTTTAGCACCAGTAGTTTCTGAGTCCCGCACCTGAAACATGTGGCTAATCTAGTCCAACTGTAGTCAGAAAATCTGATCTGCATGTTTGATCAGGGTCTATGGCTAAAAGTATTGGAAGGCAGAGGATTAGCAGGACAGGCAGGCACCGTGCATTGTTTAGAAGGAAAAAATCGTTCAACCTGCATAAGCTTTTGCTTTAGGTTCGGGAAAGTGTGGCACATGATAGCTACACCTGCAAGAGATAAGACTTTGGAAATGTTATCAAGTGGAAATGCATTTCCTTGCTTCTTCTGACTGAAGACGTATAAAAGCGCTATCCTGAGCTAGCCGGGACTCGAACCCGGGTGGCAAGAATGGGAATCTTGCATGATACCCCTACACTACTAGCGCTTGTGGGCATTTTATCTTATGGCTCAAGCCTCAGCCACTGCTTTCCGACATCTTTCATCATCATCAAGCAAAAATGCACTGTTTTTCTACCAATCTTTCTAAGCATGCTGGCCAAGGTGAAATTCTCAAAAAAACTTTCTGAAGACATCTTTTGGAATATATCACTTAAAGGAAAGGCAATGCAAGCTTATTTTAATTTAATTTTCACAATTGCTACACTTTAGCTGCTAACATTTTCACCACGTTGAATCACTCTAGGTAGCTATCTCTACAGATCAGGCTATTTGTAAGAGCCTTACATAAATGTAGCCTATCCAGCTCATTTAGAAAATTGTGCAGTAAGAAAAACAGTAGTTTGCTGTGTACATTCAGTGTAGATGTCACATAGAAGCTCCTGGCTCTGTTTGGTTTAATGGAAACCTAAATTGAGAGGGATACGGAGGCTAACATATTGATTTTTTCCAACAATAATGTAGGTTATCTTACATCCAGCTGATCTTTTTAGCACCAGTAGTTTCTGAGTCCCGCACCTAAAACATGTGGCTAATCTAGTCCAACTGTAGTCAGAAAATCTGATCTGCCTGTTTGATCAGGGTCTATGGCTAAAAGTATTGGAAGGCAGAGGATTAGCAGGACAGGCAGGCACCGTGCATTGTTTAGAAGGAAAAAATCGTTCAACCTGCATAAGCTTTTGCTCTAGGTTCGGGAAAGTGTGGCACATGATAGCTACACCTGCAAGAGATAAGACTTTGGAAATGTTATCAAGTGGAAATGCATTTCCTTGCTTCTTTTGACTGAAGACGTATAAAAGTGCTATTCTGCGCTAGCCGGGACTCGAACCCGGGTCGCAAGAATGGGAATCTTGCATGATACCCCTACACTACTAGCGCTTGTGGGCATTTTATCTTATGGCTCAAGCCTCAGCCACTGCTTTCTGACATTTTTCATCATCATCAAGCAAAAATGCACTGTTTTTCTACCAATCTGTCTAAGCATGCTGGCCAAGTTGAAATTCTCAAAAAAACTTTCTGAAGACATCTTTTGGAGTATATCACTTAAAGGAAAGGCAATGCAAGCTTATTTTAATTTAATTTTCACAATTGCTACACTTTAGCTGCTAACATTTTCACCACGTTGAATCGCTCTAGGTAGCTATCTCTACAGATCAAGCTATTTGTAAGAGCCTTACATAAATGTAGCCTATCCAGCTCATTTAGAAAATTGTGCAGTAAGAAAAACAGTAGTTTGCTGTGTACATTCAGTGTAGATGTCACATAGAAGCTCCTGGCTCTGTTTGGTTTAATGGAAACCTAAATTGAGAGGGATACGGAAGCTAACATATTGATTTTTTACAAAAAATAATGTAGGTTATCTTACATCCAGCTGATCTTTTTAGCACCAGTAGTTTCTGAGTCCCGCACCTGAAACATGTGGCTAATCTAGTCCAACTGTAGTCAGAAAATCTGATCTGCATGTTTGATCAGGGTCTATGGCTAAAAGTATTGGAAGGCAGAGGATTAGCAGGACAGGCAGGCACTGTGCATTGTTTAGAAGGAAAAAATAGTTCAACCTGCATAAGCTTTTGCTTTAGGTTCGGGAAAGTGTGACACATGATAGCTACACCTGCAAGAGATAAGACTTTGGAAATGTTATCAAGTGGAAATGCATTTCCTTGCTTTTTTTGACTGAAGACGTATAAAAGTGCTATTCTGCACTAGCCGGGACTTGAACCCGGGTCACAAGAATGGGAATCTTGCATGATACCCCTACACTACTAGCGCTTGTGGGCATTTTATCTTATGGCTCAAGCCTCAGCCACTGCTTTCTGACATTTTTCATCATCATCAAGCAAAAATGCACTGTTTTTCTACCAATCTGTCTAAGCATGCTGGCCAAGTTGAAATTCTCAAAAAACTTTCTGAAGACATCTTTTGGAGTATATCACTTAAAGGAAAGGCAATGCAAGCTTATTTTAATTTAATTTTCACAATTGCTACACTTTAGCTGCTAACATTTTCACCACGTTGAATCGCTCTAGGTAGCTATCTCTACAGATCAAGCTATTTGTAAGAGCCTTACATAAATGTAGCCTATCCAGCTCATTTAGAAAATTGTGCAGTAAGAAAAACAGTAGTTTGCTGTGTACATTCAGTGTAGATGTCACATAGAAGCTCCTGGCTCTGTTTGGTTTAATGGAAACCTAAATTGAGAGGGATACGGAGGCTAACATATTGATTTTTTACAAAAAATAATGTAGGTTATCTTACATCCAGCTGATCTTTTTAGCACCAGTAGTTTCTGAGTCCCGCACCTGAAACATGTGGCTAATCTAGTCCAACTGTAGTCAGAAAATCTGATCTGCATGTTTGATCAGGGTCTATGGCTAAAAGTATTGGAAGGCAGAGGATTAGCAGGACAGGCAGGCACCGTGCATTGTTTAGAAGGAAAAAATCGTTCAACCTGCATAAGCTTTTGCTCTAGGTTCGGGAAAGTGTGGCACATGATAGCTACACCTGCAAGAGATAAGACTTTGGAAATGTTATCAAGTGGAAATGCATTTCCTTGCTTCTTTTGACTGAAGACGTATAAAAGTGCTATTCTGCGCTAGCCGGGACTCGAACCCGGGTCGCAAGAATGGGAATCTTGCATGATACCCCTACACTACTAGCGCTTGTGGGCATTTTATCTTATGGCTCAAGCCTCAGCCACTGCTTTCTGACATTTTTCATCATCATCAAGCAAAAATGCACTGTTTTTCTACCAATCTGTCTAAGCATGCTGGCCAAGTTGAAATTCTCAAAAAACTTTCTGAAGACATCTTTTGGAGTATATCACTTAAAGGAAAGGCAATGCAAGCTTATTTTAATTTAATTTTCACAATTGCTACACTTTAGCTGCTAACATTTTCACCACGTTGAATCGCTCTAGGTAGCTATCTCTACAGATCAAGCTATTTGTAAGAGCCTTACATAAATGTAGCCTATCCAGCTCATTTAGAAAATTGTGCAGTAAGAAAAACAGTAGTTTGCTGTGTACATTCAGTGTAGATGTCACATAGAAGCTCCTGGCTCTGTTTGGTTTAATGGAAACCTAAATTGAGAGGGATACGGAAGCTAACATATTGATTTTTTACAAAAAATAATGTAGGTTATCTTACATCCAGCTGATCTTTTTAGCACCAGTAGTTTCTGAGTCCCGCACCTGAAACATGTGGCTAATCTAGTCCAACTGTAGTCAGAAAATCTGATCTGCATGTTTGATCAGGGTCTATGGCTAAAAGTATTGGAAGGCAGAGGATTAGCAGGACAGGCAGGCACTGTGCATTGTTTAGAAGGAAAAAATAGTTCAACCTGCATAAGCTTTTGCTTTAGGTTCGGGAAAGTGTGACACATGATAGCTACACCTGCAAGAGATAAGACTTTGGAAATGTTATCAAGTGGAAATGCATTTCCTTGCTTTTTTTGACTGAAGACGTATAAAAGTGCTATTCTGCACTAGCCGGGACTTGAACCCGGGTCACAAGAATGGGAATCTTGCATGATACCCCTACACTACTAGCGCTTGTGGGCATTTTATCTTATGGCTCAAGCCTCAGCCACTGCTTTCTGACATTTTTCATCATCATCAAGCAAAAATGCACTGTTTTTCTACCAATCTGTCTAAGCATGCTGGCCAAGTTGAAATTCTCAAAAAACTTTCTGAAGACATCTTTTGGAGTATATCACTTAAAGGAAAGGCAATGCAAGCTTATTTTAATTTAATTTTCACAATTGCTACACTTTAGCTGCTAACATTTTCACCACGTTGAATCGCTCTAGGTAGCTATCTCTACAGATCAAGCTATTTGTAAGAGCCTTACATAAATGTAGCCTATCCAGCTCATTTAGAAAATTGTGCAGTAAGAAAAACAGTAGTTTGCTGTGTACATTCAGTGTAGATGTCACATAGAAGCTCCTGGCTCTGTTTGGTTTAATGGAAACCTAAATTGAGAGGGATACGGAGGCTAACATATTGATTTTTTACAAAAAATAATGTAGGTTATCTTACATCCAGCTGATCTTTTTAGCACCAGTAGTTTCTGAGTCCCGCACCTGAAACATGTGGCTAATCTAGTCCAACTGTAGTCAGAAAATCTGATCTGCATGTTTGATCAGGGTCTATGGCTAAAAGTATTGGAAGGCAGGGGATTAGCAGGACAGGCAGGCACCGTGCATTGTTTAGAAGGAAAAAATCGTTCAACCTGCATAAGCTTTTGCTCTAGGTTCGGGAAAGTGTGGCACATGATAGCTACACCTGCAAGAGATAAGACTTTGGAAATGTTATCAAGTGGAAATGCATTTCCTTGCTTCTTTTGACTGAAGACGTATAAAAGTGCTATTCTGCGCTAGCCGGGACTCGAACCCGGGTCGCAAGAATGGGAATCTTGCATGATACCCCTACACTACTAGCGCTTGTGGGCATTTTATCTTATGGCTCAAGCCTCAGCCACTGCTTTCTGACATTTTTCATCATCATCAAGCAAAAATGCACTGTTTTTCTACCAATCTGTCTAAGCATGCTGGCCAAGTTGAAATTCTCAAAAAAACTTTCTGAAGACATCTTTTGGAGTATATCACTTAAAGGAAAGGCAATGCAAGCTTATTTTAATTTAATTTTCACAATTGCTACACTTTAGCTGCTAACATTTTCACCACGTTGAATCGCTCTAGGTAGCTATCTCTACAGATCAAGCTATTTGTAAGAGCCTTACATAAATGTAGCCTATCCAGCTCATTTAGAAAATTGTGCAGTAAGAAAAACAGTAGTTTGCTGTGTACATTCAGTGTAGATGTCACATAGA
The DNA here is from genome assembly GCF_040937935.1 of Hyperolius riggenbachi. NCBI lineage: Eukaryota > Metazoa > Chordata > Amphibia > Anura > Hyperoliidae > Hyperolius > Hyperolius riggenbachi. The sequence continues at coordinate 198,474,462 of NC_090655.1, forward strand.
AGCTCCTGGCTCTGTTTGGTTTAATGGAAACCTAAATTGAGAGGGATACGGAAGCTAACATATTGATTTTTTACAAAAAATAATGTAGGTTATCTTACATCCAGCTGATCTTTTTAGCACCAGTAGTTTCTGAGTCCCGCACCTGAAACATGTGGCTAATCTAGTCCAACTGTAGTCAGAAAATCTGATCTGCATGTTTGATCAGGGTCTATGGCTAAAAGTATTGGAAGGCAGAGGATTAGCAGGACAGGCAGGCACCGTGCATTGTTTAGAAGGAAAAAATAGTTCAACCTGCATAAGCTTTTGCTTTAGGTTCGGGAAAGTGTGACACATGATAGCTACACCTGCAAGAGATAAGACTTTGGAAATGTTATCAAGTGGAAATGCATTTCCTTGCTTTTTTTGACTGAAGACGTATAAAAGTGCTATTCTGCACTAGCCGGGACTTGAACCCGGGTCACAAGAATGGGAATCTTGCATGATACCCCTACACTACTAGCGCTTGTGGGCATTTTATCTTATGGCTCAAGCCTCAGCCACTGCTTTCTGACATTTTTCATCATCATCAAGCAAAAATGCACTGTTTTTCTACCAATCTGTCTAAGCATGCTGGCCAAGTTGAAATTCTCAAAAAACTTTCTGAAGACATCTTTTGGAGTATATCACTTAAAGGAAAGGCAATGCAAGCTTATTTTAATTTAATTTTCACAATTGCTACACTTTAGCTGCTAACATTTTCACCACGTTGAATCGCTCTAGGTAGCTATCTCTACAGATCAAGCTATTTGTAAGAGCCTTACATAAATGTAGCCTATCCAGCTCATTTAGAAAATTGTGCAGTAAGAAAAACAGTAGTTTGCTGTGTACATTCAGTGTAGATGTCACATAGAAGCTCCTGGCTCTGTTTGGTTTAATGGAAACCTAAATTGAGAGGGATACGGAGGCTAACATATTGATTTTTTACAAAAAATAATGTAGGTTATCTTACATCCAGCTGATCTTTTTAGCACCAGTAGTTTCTGAGTCCCGCACCTGAAACATGTGGCTAATCTAGTCCAACTGTAGTCAGAAAATCTGATCTGCATGTTTGATCAGGGTCTATGGCTAAAAGTATTGGAAGGCAGAGGATTAGCAGGACAGGCAGGCACCGTGCATTGTTTAGAAGGAAAAAATCGTTCAACCTGCATAAGCTTTTGCTCTAGGTTCGGGAAAGTGTGGCACATGATAGCTACACCTGCAAGAGATAAGACTTTGGAAATGTTATCAAGTGGAAATGCATTTCCTTGCTTCTTTTGACTGAAGACGTATAAAAGTGCTATTCTGCGCTAGCCGGGACTCGAACCCGGGTCGCAAGAATGGGAATCTTGCATGATACCCCTACACTACTAGCGCTTGTGGGCATTTTATCTTATGGCTCAAGCCTCAGCCACTGCTTTCTGACATTTTTCATCATCATCAAGCAAAAATGCACTGTTTTTCTACCAATCTGTCTAAGCATGCTGGCCAAGTTGAAATTCTCAAAAAAACTTTCTGAAGACATCTTTTGGAGTATATCACTTAAAGGAAAGGCAATGCAAGCTTATTTTAATTTAATTTTCACAATTGCTACACTTTAGCTGCTAACATTTTCACCACGTTGAATCGCTCTAGGTAGCTATCTCTACAGATCAAGCTATTTGTAAGAGCCTTACATAAATGTAGCCTATCCAGCTCATTTAGAAAATTGTGCAGTAAGAAAAACAGTAGTTTGCTGTGTACATTCAGTGTAGATGTCACATAGAAGCTTCTGGCTCTGTTTGGTTTAATGGAAACCTAAATTGAGAGGGATACGGAAGCTAACATATTGATTTTTTACAAAAAATAATGTAGGTTATCTTACATCCAGCTGATCTTTTTAGCACCAGTAGTTTCTGAGTCCCGCACCTGAAACATGTGGCTAATCTAGTCCAACTGTAGTCAGAAAATCTGATCTGCATGTTTGATCAGGGTCTATGGCTAAAAGTATTGGAAGGCAGAGGATTAGCAGGACAGGCAGGCACCGTGCATTGTTTAGAAGGAAAAAATAGTTCAACCTGCATAAGCTTTTGCTTTAGGTTCGGGAAAGTGTGACACATGATAGCTACACCTGCAAGAGATAAGACTTTGGAAATGTTATCAAGTGGAAATGCATTTCCTTGCTTTTTTTGACTGAAGACGTATAAAAGTGCTATTCTGCACTAGCCGGGACTTGAACCCGGGTCACAAGAATGGGAATCTTGCATGATACCCCTACACTACTAGTGCTTGTGGGCATTTTATCTTATGGCTCAAGCCTCAGCCACTGCTTTCTGACATTTTTCATCATCATCAAGCAAAAATGCACTGTTTTTCTACCAATCTGTCTAAGCATGCTGGCCAAGTTGAAATTCTCAAAAAACTTTCTGAAGACATCTTTTGGAGTATATCACTTAAAGGAAAGGCAATGCAAGCTTATTTTAATTTAATTTTCACAATTGCTACACTTTAGCTGCTAACATTTTCACCACGTTGAATCGCTCTAGGTAGCTATCTCTACAGATCAAGCTATTTGTAAGAGCCTTACATAAATGTAGCCTATCCAGCTCATTTAGAAAATTGTGCAGTAAGAAAAACAGTAGTTTGCTGTGTACATTCAGTGTAGATGTCACATAGAAGCTCCTGGCTCTGTTTGGTTTAATGGAAACCTAAATTGAGAGGGATACGGAGGCTAACATATTGATTTTTTACAAAAAATAATGTAGGTTATCTTACATCCAGCTGATCTTTTTAGCACCAGTAGTTTCTGAGTCCCGCACCTGAAACATGTGGCTAATCTAGTCCAACTGTAGTCAGAAAATCTGATCTGCATGTTTGATCAGGGTCTATGGCTAAAAGTATTGGAAGGCAGAGGATTAGCAGGACAGGCAGGCACCGTGCATTGTTTAGAAGGAAAAAATAGTTCAACCTGCATAAGCTTTTGCTTTAGGTTCGGGAAAGTGTGGCACATGATAGCTACACCTGCAAGAGATAAGACTTTGGAAATGTTATCAAGTGGAAATGCATTTCCTTGCTTCTTCTGACTGAAGACGTATAAAAGCGCTATCCTGAGCTAGCCGGGACTCGAACCCGGGTGGCAAGAATGGGAATCTTGCATGATACCCCTACACTACTAGCGCTTGTGGGCATTTTATCTTATGGCTCAAGCCTCAGCCACTGCTTTCTGACATTTTTCATCATCATCAAGCAAAAATGCACTGTTTTTCTACCAATCTGTCTTTCCCCAAGTCTCCATGGCAGCACTACGGGTAATTGGCCCCACCCTCATTACCCCATAGGACCTCATGTGTATAAATGTCTGACCATCCCCCTTCCAGGTGTCTTTTTTTCCTGGTCCAACTCACCTCATAGGACTGGCAGGTTTTTGCCCTGCAGTAACTTTCTTTATTTTTAACCCTCTTACCGCCCACGCTAAGGTTTTGTGGTGTACCTATGTACAGCCTAAACAATCTCCAATGGAGTTGTGGCTATAGTACCTCCACCCCTATTCTGCTAGTCTTAGGGGATCTTCCGTGGTCTCTCTCGCTCTCCCTGCCTATACGGACACTAAAGGTGCTCAAAAGGTCAGGGGGGGGGGGCAGACTGTATGTCTGTGATATTACCTGCTCCGGGCTAAAAGCTTGGCTGGGGCTGCATCCTTTCCTCCCTTTCCTCCCCGCTCGGTTCCTGACGCGTAGTCGGCGTGCGTTCCACCGCTCTGGGTCCAGCTTATGGTGTTCCGCCCATTCTGTCTGAGGTGGAGCACACACGCGTAAGTACACGCGACGCTTCGTCCGCATTGGACACATCTGATTGGTGGTCAGGCGGGCGCATGGCGATGACGCGGGCGGAACTATTTATACCGAGAGGAGCAGTACGCCATGGCTGGCGTTACATTCGTGCTCCTGCTCGGATTTTTGTTCCTAGCTGTAACGCTTGGTGGTGTATTCTCCACAGTCAGCATGCAACGCATGCAACGCATGAGCTGGCGTGGAGGAGGTACACACACTAGCACAAGGAAACAGGCTATCCCTAGTATAGTGGAGGGGAGGACTGACTCCAATAGGAGATTGTGGCGCACAGAGCCGGTGCAGATCTGACAGCCACAAACAATGCTTTCGTTCGTTATAACGTCTCAGCGCAAAGTAGCGCTGAGCGCATAAACCAGAACTGAGGAGATCAGGACAGGTAGACAGAATGAACGCTTGCTAGCTAGCGGCTACTTAGCGACAGCAAGCGTCCAAAACCAGACAGACTGGAATGAGGCAGCCAATGCGATGCGGCGATGGCGTGCCTCACAAAGACAGGACAGGATAGTCAGAAAACAGCAGGATTAAGATAGATGAACGTAACACAGATAAATATACAATAAGTATGTTTTCCTAGCGTATTACAATTACAGCTATCAATGAAACTATTTGTAACGTCTGACTAACATATGTATATATCGGCAATGAACCGATATATGACATAAGCAGGAACGCTGACTAGGAATGGAGTAACACAGGGAACAGGACTCAGAAGGATTCGCTATCTCTTCGCAGAGATGAACGCAATCCACAAACGGTAACAGAACAGGATTCAGAAGGATTCGTTATCTCTTCGCAGAGATGAACGCAATCCACAAACAGTAACAGAACAGGATTCAGAAGGATTCGTTATCTCTTCGCAGAGATGAACGCAATCCACAAACGGTAACAGAACAGGATTCAGAAGGATTCGTTATCTCTTCGCAGAGATGAACGCAATCCACAAACAGTAACAGAACAGGATTCAGAAGGATTCGTTATCTCTTCGCAGAGATGAACACAATCCACAAACAGAACCAGGAGCAGGGTAACTACCTCAGCACGGGTGGTCACGGTACGCGCAACCTACCAAAACGTGCTGGAAAGCTGACTAACTGCACACAGGATATAAACAGTTCGTGTACGTATACATCAGCGACACTGATGTATTAACGTAACACAAATACAAGAAAAATAATAAACGTGCTGGTATGCATATATATTGGCAATGAACCAATATATGATGCAAAGACCAGCAAAGTATCTTTATAACAAGAAACACGATCGGGGGCTAAAGCGACAGCAAGACAGGCTTAAGCTGAAGCTATGAAAACCCAAGGAAACCCTGCAGGAAGCAGATCTTTATACTGAGGTCATCCAATGGGAGCAGACATGCAGATTCCCACACAGGTGAATGATAATCAGTCACAAGCTGACAGCAGGGAAAGACAGACAAGGCTATGCAGCTTGCATGGAAAGACATCAGAACTGCCTGAGCTGCAGCACTACTTCCAGCAATAGCTGCTGCAGCAGCGATCATTACACTAGCCCAACGTTCCCGTCCACAGGTCAGTTCCAAATGTGGGGAACATACATATGGAGGTCATTTCCGGAAGCGGGGGGGGGGGGGGGTGAGGGGGGCGGTTAGAGCGACTGACACTACTCTCTCTCTTTCTCTCTCCCTATCTTTCCAGCGTGCCGCTGTCTATTCTTGGTGGCCTCTTATGGATGCAAGAAAGCCCTCAAAAGATCAGCAATATGGCTCTAGGTAAGAGGGGGAAGATCGGTAAGTGTACTTCAATCATCAAATAGTACAGTGACTTACAACGCTTTTTAATGTCACTTTAGCTCCCGAGGTCGAGACAAGAGAAGATCGTCTCATTCGTCCAGAAGACGTTCCAAAGAAAGATCGCCTTCAAAGCATAGATCGCACAAGAAGAGGTCAAAGCATAGCAAGTCACATAGATCAAGATCCAAATCTCCACAACGCAACCGGGGGAAAAAAGCGTGCTGGGCCTGCGCACAGCCTGTAATGCCAAACAAATTAGTTTGTGCCTCCTGCTTCCACGAGATAGCAAAAGATGATGCTGTAGCCCCCGTGGACGTCTCGGACATTGCCAAAAAGCGGTGCAGGATTCATTGGAGAATTTTGTAGCCAGCATGGCCACCCAGCCATCACACAGTTTGGCCGACGGCCAAGACAGGCCATCTACTCCCGCGGATATTGAAGAGGAATATGAAGTAGGATTTAACTTCGCCAATGTTGAACCTTTCGTTAAAGCAGTAAAGGCAGCTATCCAATGGGAGGAGCCGGAGGAAGATGAAAAACAGGGAGCAAAACCCAAGAAACGTTATTACAAACACTTAACGAAGGATAGGACAACATTTCCAGTAATGGAGGAAATTCAGGAAGTAATTTATGAAGAATGGCAGAAGTTAGATAAAAGACTCCCTTTATCCAATAGGATATCCAAATTATATCCATTACCAGATACTACTATTACGCCGTTAGACACAGCTCCACCAGTGGATGCGTCAGTGATGCGCCTAGCGAAGCATATTACGCTGCCCATAGATGACGCTATATCCTTCAAAGATTCTTTGGAGCGGAAACTGGACTTAGACCTGAAAAAAATCTACACCATGTCGGGAGGAATTTGCAAGCCAGCAATAGCCTTAACGTCGGTGGGGAAAGCCATCCGCAACTGGGCTGAGGGTCTGGAACAGGCAATTCTGGCAGAAGCAGACAAAGAGACTCTATTCTCATTTCTAGAGGATCTAAAGTTGTCGGGCGACTATGTGGGAGAAGCAGCCATAGATGTTCTACGCTCCTCATCCAGGAATATGTTTTTCTCGGTGACAGCAAAGAGAGCACTCTGGCTCAGAGCTTGGTCTGCAGATCCAGCTTCAAAGCTCCTCTGGTGTAAGATTCCTTACGACGGCAAGACGCTATTTGGTGAAAAAATGGACTCTGCCATTAGCCGTGTCACCGGTGGGAAATCGGGCTTGCTGCCCCAGGATAGACGCCAAGGAAGACAAGGCTTTGTTTCAACAGAATCAGGCTCAGTCCTCGAGATACCGGAATGCGAGGTCCTATAGACCCGGCAGAAATTTTAAAAGGAATTGGCAGTCGAGCCAATCAACTTTTGTGAAAACTCAGAAGCAGAAGACTACGCCCGCTTCTGCGAATAAAAAGTCTTTTTGACGGTGGCAATTTCCAGGAATGTCCGGTCGGGGCAAGACTCCAGTTATATTCTCACATCTGGAAGGAGAGAGTGTCCTCACCATGGGTAGTAAGGACAGTATCGACCGGTCACTTCTGGACCTTCAAGAGACAGCCTCCTGCCAATCATTTCAGACGTACAAGTATGCCAACTGCAACACAAAAAGCCCAAATACTACAGGAATACCTGCAGGGCCTTATAGAAAAAGAGGCGATAAAACCAGTCCCGCTATGCGAGAGAAAGAGAGGGTTCTACTCGAACCTCTTCTTCGTTCAGAAAAAGTCAGGCGAATGGAGACGGGTTCTAGATCTGAAGTACCTGAACTCATTCATCATGCTGGAGAGATTCAAGATGGAGTCACTAAATACGATCATCTCAATAGTGGCCAGAGACGACTATTTACTTTCCATAGATCTGGAAGATGCATATTTGCACGTCCCTATACAGACGTCATTTCAAAGGTATCTACGCTTCGCAGTAGAGGAACAGCATTTTCAGTTTGTGTGCCTTCCTTTCGGCATAAATACGGCACCAAGAACATTTACAAAGGTTCTGGTAGAGATTATTGCGATACTGAGACAGCAGGGGATACGTGCATTTCACTATCTTGACGACATTCTACTGTTGGGAGAGTCAAGGGAACAGAGACTGAAACACAGAGAAGTCCTGATCCGCACATTGACGGAGTTTGGCTGGCGGATAAATTTCCACAAAAGCCAACTGCAACCCACAAAAGACTTAGTCTATCTAGGAGCAAGATTCCGCACAGACCGAAACGAGGTGTGTCTACCGCAGGAGAAAATAGCAGTGATAAAACAGAGAGTGCTTCGAGTTGCCTTATCCCATCAGTTACAAGCGAGAGAGTGTCTGAGGGTTTTGGGGACAATGTCCGCAACTATACCCATGGTCCCCTGGACACGCTGGCACATGCGGAGTTTGCAACAGGGGTTCCTGAGGCAGTGGGATGGCATAACGATGTCTCAGACTATACTGATAACCCCCATCATGAAGAAGGATCTAAGTTGGTGGCTCTCAGACACCAACCTCAAGAAATCTCTCCCTCTGACTCCTTTACAACAACTCCTGATAGCCACAGATGCCAGTACCTCCGGTTGGGGAGCGACATGTGGGACTCAGATAGCCCAGGCTCAATGGCCTCCTCACATGAGACATTGGCCAGCCAACAGACTGGAGTTGAGAGCTGCTTACTGCGCTCTTCTTCATTTTCGCCACCAAATAAAGAATTGCTCAGTGACTCTGAGAATGGACAACGTGACAGCAGTTGCCTACGTCCGCAACCAGGGTGGCACGCGCAGTCCTTCCTTGCTGAGGGAGGCGGAAAGGATTTTCAAGTTTGCTCTCCACAACCTACAAGCTCTGACGGCAGTCCACATTCCGGGTATTCACAACACAGTCCCGGACTACCTGAGTCGTACCCTTATATCCAACAACGAGTGGTCGTTGAATTACAAAATTTTCAACATGATCTGTTCACAATGGGGCGAGCCACAGGTAGATCTTATGGCGACGAAACACAACAGGAAGTGTGCGAGGTACTTCAGCCGCTATGTCGAGCCAGAAGCGGAGAATGTGGACGCACTAACAGTACCGTGGAATTTCCAGCTGGCATATGTGTATCCGCCGGTGCCTCTCATTCTCCGTCTCCTGCTGAGGCTCAGAACGGAGAAAGTTACCTTAATAGCAATCCTACCAGGCTGGCCCAGGCGGCCTTGGTACCCTATGATTCTTCAGATGATGATCGGCCAGCCGATAAAGTTACCAACATCAGAGGACCTTCTTTCACAAGGCCCGCTGTATCATCCCAACCCATCTCGGCTGAACTTGACGGCCTACAGGTTGAGAGGAGGAAACTAAAAGAACTGGGATGCGATAATTCCATGATAGATACTCTACTGAAATCCAGAAGTTATTCTACTAATCGAACTTACCAGAGAATTTGGAAAATATTCTCGGACTATGCCAAAGACCACAATTTCGACCCACTACAGCCTTTGATACATCAGATCCTATCGTTCCTTCAGACGGGGGTGGATAAGAACCTATCCAGCTATTCGATCAAGGTCCAGATCTCAGCAATCTCGGCCTTCACAGGGCACAGGTGGGCACTACACCCTCTAACAAAACAATTTGTGGCGGCAGTCATGAAAATTCGGCCACCCGTAAAGCCAGTCTTTGCCCAATGGGATCTACCGCTGGTTCTTGGTATCCTGTCAAAAGCTCCTTTCTATCCTCCAGAAACCTGCTCATTAGAAGACCTTACGTTAAAGACGGTTTTTCTAATTGCTATCGCATCCGCAAGGAGGGTGTCTGAAATCCAGGCACTAAGCTGTAGGGAGCCTCACATACAGTTCTTCCCGGATAAAGTAATCTTACGACCGGTACAAGGATTTTTACCAAAGGTTTCAACATCATATCACCTGAACCAGGAATGGTGTTTACCAGTATTCAGAGAGGAAGACAACGAAGCCCTACATCCTTTAGATATAGCCAACTCTCTAAAAGCATATATTCAGGCAACGGAAGCCTTCAGGAAGACAGAGAGACTGTTCATAAACCATTCAGGGTATAGGAAGGGGCAGGCTGTTTCCTCTAGAACTATTTCGGCTTGGCTCATACGTATCATACGGAGAGCATATCTAGCCACAGACAAGACTCCCCCTAGCGCAATAACGGCCCACTCGACTAGAAGTGTCGCATCGTCATGGGCAGCGCAGGCAAAGGTGGCGCCAGAAAGAGTCTGCCAGGCAGCAAATTGGACTAAGGTAGATACCTTTATCTCTCATTACCGTGTTGATATACATGCTTCTGCAGCTGCAGAGTTTGGAAAGGCAGTACTGTCTTCTGCCTTCGAATCTAAGTTAGACTAAAAATACGTGATTAAAGTTACTTTGTGTGTTTTCACCTGCAACAGTCTCCCTCCCGTTTCTTTGAGTGTCTAGTTAGTTCTCGTAGTGCTGCCATGGAGACTTGGGGAAAGCAGAAAATTGTATACTTACCTAACGGTAATTTTCCTTTCCCCATGGATCCATGGCAGCATAGGGTTCCCACCCTGTTTCGGTGAGTTACTAGTTACAAAGACACCTGGAAGGGGGATGGTCAGACATTTATACACATGAGGTCCTATGGGGTAATGAGGGTGGGGCCAATTACCCGTAGTGCTGCCATGGATCCATGGGGAAAGGAAAATTACCGTTAGGTAAGTATACCATTTTCTGCTAAGCATGCTGGCCAAGTTGAAATTCTCAAAAAACTTTCTGAAGACATCTTTTGGAGTATATCACTTAAAGGAAAGGCAATGCAAGCTTATTTTAATTTAATTTTCACAATTGCTACACTTTAGCTGCTAACATTTTCACCACGTTGAATCGCTCTAGGTAGCTATCTCTACAGATCAAGCTATTTGTAAGAGCCTTACATAAATGTAGCCTATCCAGCTCATTTAGAAAATTGTGCAGTAAGAAAAACAGTAGTTTGCTGTGTACATTCAGTGTAGATGTCACATAGAAGCTCCTGGCTCTGTTTGGTTTAATGGAAACCTAAACTGAGAGGGATACGGAGGCTAACATTGATTTTTTACAAAAAATAATGTAGGTTATCTTACATCCAGCTGATCTTTTTAGCACCAGTAGTTTCTGAGTCCCGCACCTGAAACATGTGGCTAATCTAGTCCAACTGTAGTCAGAAAATCTGATCTGCATGTTTGATCAGGGTCTATGGCTAAAAGTATTGGAAGGCAGAGGATTAGCAGGACAGGCAGGCACCGTGCATTGTTTAGAAGGAAAAAATAGTTCAACCTGCATAAGCTTTTGCTCTAGGTTCGGCAAAGTGTGGCACATGATAGCTACACCTGCAAGAGATAAGACTTTGGAAATGTTATCAAGTGGAAATGCATTTCCTTGCTTCTTTTGACTGAAGACGTATAAAAGTGCTATTCTGCGCTAGCCGGGACTCGAACCCGGGTCGCAAGAATGGGAATCTTGCATGATACCCCTACACTACTAGCGCTTGTGGGCATTTTATCTTATGGCTCAAGCCTCAGCCACTGCTTTCTGACATTTTTCATCATCATCAAGCAAAAATGCACTGTTTTTCTACCAATCTGTCTAAGCATGCTGGCCAAGTTGAAATTCTCAAAAAAACTTTCTGAAGACATCTTTTGGAGTATATCACTTAAAGGAAAGGCAATGCAAGCTTATTTTAATTTAATTTTCACAATTGCTACACTTTAGCTGCTAACATTTTCACCACGTTGAATCGCTCTAGGTAGCTATCTCTACAGATCAAGCTATTTGTAAGAGCCTTACATAAATGTAGCCTATCCAGCTCATTTAGAAAATTGTGCAGTAAGAAAAACAGTAGTTTGCTGTGTACATTCAGTGTAGATGTCACATAGAAGCTCCTGGCTCTGTTTGGTTTAATGGAAACCTAAATTGAGAGGGATACGGAAGCTAACATATTGATTTTTTACAAAAAATAATGTAGGTTATCTTACATCCAGCTGATCTTTTTAGCACCAGTAGTTTCTGAGTCCCGCACCTGAAACATGTGGCTAATCTAGTCCAACTGTAGTCAGAAAATCTGATCTGCATGTTTGATCAGGGTCTATGGCTAAAAGTATTGGAAGGCAGAGGATTAGCAGGACAGGCAGGCACCGTGCATTGTTTAGAAGGAAAAAATAGTTCAACCTGCATAAGCTTTTGCTTTAGGTTCGGGATAGTGTGACACATGATAGCTACACCTGCAAGAGATAAGACTTTGGAAATGTTATCAAGTGGAAATGCATTTCCTTGCTTTTTTTGACTGAAGACGTATAAAAGTGCTATTCTGCACTAGCCGGGACTTGAACCCAGGTCACAAGAATGGGAATCTTGCATGATACCCCTACACTACTAGCGCTTGTGGGCATTTTATCTTATGGCTCAAGCCTCAGCCACTGCTTTCTGACATTTTTCATCATCATCAAGCAAAAATGCACTGTTTTTCTACCAATCTGTCTAAGCATGCTGGCCAAGTTGAAATTCTCAAAAAACTTTCTGAAGACATCTTTTGGAGTATATCACTTAAAGGAAAGGCAATGCAAGCTTATTTTAATTTAATTTTCACAATTGCTACACTTTAGCTGCTAACATTTTCACCACGTTGAATCGCTCTAGGTAGCTATCTCTACAGATCAAGCTATTTGTAAGAGCCTTACATAAATGTAGCCTATCCAGCTCATTTAGAAAATTGTGCAGTAAGAAAAACAGTAGTTTGCTGTGTACATTCAGTGTAGATGTCACATAGAAGCTCCTGGCTCTGTTTGGTTTAATGGAAACCTAAATTGAGAGGGATACGGAGGCTAACATATTGATTTTTTACAAAAAATAATGTAGGTTATCTTACATCCAGCTGATCTTTTTAGCACCAGTAGTTTCTGAGTCCCGCACCTGAAACATGTGGCTAATCTAGTCCAACTGTAGTCAGAAAATCTGATCTGCATGTTTGATCAGGGTCTATGGCTAAAAGTATTGGAAGGCAGAGGATTAGCAGGACAGGCAGGCACCGTGCATTGTTTAGAAGGAAAAAATAGTTCAACCTGCATAAGCTTTTGCTTTAGGTTCGGGAAAGTGTGGCACATGATAGCTACACCTGCAAGAGATAAGACTTTGGAAATGTTATCAAGTGGAAATGCATTTCCTTGCTTCTTCTGACTGAAGACGTATAAAAGCGCTATCCTGAGCTAGCCGGGACTCGAACCCGGGTGGCAAGAATGGGAATCTTGCATGATACCCCTACACTACTAGCGCTTGTGGGCATTTTATCTTATGGCTCAAGCCTCAGCCACTGCTTTCCGACATCTTTCATCATCATCAAGCAAAAATGCACTGTTTTTCTACCAATCTTTCCAAGCATGCTGGCCAAGGTGAAATTCTCAAAAAACTTTCTGAAGACATCTTTTGGAGTATATCACTTAAAGGAAAGGCAATGCAAGCTTATTTTAATTTAATTTTCACAATTGCTACACTTTAGCTGCTAACATTTTCACCACGTTGAATCACTCTAGGTAGCTATCTCTACAGATCAGGCTATTTGTAAGAGCCTTACATAAATGTAGCCTATCCAGCTCATTTAGAAAATTGTGCAGTAAGAAAAACAGTAGTTTGCTGTGTACATTCAGTGTAGATGTCACATAGAAGCTCCTGGCTCTGTTTGGTTTAATGGAAACCTAAATTGAGAGGGATACGGAAGCTAACATATTGATTTTTTACAAAAAATAATGTAGGTTATCTTACATCCAGCTGATCTTTTTAGCACCAGTAGTTTCTGAGTCCCGCACCTAAAACATGTGGCTAATCTAGTCCAACTGTAGTCAGAAAATCTGATCTGCCTGTTTGATCAGGGTCTATGGCTAAAAGTATTGGAAGGCAGAGGATTAGCAGGACAGGCAGGCACCGTGCATTGTTTAGAAGGAAAAAATCGTTCAACCTGCATAAGCTTTTGCTCTAGGTTCGGGAAAGTGTGGCACATGATAGCTACACCTGCAAGAGATAAGACTTTGGAAATGTTATCAAGTGGAAATGCATTTCCTTGCTTCTTTTGACTGAAGACGTATAAAAGTGCTATTCTGCGCTAGCCGGGACTCGAACCCGGGTCGCAAGAATGGGAATCTTGCATGATACCCCTACACTACTAGCGCTTGTGGGCATTTTATCTTATGGCTCAAGCCTCAGCCACTGCTTTCTGACATTTTTCATCATCATCAAGCAAAAATGCACTGTTTTTCTACCAATCTGTCTAAGCATGCTGGCCAAGTTGAAATTCTCAAAAAAACTTTCTGAAGACATCTTTTGGAGTATATCACTTAAAGGAAAGGCAATGCAAGCTTATTTTAATTTAATTTTCACAATTGCTACACTTTAGCTGCTAACATTTTCACCACGTTGAATCGCTCTAGGTAGCTATCTCTACAGATCAAGCTATTTGTAAGAGCCTTACATAAATGTAGCCTATCCAGCTCATTTAGAAAATTGTGCAGTAAGAAAAACAGTAGTTTGCTGTGTACATTCAGTGTAGATGTCACATAGAAGCTCCTGGCTCTGTTTGGTTTAATGGAAACCTAAATTGAGAGGGATACGGAAGCTAACATATTGATTTTTTACAAAAAATAATGTAGGTTATCTTACATCCAGCTGATCTTTTTAGCACCAGTAGTTTCTGAGTCCCGCACCTGAAACATGTGGCTAATCTAGTCCAACTGTAGTCAGAAAATCTGATCTGCATGTTTGATCAGGGTCTATGGCTAAAAGTATTGGAAGGCAGAGGATTAGCAGGACAGGCAGGCACCGTGCATTGTTTAGAAGGAAAAAATAGTTCAACCTGCATAAGCTTTTGCTTTAGGTTCGGGATAGTGTGACACATGATAGCTACACCTGCAAGAGATAAGACTTTGGAAATGTTATCAAGTGGAAATGCATTTCCTTGCTTTTTTTGACTGAAGACGTATAAAAGTGCTATTCTGCACTAGCCGGGACTTGAACCCAGGTCACAAGAATGGGAATCTTGCATGATACCCCTACACTACTAGCGCTTGTGGGCATTTTATCTTATGGCTCAAGCCTCAGCCACTGCTTTCTGACATTTTTCATCATCATCAAGCAAAAATGCACTGTTTTTCTACCAATCTGTCTAAGCATGCTGGCCAAGTTGAAATTCTCAAAAAACTTTCTGAAGACATCTTTTGGAGTATATCACTTAAAGGAAAGGCAATGCAAGCTTATTTTAATTTAATTTTCACAATTGCTACACTTTAGCTGCTAACATTTTCACCACGTTGAATCGCTCTAGGTAGCTATCTCTACAGATCAAGCTATTTGTAAGAGCCTTACATAAATGTAGCCTATCCAGCTCATTTAGAAAATTGTGCAGTAAGAAAAACAGTAGTTTGCTGTGTACATTCAGTGTAGATGTCACATAGAAGCTCCTGGCTCTGTTTGGTTTAATGGAAACCTAAATTGAGAGGGATACGGAGGCTAACATATTGATTTTTTACAAAAAATAATGTAGGTTATCTTACATCCAGCTGATCTTTTTAGCACCAGTAGTTTCTGAGTCCCGCACCTGAAACATGTGGCTAATCTAGTCCAACTGTAGTCAGAAAATCTGATCTGCATGTTTGATCAGGGTCTATGGCTAAAAGTATTGGAAGGCAGAGGATTAGCAGGACAGGCAGGCACCGTGCATTGTTTAGAAGGAAAAAATAGTTCAACCTGCATAAGCTTTTGCTTTAGGTTCGGGAAAGTGTGGCACATGATAGCTACACCTGCAAGAGATAAGACTTTGGAAATGTTATCAAGTGGAAATGCATTTCCTTGCTTCTTCTGACTGAAGACGTATAAAAGCGCTATCCTGAGCTAGCCGGGACTCGAACCCGGGTGGCAAGAATGGGAATCTTGCATGATACCCCTACACTACTAGCGCTTGTGGGCATTTTATCTTATGGCTCAAGCCTCAGCCACTGCTTTCCGACATCTTTCATCATCATCAAGCAAAAATGCACTGTTTTTCTACCAATCTTTCCAAGCATGCTGGCCAAGGTGAAATTCTCAAAAAACTTTCTGAAGACATCTTTTGGAGTATATCACTTAAAGGAAAGGCAATGCAAGCTTATTTTAATTTAATTTTCACAATTGCTACACTTTAGCTGCTAACATTTTCACCACGTTGAATCACTCTAGGTAGCTATCTCTACAGATCAGGCTATTTGTAAGAGCCTTACATAAATGTAGCCTATCCAGCTCATTTAGAAAATTGTGCAGTAAGAAAAACAGTAGTTTGCTGTGTACATTCAGTGTAGATGTCACATAGAAGCTCCTGGCTCTGTTTGGTTTAATGGAAACCTAAATTGAGAGGGATACGGAAGCTAACATATTGATTTTTTACAAAAAATAATGTAGGTTATCTTACATCCAGCTGATCTTTTTAGCACCAGTAGTTTCTGAGTCCCGCACCTAAAACATGTGGCTAATCTAGTCCAACTGTAGTCAGAAAATCTGATCTGCCTGTTTGATCAGGGTCTATGGCTAAAAGTATTGGAAGGCAGAGGATTAGCAGGACAGGCAGGCACCGTGCATTGTTTAGAAGGAAAAAATCGTTCAACCTGCATAAGCTTTTGCTCTAGGTTCGGGAAAGTGTGGCACATGATAGCTACACCTGCAAGAGATAAGACTTTGGAAATGTTATCAAGTGGAAATGCATTTCCTTGCTTCTTTTGACTGAAGACGTATAAAAGTGCTATTCTGCGCTAGCCGGGACTCGAACCCGGGTCGCAAGAATGGGAATCTTGCATGATACCCCTACACTACTAGCGCTTGTGGGCATTTTATCTTATGGCTCAAGCCTCAGCCACTGCTTTCTGACATTTTTCATCATCATCAAGCAAAAATGCACTGTTTTTCTACCAATCTGTCTAAGCATGCTGGCCAAGTTGAAATTCTCAAAAAAACTTTCTGAAGACATCTTTTGGAGTATATCACTTAAAGGAAAGGCAATGCAAGCTTATTTTAATTTAATTTTCACAATTGCTACACTTTAGCTGCTAACATTTTCACCACGTTGAATCGCTCTAGGTAGCTATCTCTACAGATCAAGCTATTTGTAAGAGCCTTACATAAATGTAGCCTATCCAGCTCATTTAGAAAATTGTGCAGTAAGAAAAACAGTAGTTTGCTGTGTACATTCAGTGTAGATGTCACATAGAAGCTCCTGGCTCTGTTTGGTTTAATGGAAACCTAAATTGAGAGGGATACGGAAGCTAACATATTGATTTTTTACAAAAAATAATGTAGGTTATCTTACATCCAGCTGATCTTTTTAGCACCAGTAGTTTCTGAGTCCCGCACCTGAAACATGTGGCTAATCTAGTCCAACTGTAGTCAGAAAATCTGATCTGCATGTTTGATCAGGGTCTATGGCTAAAAGTATTGGAAGGCAGAGGATTAGCAGGACAGGCAGGCACCGTGCATTGTTTAGAAGGAAAAAATAGTTCAACCTGCATAAGCTTTTGCTTTAGGTTCGGGAAAGTGTGACACATGATAGCTACACCTGCAAGAGATAAGACTTTGGAAATGTTATCAAGTGGAAATGCGTTTCCTTGCTTTTTTTGACTGAAGACGTATAAAAGTGCTATTCTGCACTAGCCGGGACTTGAACCCGGGTCACAAGAATGGGAATCTTGCATGATACCCCTACACTACTAGCGCTTGTGGGCATTTTATCTTATGGCTCAAGCCTCAGCCACTGCTTTCTGACATTTTTCATCATCATCAAGCAAAAATGCACTGTTTTTCTACCAATCTGTCTAAGCATGCTGGCCAAGTTGAAATTCTCAAAAAACTTTCTGAAGACATCTTTTGGAGTATATCACTTAAAGGAAAGGCAATGCAAGCTTATTTTAATTTAATTTTCACAATTGCTACACTTTAGCTGCTAACATTTTCACCACGTTGAATCGCTCTAGGTAGCTATCTCTACAGATCAAGCTATTTGTAAGAGCCTTACATAAATGTAGCCTATCCAGCTCATTTAGAAAATTGTGCAGTAAGAAAAACAGTAGTTTGCTGTGTACATTCAGTGTAGATGTCACATAGAAGCTCCTGGCTCTGTTTGGTTTAATGGAAACCTAAATTGAGAGGGATACGGAGGCTAACATATTGATTTTTTACAAAAAATAATGTAGGTTATCTTACATCCAGCTGATCTTTTTAGCACCAGTAGTTTCTGAGTCCCGCACCTGAAACATGTGGCTAATCTAGTCCAACTGTAGTCAGAAAATCTGATCTGCATGTTTGATCAGGGTCTATGGCTAAAAGTATTGGAAGGCAGAGGATTAGCAGGACAGGCAGGCACCGTGCATTGTTTAGAAGGAAAAAATCGTTCAACCTGCATAAGCTTTTGCTCTAGGTTCGGGAAAGTGTGGCACATGATAGCTACACCTGCAAGAGATAAGACTTTGGAAATGTTATCAAGTGGAAATGCATTTCCTTGCTTCTTTTGACTGAAGACGTATAAAAGTGCTATTCTGCGCTAGCCGGGACTCGAACCCGGGTCGCAAGAATGGGAATCTTGCATGATACCCCTACACTACTAGCGTTTGTGGGCATTTTATCTTATGGCTCAAGCCTCAGCCACTGCTTTCTGACATTTTTCATCATCATCAAGCAAAAATGCACTGTTTTTCTACCAATCTGTCTAAGCATGCTGGCCAAGTTGAAATTCTCAAAAAAACTTTCTGAAGACATCTTTTGGAGTATATCACTTAAAGGAAAGGCAATGCAAGCTTATTTTAATTTAATTTTCACAATTGCTACACTTTAGCTGCTAACATTTTCACCACGTTGAATCGCTCTAGGTAGCTATCTCTACAGATCAAGCTATTTGTAAGAGCCTTACATAAATGT
Organism: Hyperolius riggenbachi; assembly: GCF_040937935.1. Lineage (NCBI taxonomy): Eukaryota > Metazoa > Chordata > Amphibia > Anura > Hyperoliidae > Hyperolius > Hyperolius riggenbachi. Next base: position 198,492,963 of record NC_090655.1, read on the forward strand.
AGCCTATCCAGCTCATTTAGAAAATTGTGCAGTAAGAAAAACAGTAGTTTGCTGTGTACATTCAGTGTAGATGTCACATAGAAGCTCCTGGCTCTGTTTGGTTTAATGGAAACCTAAATTGAGAGGGATACGGAAGCTAACATATTGATTTTTTACAAAAAATAATGTAGGTTATCTTACATCCAGCTGATCTTTTTAGCACCAGTAGTTTCTGAGTCCCGCACCTGAAACATGTGGCTAATCTAGTCCAACTGTAGTCAGAAAATCTGATCTGCATGTTTGATCATGGTCTATGGCTAAAAGTATTGGAAGGCAGAGGATTAGCAGGACAGGCAGGCACCGTGCATTGTTTAGAAGGAAAAAATAGTTCAACCTGCATAAGCTTTTGCTTTAGGTTCGGGAAAGTGTGACACATGATAGCTACACCTGCAAGAGATAAGACTTTGGAAATGTTATCAAGTGGAAATGCATTTCCTTGCTTTTTTTGACTGAAGACGTATAAAAGTGCTATTCTGCACTAGCCGGGACTTGAACCCGGGTCACAAGAATGGGAATCTTGCATGATACCCCTACACTACTAGCGCTTGTGGGCATTTTATCTTATGGCTCAAGCCTCAGCCACTGCTTTCTGACATTTTTCATCATCATCAAGCAAAAATGCACTGTTTTTCTACCAATCTGTCTAAGCATGCTGGCCAAGTTGAAATTCTCAAAAAACTTTCTGAAGACATCTTTTGGAGTATATCACTTAAAGGAAAGGCAATGCAAGCTTATTTTAATTTAATTTTCACAATTGCTACACTTTAGCTGCTAACATTTTCACCACGTTGAATCGCTCTAGGTAGCTATCTCTACAGATCAAGCTATTTGTAAGAGCCTTACATAAATGTAGCCTATCCAGCTCATTTAGAAAATTGTGCAGTAAGAAAAACAGTAGTTTGCTGTGTACATTCAGTGTAGATGTCACATAGAAGCTCCTGGCTCTGTTTGGTTTAATGGAAACCTAAATTGAGAGGGATACGGAGGCTAACTGTAACGATCGGTGAAGCACAGAGAGGATCTGATTACCAGTGATCTGCAGAATCACTGGGAATACAGATGTATACCAGATTATACGTGATCTGCAGTATCACTGATAATCCGATATACTAGCTAACCTCTGTTCACCTGAGTAGAGTGTAGTGTTTGGTGTAACAGTAACACTTTGAGGACTAGGCCTCAGTGCAGCAAGGAGTACTGCACAGATTCCTTCCGCAGACCTGAGCTCTCCAAGACGGGAGGAGTCAGACTGACAGTAGGAAGGGCAGACTGAAAGTAACCTTTAGGAGGAAGGATCACTAAAAGAGCGAGGAACCGCCTCTAACAGTAAGGTCGGTTCTCGAGGTCAGACAAGCCAGGTCGTACGCACACGGACAGATAAAGTACAAGATCAGAAGGCAAAGGCGGAGTCAAAGTACAAGCAGGGTTCAGCAACGGGGTATCAGAAATATCGGGGTACAAAATCAGGAGGCAGAAGCAGAGTCAAGGAACGAGCCGGGGTTCGGCAACAGAGTATCAGAAATATCGAGGTGCAAGATCAGAGTTCAGGAGGATAGTCAAGGCAGGCAAAAGTCATAACAGATAATCACAATCAAACTAGTACTTTAGCTATCAACAGAATCTAGCTAAGCGTAGGATTACAGCTCCAGCTGGTCCCGTCACACTTGCGGATCTGACTACGGATCTGGGTGCTCCCACATATGTGATCGTGCGCGTGTAAGTCTGAATCTTGGTGGACTATCAGTCCCAGCCACACCAGTACTGTCATGCAATGTATCTAGTGCGGGGGCCGCCTCTGATGCGGACTCCGCCGTTACCAATGCGGTTTCCGCCGTTACCAATGCGGATTCCGCCGCACTGCCTATGCGGCATGCAGCGTTTTTTCCGCGTTGTGACGCCATGCTGGACGTGGAAACGGCCGCCTCACCTCGAGAGACAGCGGCCTTTCCGCGTTTCCTTATAGTACCCCCCCCCCCCCCCCGAGGAGTGGAGTCCGGACAACTCCCACCAGGTTTCTCGGGGTGTAAGGCATGAAACTCCCTCACCAACTCATCCGCATGCATACGATTCCCAGGTACCCATTGCCTCTCCTCGATGCCTTACCCTTTCCAATATACGAGGTACTGTACCGAGTTTTGTACCTTGCGAGCATCTAATATTTTTTCCACTTCATATTCGGGTTGGGTATCTACCAACACGGGAGGAGGAGGAGTAGGACCCACCTGGACTGCAGGTTTAAGAAGGGACACATGGAAGGACTTCACCCCCCGCATGCTGGTGGGAAGGTCAATGGTATACGTAACATTGTTAATCTTTTTGGTCCAGGAAAATTGGCCCACAAACCTGGGACCCAGTTTGGCAGATGGCTGCTTCAGGGTCAAGTGACGTGTGGACACCCAGACTAGATCCCCTGGCTGAAACTTCCATTCCACGGACCGTCTCTTATCTGCTTGACCCTTCTGACTCTGGAACGCCTTCTGCAAATTCCCCTTAACAATTCCCCAATTGTCCCTGAGTGACCTCTGCCAATCCTCAAGTGCAGGAAATGGGGACGAGACAACTGGAAAAGGGGAGAATTTGGGTGACCTCCCTGTTACAATCTGGAATGGGGAAAACCCAGATGAGGAATTCTTTAAATTATTTTGGGCGAATTCCGCGAAGGGCAAAAATTTCACCCAGTCACTTTGTGCCTCCGCAACGTAACATCTCAGGAATTGCTCCAGAGATTGGTTAATGCGTTCTGTCTGCCCATTCGTCTGTGGGTGGTAGCCTGACGAGAACGACAATTTCATGCCCATTTGGTGACAAAATGCCCTCCAGAATCCAGACACAAACTGGACTCCCCTATCAGACACAATGTCTTCCGGAATGCCATGCAGCCGGAAGACGTGAATGATAAACAATTCGGCCAATTCTTGAGCCGAGGGGAGTCCTTTCAGGGGCACAAAATGGGCCATCTTGCTAAACCGGTCGACTACCACCCAAATAACAGACATGCCTTCAGACCTGGGCAATTCCCCCACAAAATCCATGGACAGGTGGGTCCATGGCTCACTCGGGGTGGGCAAAGGCTGCAACCTTCCTACAGGTGCCAGCCGGGAGGGTTTACTCCTGGCACATACCGCACACTCCTTAACAAACTCCTTGGAATCTGTTGCCAAGGAAGGCCACCAAGCACACCTGGCAATCAGATCCTGCGTTCTGGCCGCTCCAGGATGACCAGCATTCTTGTGGGTGTGAAAGAGTTGCAGAACTTGTAACCGGAATGGCAGTGGGATAAACAAGACCCCTTCGTGTTTCCCCTCAGGAACATCCCGCTGAAAGGGACCCAAAATCTCTGTCCAATCCTCCCAAGTCTCCGTGGCGGCTAACACCAGTTTCTGCGGGATGATGGATTCAGGAGTGGAGGGCTGTGCTGTCTCAGGTTCAAAACACTTGGAGAGGGCATCTGCTTTGACGTTTTTGCTGCCTGGAGTGTACGTGATTATGAACCTGAACCTCGTAAAAAATAAGGACCACCGGGCCTGACGGGGACTCAGCCTCTTAGCCCCCTCGATGTATTCCAAGTTCTTGTGGTCAGTGTAAACAGTGATCGTGTGCTCTGCCCCCTCTAACCAGTGGCGCCACTCCTCAAATGCCAACTTAATAGCCAGAAGTTCCCGGTTGCCTATATCATAATTTTTTTCTGCAGGTGAAAACCTGCGGGAAAAATAAGCACATGGGTGTAATCTGCCCTGCATCCCAGACCGTTGAGACAGCACCGCCCCCACCCCAACTTCTGAGGCATCAACCTCCACAATGAAGGGAAAGGACGTGTCAACATGCCTCAAAATTGGTGCTGAGCAAAATAATTTTTTCAATAGAGCAAATGCCGCCACGGCTTCAGGAGACCAGTGGTTGGTATCCGCCCCTTTTTTCGTGAGACTGGTAAGGGGGGCAACTAACGTGGAGTATCTATTAATGAACCTCCTGTAATAGTTCGCGAACCCTAAAAATCTCTGCAGGGCCTTCAACCCCACTGGCTGTGGCCACTCCAACACGGCTGTGACCTTGGCAGGATCCATTGAGAGGCCCGAGGTGGAAATTACGTATCCCAGAAACGTGACCGTGGTCACTTCAAATATACACTTTTCCACCTTAGCGTAGAGCCTATTCTGTCTTAATTTGTTTAGGACAAATTTCACGTGGACCCTGTGTTCGGAGAGGTTAGTGGAGTAAATGAGTATATCATCGAGGTATACCAGTACGAATTTACCCAATACCTCCCGGAATACCTCATTGATTAGTTCCTGGAAGACGGCTGGCGCATTGCACAACCCGAAGGGCATCACTAAGTACTCGTAATGCCCGTCGGGTGTGTTAAAGGCCGTCTTCCATTCATCGCCCCTTCTAATGCGGATTAGGTTGTATGCCCCCCTCAGATCTAACTTAGAAAAGATCTTAGCAGTAGTGACCTGCGTGAATAAGTCGTCTATCAATGGTAACGGATAGCGATTCTTCACCGTGATTTTATTGAGACCTCGGTAATCGATACAAGGTCGAAGACCCCCGTCTTTCTTCTTAACGAAAAAGAAACCGGCCCCAGCAGGTGACCGAGAGGGCCGAATAAACCCCTTGGCCAAGTTGTCACGAATGTATTCCTGCATAGCCAACTTCTCGGGACCGGACAAGTTATACAGGTGACCCCTAGGGGGCATACAACCAGTACGGAGATCAATGGGGCAATCGAACGGGCGATGAGGAGGTAATTGATCAGCAGACTTGGGACAAAAAACATCAGAAAAATCGGAATATACCTCGGGAACACCCTCCACGTAAACCTTGGTCTGACCCAATGTCACCTTCCCCAGACACTGCTGATGACAATGATCGGACCATCTGGTTACCTGGCCCGTAGCCCAGTCGATTTGTGGAGAGTGGGCTTGTAACCAAGGCATGCCTAGGATAATAGTGGAGGTTGACATATGTAAAACAAAAAACTGTAGTTGTTCCCCATGCAGTACCCCTATCGTGACCTTCACCTGCGGAGTCTGTGACAGGGGACGATCCCGTTGCAGAGGGGAATCGTCTACTGCCGTGACCTGAATGGGGGGACTTACTGGAGTGAGAGGAATACCCAACTCCTGAGCAAATTCAAGGTTCATAAAATTGGCCGCTGAGCCGGAATCAATAAAAGCCTCAGTGGCTACAGACTTATTATCCCATGTAATAGTACAGGGGAGAAGTAACTTCTTCTCTTTTTGGGGTGAGAATGATGTGCCTAGGGTGTCACCCCCCACTACTCCTAGGCAGACCCGTTTCCCGACTTGTTAGGGCAGTTTCGCACCATATGCCCTGCTTCTGCACAATACAGGCACAGTTGTTCTGTTATTCTCCACCTACGTTCCACCTGGGTCAGTTTAGATCGACCAATTTGCATTGGTTCGGGTGGAGGTAAGGCCGGAGAGGGTGACACAGGCGGAGATGCCGTTACTGAGGGTGTAGCAGAAGGTGCCACATACGAAGTCACCCTGACCCGGTGACTGCCCCTAGTCTGCCTCTGATGACGTAGTCGACGATCGACTCGGATGGCCGATGATATGGCCTCATCGACTGTCTTGGGCTCGGGTAAGGTTAACATCAAGTCAGAGACCTCCTCCGACAACCCAGACAGAAAATAATCCATCAAAGCAAAATTGTCAAATCTGGTGGTAACAGACCACCTACGAAATTCTGCCGCGTAATCCTCGACTGACCCTCTGCCTTGCCGCAAAAGTTTGAGCTTCCGCTCAGAAGTTGCCGCAAGGTCAGGGTCGTCGTATATCACGGCCATAGCCTTAAAAAATTCCTCTACTGAGGTCAGAGCTGTATCTGTGGGAGACAGGTTGTATGCCCAGGATTGGGAATCCCCAATTAACAGTGTTTTAATAAAAATGACCCGTTGGGTCTCAGTCCCCGAGGATCGGGGTCTCAACTCAAAGTATGACAACACTCTACTCCTGAAATTCCGGAAGTCAGACTTGTGGCCGGAAAATTTATCAGGTACAGGCATACGTATGTCATCACTAGGAGGGGATCGCACTGAATCAACTGACGTCTGGAGGGTTCGCACGGAGCCTGAAAGGGCGTCAATCAAGGCTTTGTGCTGGCCCAGTGCTTGATGGAGGCTATCCACCAAAGTGGCAAGCACACCCAGACGATCAGTGTTTGCGTCCATTTTGTATTTTGGTCTGGCGTTCTGTAACGATCGGTGAAGCACAGAGAGGATCTGATTACCAGTGATCTGCAGAATCACTGGGAATACAGATGTATACCAGATTATACGTGATCTGCAGTATCACTGATAATCCGATATACTAGCTAACCTCTGTTCACCTGAGTAGAGTGTAGTGTTTGGTGTAACAGTAACACTTTGAGGACTAGGCCTCAGTGCAGCAAGGAGTACTGCACAGATTCCTTCCGCAGACCTGAGCTCTCCAAGACGGGAGGAGTCAGACTGACAGTAGGAAGGACAGACTGAAAGTAACCTTCAGGAGGAAGGATCACTAACAGAGCGAGGAACCGCCTCTAACAGTAAGGTCGGTTCTCGAGGTCAGACAAGCCAGGTCGTACACACACGGACAGATAAAGTACAAGATCAGAAGGCAAAGGCGGAGTCAAAGTACAAGCAGGGTTTAGCAACGGGGTATCAGAAATATCGGGGTACAAAATCAGGAGGCAGAAGCAGAGTCAAGGAACGAGCCGGGGTTCGGCAACAGAGTATCAGAAATATCGAGGTGCAAGATCAGAGTTCAGGAGGATAGTCAAGGCAGGCAAAAGTCATAACAGATAATCACAATCAAACTAGTACTTTAGCTATCAACAGAATCTAGCTAAGCGTAGGATTACAGCTCCAGCTGGTCCTGGCACACTTGCGGATCTGACTACGGATCTGGGTGCTCCTACATATGTGATCGCGCGCGTGTAAGTCTGAATCTTGGTGGACTATCAGTCCCAGCCACACCAGTACTGTCATGCAATGTATCTAGTGCTGGGGCCGCCTCTGATGCGGATTCCGCAGTTACCAACGCGGATTCCGCCGTTACCAATGCGGATTCCGCCGCACTGCCTATGCGGCATGCAGCGTTTTTTCCGCGTTGTGACGCCATGCTGGTCGCGGAAACGGCCGCCTCACCTCGAGAGACAGCGGCCTTTCCGCGTTTCCTTATACTAACATATTGATTTTTTACAAAAAATAATGTAGGTTATCTTACATCCAGCTGATCTTTTTAGCACCAGTAGTTTCTGAGTCCCGCACCTGAAACATGTGGCTAATCTAGTCCAACTGTAGTCAGAAAATCTGATCTGCATGTTTGATCAGGGTCTATGGCTAAAAGTATTGGAAGGCAGAGGATTAGCAGGACAGGCAGGCACCGTGCATTGGGTACTTATCCGTTAGCCGGGCGCATCCGGCAGGTGGCGCTAATTACTATTCCCCCTCCAGGCCGACATGGATAGTAGGGAAAGATGTAACTCTGGTGGAGTTTTGTCGCCACCTAGAGGATGCGCCCTGCTAACGGATAAGTACCGTGCATTGTTTAGAAGGAAAAAATCGTTCAACCTGCATAAGCTTTTGCTTTAGGTTCAGGAAAGTGTGGCACATGATAGCTACACCTGCAAGAGATAAGACTTTGGAAATGTTATCAAGTGGAAATGCATTTCCTTGCTTCTTTTGACTGAAGATGTATAAAAGTGCTATCCTGCGCTAGCCGGGACTCGAACCCAGGTCACAAGAATGGGAATCTTGCATGATACCCCTACACTACTAGCACTTGGGAGCATTTTATCTTATGGCTCAAGCCTCAGCCATTGCTTTCCGACATCTTTCATCACCATCAAGCAAAAATGCACTGTTTTTCTACCAATCTTTCTAAGCATGCAGGCCAAGGTGAAATTCTCAAAAAACTTTCTGAAGACATCTTTTGGAGTATATCACTTAAAGGAAAGGCAATGCAAGCTTATTTTAATTTAATTTTCACAATTGCTACACTTTAGCTGCTAACATTTTCACCACGTTGAATCGCTCTAGGTAGCTATCTCTACAGATCAAGCTATTTGTAAGAGCCTTACATAAATGTAGCCTATCCAGCTCATTTAGAAAATTGTGCAGAAAGAAAAACAGTAGTTTGCTGTGTACATTCAGTGTAGATGTCACATAGAAGCTCCTGGCTCTGTTTGGTTTAATGGAAACCTAAATTGAGAGGGATACGGAGGCTAACATATTGATTTTTTACAAAAAATAATGTAGGTTATCTTACATCCAGCTGACCTTTTTAGCACCAGTAGTTTCTGAGTCCCGCACCTGAAACATGTGGCTAATCTAGTCCAACTGTAGTCAGAAAATCTGATCTGCATGTTTGATCAGGGTCTATGGCTAAAAGTATTGGAAGGCAGAGGATTAGCAGGACAGGCAGGCACCGTGCATTGTTTAGAAGGAAAAAATAGTTTAACCTGCATAAGCTTTTGCTTTAGGTTCGGGAAAGTGTGGCACATGATAGCTACACCTGCAAGAGATAAGACTTTGGAAATGTTATCAAGTGGAAATGCATTTCCTTGCTTCTTCTGACTGAAGACGTATAAAAGTGCTATTCTGCGCTAGCCGGGACTTGAACCCGGGTTGCAAGAATGGGAATCTTGCATGATACCCCTACACTACTAGCGCTTGTGAGCATTTTATCTTATGGCTCAAGCCTCAGCCACTGCTTTCTGACATTTTTCATCATCATCAAGCAAAAATGCACTGTTTTTCTACCAATCTGTCTTTCCCCAAGTCTCCATGGCAGCACTACGGGTAATTGGCCCCACCCTCATTACCCCATAGGACCTCATGTGTATAAATGTCTGACCATCCCCCTTCCAGGTGTCTTTTTTTCCTGGTCCAACTCACCTCATAGGACTGGCAGGTTTTTGCCCTGCAGTAACTTTCTTTATTTTTAACCCTCTTACCGCCCACGCTAAGGTTTTGTGGTGTACCTATGTACAGCCTAAACAATCTCCAATGGAGTTGTGGCTATAGTACCTCCACCCCTATTCTGCTGGTCTTAGGGGATCTTCCGTGGTCTCTCTCGCTCTCCCTGCCTATACGGACACTAAAGGTGCTCAAAAGGTCAGGGGGGGGGGGGCAGACTGTATGTCTGTGATATTACCTGCTCCGGGCTAAAAGCTTGGCTGGGGCTGCATCCTTTCCTCCCTTTCCTCCCCGCTCGGTTCCTGACGCATAGTCGGCGTGTGTTCCACCGCTCTGGGTCCAGCTTATGGTGTTCCGCCCATTCTGTCTGAGGTGGAGCACACACGCGTAAGTACACGCGACGCTTCGTCCGCATTGGACACATCTGATTGGTGGTCAGGCGGGCGCATGGCGATGACGCGGGCGGAACTATTTATACCGAGAGGAGCAGTACGCCATGGCTGGCGTTACATTCGTGCTCCTGCTCGGATTTTTGTTCCTAGCCCAACGTTCCCGTCCACAGGTCAGTTCCAAATGTGGGGAACATACATATGGAGGTCATTTCCGGAAGCGGGGGGGGGGGGTGAGGGGGCGGTTAGAGCGACTGACACTACTCTCTCTCTCTCTCCCTATCTTTCCAGCGTGCCGCTGTCTATTCTTGGTGGCCTCTTATGGATGCAAGAAAGCCCTCAAAAGATCAGCAATATGGCTCTAGGTAAGAGGGGGAAGATCGGTAAGTGTACTTCAATCATCAAATAGTACAGTGACTTACAACGCTTTTTAATGTCACTTTAGCTCCCGAGGTCGAGACAAGAGAAGATCGTCTCATTCGTCCAGAAGACGTTCCAAAGAAAGATCGCCTTCAAAGCATAGATCGCACAAGAAGAGGTCAAAGCATAGCAAGTCACATAGATCAAGATCCAAATCTCCACAACGCAACCGGGGGAAAAAAGCGTGCTGGGCCTGCGCACAGCCTGTAATGCCAAACAAATTAGTTTGTGCCTCCTGCTTCCACGAGATAGCAAAAGATGACGCTGTAGCCCCCGTGGACGTCTCGGACATTGTCCAAAAAGCGGTGCAGGATTCATTGGAGAATTTTGTAGCCAGCATGGCCACCCAGCCATCACACAGTTTGGCCGACGGCCAAGACAGGCCATCTACTTCCGCGGATATTGAAGAGGAATATGAAGTAGGATTTAACTTCGCCAATGTTGAACCTTTCGTTAAAGCAGTAAAGGCAGCTATCCAATGGGAGGAGCCGGAGGAAGATGAAAAACAGGGAGCAAAACCCAAGAAACGTTATTACAAACACTTAACGAAGGATAGGACAACATTTCCAGTAATGGAGGAAATTCAGGAAGTAATTTATGAAGAATGGCAGAAGTTAGATAAAAGACTCCCTTTATCCAATAGGATATCCAAATTATATCCATTACCAGATACTACTATTACGCCGTTAGACACAGCTCCACCAGTGGATGCGTCAGTGATGCGCCTAGCGAAGCATATTACGCTGCCCATAGATGACGCTATATCCTTCAAAGATTCTTTGGAGCGGAAACTGGACTTAGACCTGAAAAAAATCTACACCATGTCGGGAGGAATTTGCAAGCCAGCAATAGCCTTAACGTCGGTGGGGAAAGCCATCCGCAACTGGGCTGAGGGTCTGGAACAGGCAATTCTGGCAGAAGCAGACAAAGAGACTCTATTCTCATTTCTAGAGGATCTAAAGTTGTCGGGCGACTATGTGGGAGAAGCAGCCATAGATGTTCTACGCTCCTCATCCAGGAATATGTTTTTCTCGGTGACAGCAAAGAGAGCACTCTGGCTCAGAGCTTGGTCTGCAGATCCAGCTTCAAAGCTCCTCTGGTGTAAGATTCCTTACGACGGCAAGACGCTATTTGGTGAAAAAATGGACTCTGCCATTAGCCGTGTCACCGGTGGGAAATCGGGCTTGCTGCCCCAGGATAGACGCCAAGGAAGACAAGGCTTTGTTTCAACAGAATCAGGCTCAGTCCTCGAGATACCGGAATGCGAGGTCCTATAGACCCGGCAGAAATTTTAAAAGGAATTGGCAGTCGAGCCAATCAACTTTTGTGAAAACTCAGAAGCAGAAGACTACGCCCGCTTCTGCGAATAAAAAGTCTTTTTGACGGTGGCAATTTCCAGGAATGTCCGGTCGGGGCAAGACTCCAGTTATATTCTCACATCTGGAAGGAGAGAGTGTCCTCACCATGGGTAGTAAGGACAGTATCGACCGGTCACTTCTGGACCTTCAAGAGACAGCCTCCTGCCAATCATTTCAGACGTACAAGTATGCCAACTGCAACACAAAAAGCCCAAATACTACAGGAATACCTGCAGGGCCTTATAGAAAAAGAGGCGATAAAACCAGTCCCGCTATGCGAGAGAAAGAGAGGGTTCTACTCGAACCTCTTCTTCGTTCAGAAAAAGTCAGGCGAATGGAGACGGGTTCTAGATCTGAAGTACCTGAACTCATTCATCATGCTGGAGAGATTCAAGATGGAGTCACTAAATACGATCATCTCAATAGTGGCCAGAGACGACTATTTACTTTCCATAGATCTGGAAGATGCATATTTGCACGTCCCTATACAGACGTCATTTCAAAGGTATCTACGCTTCGCAGTAGAGGAACAGCATTTTCAGTTTGTGTGCCTTCCTTTCGGCATAAATACGGCACCAAGAACATTTACAAAGGTTCTGGTAGAGATTATTGCGATACTGAGACAGCAGGGGATACGTGCATTTCACTATCTTGACGACATTCTACTGTTGGGAGAGTCAAGGGAACAGAGACTGAAACACAGAGAAGTCCTGATCCGCACATTGACGGAGTTTGGCTGGCGGATAAATTTCCACAAAAGCCAACTGCAACCCACAAAAGACTTAGTCTATCTAGGAGCAAGATTCCGCACAGACCGAAACGAGGTGTGTCTACCGCAGGAGAAAATAGCAGTGATAAAACAGAGAGTGCTTCGAGTTGCCTTATCCCATCAGTTACAAGCGAGAGAGTGTCTGAGGGTTTTGGGGACAATGTCCGCAACTATACCCATGGTCCCCTGGACACGCTGGCACATGCGGAGTTTGCAACAGGGGTTCCTGAGGCAGTGGGATGGCATAACGATGTCTCAGACTATACTGATAACCCCCATCATGAAGAAGGATCTAAGTTGGTGGCTCTCAGACACCAACCTCAAGAAATCTCTCCCTCTGACTCCTTTACAACAACTCCTGATAGCCACAGATGCCAGTACCTCCGGTTGGGGAGCGACATGTGGGACTCAGATAGCCCAGGCTCAATGGCCTCCTCACATGAGACATTGGCCAGCCAACAGACTGGAGTTGAGAGCTGCTTACTGCGCTCTTCTTCATTTTCGCCACCAAATAAAGAATTGCTCAGTGACTCTGAGAATGGACAACGTGACAGCAGTTGCCTACGTCCGCAACCAGGGTGGCACGCGCAGTCCTTCCTTGCTGAGGGAGGCGGAAAGGATTTTCAAGTTTGCTCTCCACAACCTACAAGCTCTGACGGCAGTCCACATTCCGGGTATTCACAACACAGTCCCGGACTACCTGAGTCGTACCCTTATATCCAACAACGAGTGGTCGTTGAATTACAAAATTTTCAACATGATCTGTTCACAATGGGGCGAGCCACAGGTAGATCTTATGGCGACGAAACACAACAGGAAGTGTGCGAGGTACTTCAGCCGCTATGTCGAGCCGGAAGCGGAGAATGTGGACGCACTAACAGTACCGTGGAATTTCCAGCTGGCATATGTGTATCCGCCGGTGCCTCTCATTCTCCGTCTCCTGCTGAGGCTCAGAACGGAGAAAGTTACCTTAATAGCAATCCTACCAGGCTGGCCCAGGCGGCCTTGGTACCCTATGATTCTTCAGATGATGATCGGCCAGCCGATAAAGTTACCAACATCAGAGGACCTTCTTTCACAAGGCCCGCTGTATCATCCCAACCCATCTCGGCTGAACTTGACGGCCTACAGGTTGAGAGGAGGAAACTAAAAGAACTGGGATGCGATAATTCCGTGATAGATACTCTACTGAAATCCAGAAGTTATTCTACTAATCGAACTTACCAGAGAATTTGGAAAATATTCTCGGACTATGCCAAAGACCACAATTTCGACCCACTACAGCCTTTGATACATCAGATCCTATCGTTCCTTCAGACGGGGGTGGATAAGAACCTATCCAGCTATTCGATCAAGGTCCAGATCTCAGCAATCTCGGCCTTCACAGGGCACAGGTGGGCACTACACCCTCTAACAAAACAATTTGTGGCGGCAGTCATGAAAATTCGGCCACCCGTAAAGCCAGTCTTTGCCCAATGGGATCTACCGCTGGTTCTTGGTATCCTGTCAAAAGCTCCTTTCTATCCTCCAGAAACCTGCTCATTAGAAGACCTTACGTTAAAGACGGTTTTTCTAATTGCTATCGCATCCGCAAGGAGGGTGTCTGAAATCCAGGCACTAAGCTGTAGGGAGCCTCACATACAGTTCTTCCCGGATAAAGTAATCTTACGACCGGTACAAGGATTTTTACCAAAGGTTTCAACATCCTATCACCTGAACCAGGAATGGTGTTTACCAGTATTCAGAGAGGAAGACAACGAAGCCCTACATCCTTTAGATATAGCCAACTCTCTAAAAGCATATATTCAGGCAACGGAAGCCTTCAGGAAGACAGAGAGACTGTTCATAAACCATTCAGGGTATAGGAAGGGGCAGGCTGTTTCCTCTAGAACTATTTCGGCTTGGCTCATACGTATCATACGGAGAGCATATCTAGCCACAGACAAGACTCCCCCTAGCGCAATAACGGCCCACTCGACTAGAAGTGTCGCATCGTCATGGGCAGCGCAGGCAAAGGTGGCGCCAGAAAGAGTCTGCCAGGCAGCAAATTGGACTAAGATAGATACCTTTATCTCTCATTACCGTGTTGATATACATGCTTCTGCAGCTGCAGAGTTTGGAAAGGCAGTACTGTCTTCTGCCTTCGAATCTAAGTTAGACTAAAAATACGTGATTAAAGTTACTTCGTGTGTTTTCACCTGCAACAGTCTCCCTCCCGTTTCTTTGAGTGTCTAGTTAGTTCTCGTAGTGCTGCCATGGAGACTTGGGGAAAGCAGAAAATTGTATACTTACCTAACGGTAATTTTCCTTTCCCCATGGATCCATGGCAGCATAGGGTTCCCACCCTGTTTCGGTGAGTTACTAGTTACAAAGACACCTGGAAGGGGGATGGTCAGACATTTATACACATGAGGTCCTATGGGGTAATGAGGGTGGGGCCAATTACCCGTAGTGCTGCCATGGATCCATGGGGAAAGGAAAATTACCGTTAGGTAAGTATACCATTTTCTGCTAAGCATGCTGGCCAAGTTGAAATTCTCAAAAAACTTTCTGAAGACATCTTTTGGAGTATATCACTTAAAGGAAAGGCAATGCAAGCTTATTTTAATTTAATTTTCACAATTGCTACACTTTAGCTGCTAACATTTTCACCACGTTGAATCGCTCTAGGTAGCTATCTCTACAGATCAAGCTATTTGTAAGAGCCTTACATAAATGTAGCCTATCCAGCCTATTTAGAAAATTGTGCAGTAAGAAAAACAGTAGTTTGCTGTGTACATTCAGTGTAGATGTCACATAGAAGCTCCTGGCTCTGTTTGGTTTAATGGAAACCTAAACTGAGAGGGATACGGAGGCTAACATTGATTTTTTACAAAAAATAATGTAGGTTATCTTACATCCAGCTGATCTTTTTAGCACCAGTAGTTTCTGAGTCCCGCACCTGAAACATGTGGCTAATCTAGTCCAACTGTAGTCAGAAAATCTGATCTGCATGTTTGATCAGGGTCTATGGCTAAAAGTATTGGAAGGCAGAGGATTAGCAGGACAGGCAGGCACCGTGCATTGTTTAGAAGGAAAAAATAGTTCAACCTGCATAAGCTTTTGCTCTAGGTTCGGGAAAGTGTGGCACATGATAGCTACACCTGCAAGAGATAAGACTTTGGAAATGTTATCAAGTGGAAATGCATTTCCTTGCTTCTTTTGACTGAAGACGTATAAAAGTGCTATTCTGCGCTAGCCGGGACTCGAACCCGGGTCGCAAGAATGGGAATCTTGCATGATACCCCTACACTACTAGCGCTTGTGGGCATTTTATCTTATGGCTCAAGCCTCAGCCACTGCTTTCTGACATTTTTCATCATCATCAAGCAAAAATGCACTGTTTTTCTACCAATCTGTCTAAGCATGCTGGCCAAGTTGAAATTCTCAAAAAAACTTTCTGAAGACATCTTTTGGAGTATATCACTTAAAGGAAAGGCAATGCAAGCTTATTTTAATTTAATTTTCACAATTGCTACACTTTAGCTGCTAACATTTTCACCACGTTGAATCGCTCTAGGTAGCTATCTCTACAGATCAAGCTATTTGTAAGAGCCTTACATAAATGTAGCCTATCCAGCTCATTTAGAAAATTGTGCAGTAAGAAAAACAGTAGTTTGCTGTGTACATTCAGTGTAGATGTCACATAGAAGCTCCTGGCTCTGTTTGGTTTAATGGAAACCTAAATTGAGAGGGATACGGAAGCTAACATATTGATTTTTTACAAAAAATAATCTAGGTTATCTTACATCCAGCTGATCTTTTTAGCACCAGTAGTTTCTGAGTCCCGCACCTGAAACATGTGGCTAATCTAGTCCAACTGTAGTCAGAAAATCTGATCTGCATGTTTGATCAGGGTCTATGGCTAAAAGTATTGGAAGGCAGAGGATTAGCAGGACAGGCAGGCACCGTGCATTGTTTAGAAGGAAAAAATAGTTCAACCTGCATAAGCTTTTGCTTTAGGTTCGGGAAAGTGTGACACATGATAGCTACACCTGCAAGAGATAAGACTTTGGAAATGTTATCAAGTGGAAATGCATTTCCTTGCTTTTTTTGACTGAAGACGTATAAAAGTGCTATTCTGCACTAGCCGGGACTTGAACCCGGGT
Source organism: Hyperolius riggenbachi (assembly GCF_040937935.1). Lineage (NCBI taxonomy): Eukaryota > Metazoa > Chordata > Amphibia > Anura > Hyperoliidae > Hyperolius > Hyperolius riggenbachi. The sequence goes on from NC_090655.1 coordinate 198,509,012, forward strand.
CACAAGAATGGGAATCTTGCATGATACCCCTACACTACTAGCGCTTGTGGGCATTTTATCTTATGGCTCAAGCCTCAGCCACTGCTTTCTGACATTTTTCATCATCATCAAGCAAAAATGCACTGTTTTTCTACCAATCTGTCTAAGCATGCTGGCCAAGTTGAAATTCTCAAAAAACTTTCTGAAGACATCTTTTGGAGTATATCACTTAAAGGAAAGGCAATGCAAGCTTATTTTAATTTAATTTTCACAATTGCTACACTTTAGCTGCTAACATTTTCACCACGTTGAATCGCTCTAGGTAGCTATCTCTACAGATCAAGCTATTTGTAAGAGCCTTACATAAATGTAGCCTATCCAGCTCATTTAGAAAATTGTGCAGTAAGAAAAACAGTAGTTTGCTGTGTACATTCAGTGTAGATGTCACATAGAAGCTCCTGGCTCTGTTTGGTTTAATGGAAACCTAAATTGAGAGGGATACGGAGGCTAACATATTGATTTTTTACAAAAAATAATGTAGGTTATCTTACATCCAGCTGATCTTTTTAGCACCAGTAGTTTCTGAGTCCCGCACCTGAAACATGTGGCTAATCTAGTCCAACTGTAGTCAGAAAATCTGATCTGCATGTTTGATCAGGGTCTATGGCTAAAAGTATTGGAAGGCAGAGGATTAGCAGGACAGGCAGGCACCGTGCATTGTTTAGAAGGAAAAAATAGTTCAACCTGCATAAGCTTTTGCTTTAGGTTCGGGAAAGTGTGACACATGATAGCTACACCTGCAAGAGATAAGACTTTGGAAATGTTATCAAGTGGAAATGCATTTCCTTGCTTCTTTTGACTGAAGACGTATAAAAGTGCTATTCTGCACTAGCCGGGACTTGAACCCGGGTCGCAAGAATGGGAATCTTGCATGATACCCCTACACTACTAGCGCTTGTGGGCGTTTTATCTTATGGCTCAAGCCTCAGCCACTGCTTTCTGACATTTTTCATCATCATCAAGCAAAAATGCACTGTTTTTCTACCAATCTGTCTAAGCATGCTGGCCAAGTTGAAATTCTCAAAAAACTTTCTGAAGACATCTTTTGGAGTATATCACTTAAAGGAAAGGCAATGCAAGCTTATTTTAATATAATTTTCACAATTGCTACACTTTAGCTGCTAACATTTTCACCACGTTGAATCGCTCTAGGTATCTATCTCTACAGATCAAGCTATTTGTAAGAGCCTTACATAAATGTAGCCTATCCAGCTCATTTAGAAAATTGTGCAGTAAGAAAAACAGTAGTTTGCTGTGTACATTCAGTGTAGATGTCACATAGAAGCTCCTGGCTCTGTTTGGTTTAATGGAAACCTAAACTGAGAGGGATACGGAGGCTAACATTGATTTTTTACAAAAAATAATGTAGGTTATCTTACATCCAGCTGATCTTTTTAGCACCAGTAGTTTCTGAGTCCCGCACCTGAAACATGTGGCTAATCTAGTCCAACTGTAGTCAGAAAATCTGATCTGCATGTTTGATCAGGGTCTATGGCTAAAAGTATTGGAAGGCAGAGGATTAGCAGGACAGGCAGGCACCGTGCATTGTTTAGAAGGAAAAAATTGTTCAACCTGCATAAGCTTTTGCTTTAGGTTCGGGAAAGTGTGGCACATGATAGCTACACCTGCAAGAGATAAGACTTTGGAAATGTTATCAAGTGGAAATGCATTTCCTTGCTTCTTTTGACTGAAGACGTATAAAAGTGCTATTCTGCGCTAGCCGGGACTCGAACCCGGGTCGCAAGAATGGGAATCTTGCATGATACCCCTACACTACTAGCGCTTGTGGGCATTTTATCTTATGGCTCAAGCCTCAGCCACTGCTTTCTGACATTTTTCATCATCATAAAGCAAAAATGCACTGTTTTTCTACCAATCTGTCTAAGCATGCTGGCCAAGTTGAAATTCTCAAAAAACTTTCTGAAGACATCTTTTGGAGTATTTCACTTAAAGGAAAGGCAATGCAAGCTTATTTTAATTTAATTTTCACAATTGCTACACTTTAGCTGCTAACATTTTCACCACGTTGAATCGCTCTAGGTAGCTATCTCTACAGATCAAGCTATTTGTAAGAGCCTTACATAAATGTAGCCTATCCAGCTCATTTAGAAAATTGTGCAGTAAGAAAAACAGTAGTTTGCTGTGTACATTCAGTGTAGATGTCACATAGAAGCTCCTGGCTCTGTTTGGTTTAATGGAAACCTAAATTGAGAGGGATACGGAGGCTAACATATTGATTTTTTACAAAAAATAATGTAGGTTATCTTACATCCAGCTGATCTTTTTAGCACCAGTAGTTTCTGAGTCCCGCACCTGAAACATGTGGCTAATCTAGTCCAACTGTAGTCAGAAAATCTGATCTGCATGTTTGATCAGGGTCTATGGCTAAAAGTATTGGAAGGCAGAGGATTAGAAGGACAGGCAGGCACCGTGCATTGTTTAGAAGGAAAAAATAGTTCAACCTGCATAAGCTTTTTGTAATGGGACAGCCTGGCCCGCGCAGCCGCGGGGATCCAGGCACTTCCGGGTTGCGCTCCACGGCCGCATCTCCAGGAAAGATGGACGGACGCATGCGTCCCAAAGGACGCATGGGGCGGACGCGTACGGACGTACGTCAGACGCGTACGTACACGCGTACTATTTATGCGTCCAAGCGGCAGGCGACCCGGAAATGACGCAGACGGAGGGTATATAGGCACTTCCGGTCCGCGGCTGCACGCCGGTTATAGCCTGTGTTTGCTGGCAATAGGCTGTGTATCAGCCTGCTCTGTATTGTACCTCAGTTATTGCTATTATTGAGTGCTCCTAGCTAGTCACTGTGTTGTACGTCCATCTGCAGCTCTGAGGGTGCTAGTTAGTCACTGTGACAAACCTGAACTTGACCTCCTGTGTATGACCCGGCTTGCATTAGACCATCCTCCTGCCTGATCCCCCAAACCTGAACTTGACCTCCTGTGTATGACCCGGCTTGCATTAGACCATCCACCTGCCTGATCCCCCAAACCTGTACGTGACCCCCAGTGTATGACCCGGCTCGAATCAGACTATCCGTTGGAGCCGCACGCCCCCTAGGTGGGACCCCGGGTCGGTGGTGACAGCTCCGTCACCCGACCGTTACATTATAACCGGCCAAAAACATTACTTATCTATAACATGGAGGATATGCAACGGCAGATAGACCAGTTGGCCGACGCGATCAAGGGCCTAGCCGACATGGTTACCCCGATAGTCCAGGCGCAGGCTGCTGCCCAAGCCCAGGCACAAGCCCAAGCAGCCGCACAGGCCGCAATACAAGCGCAAGCTGCGGCCACTCCTCTTGATATGGCCATTGACATGGAAGGGCATGCACCTGTCGCTCCGCGGGTCGAACCAGTTGCTCCCGCACCGGTAGAGCATCCTCATGAGGAGCGCTCCCAGGAGCCCAAGCTTCCCCTTCCTGAGAAATTCTCTGGAGATCGGGGTTCCTTCAACAACTTTATGAACTCCTGCCGCATGTACTTCTATGTGAGGCCCAAAGCCACAGGGTCCGAGGCGCAAAGGGTAGCTTTGGTGATCTCCCTGCTTCAGGGGGATCCGCAGGCATGGGCGTTCAGCCTCCCTCAGGGGCATCCAGCCCTCACCTCAGTGGAGGAGTTCTTCCAGGCCATGAGCATCCTCTACTCTGACCCAGTTGTCACTACCACCGCTGCACACAAACTCCGAGGTCTCCGGCAAGGAAAAAACACTGCGGAGATCTATGCCTCAGAATTTAGGAGATGGTCCGTGGTCTCCCAGTGGAATGACCCCGCCCTGTTAGACCAGTTCATACATGGGTTGACGGAAACAGTGAAGGACCACCTGATTAATTACCCGCCTCCCGCCACACTGGATGAGGCCATTACCCTCACCATTAGGGTGGACCGGCGGTTACGCCAAAGACGACTGGAACGCAGTGGAGCTGCTGCTGCGACTCCTGTGCCGGTGGAAACAGCGACTCCTCCTGGAGACGCTGAGGAACCCATGCAGATCGGTTCCTCCAAGCTCTCCCCTGCGGAAAGATCCCGGAGACGGACCCAGGGTCTTTGCCTCTACTGTGGAGGAGCGGGCCACATGGTCCGAACCTGTCCGGAGAAGAAGTCGGGAAACTTCAAAGCCTAGGTGGATCTGAGGAAGTTCATCTAGGCGGGCAGGTAATTCCTCCAAAAGAACCACGGTTTCTACTACCGTTCTCTCTGGTTTGGCAGGGCAAAGAGGTCACGGGGCAAGCCTTTGTGGATAGCGGGGCTGCAGGGAATTTCTTGGATGTAGACTTGGCCAGGAGGTTGAACATTCCGTCCTTGCCCTTGACTAGACCCATACAGGTTACCGCCATCGATGACTCTCCCTTGCAACTGGTGACACCGGTAGCGGTAACTCCCGAGCTGCATTTAAACGTAGGGGTTCTGCATGCAGAGAAGATCACTTTCTTCTTATTGAAGATGCCCTCTACCCCGTTGGTGCTAGGATTACCCTGGTTAAGACAGCACAATCCCACTCTGGATTGGCGATCGGGGCAGCTAGTCAGATGGTCTGACTCCTGTCACAAGAACTGTCTAACGGCTCTGCCCCTGCTCAGTACACAACTGAATCTGCAGCAGGTGCCGGAAGCCTATCGACAGTTTGCGGATGTGTTCTCCCCGCGGGCCGCAGATGAGTTATCCCCGCACCGGCCGTATGACTGCCCGATCGATCTATTACCTGGAACTATGCCTCCGCGGGGGCATCTGTATAGCTTCACAGGGCCAGAGAGGGTGGCCATGAGGGAATACATCCAGGAGAATTTGGAAAAGGGGTTCCTCCGGCCATCTACTTCTCCGGCCGGAGCGGGCTTCTTTTTCGTAGAGAAGAAGGACGGGGGTCTCCGACCCTGCATTGATTACAGGGGACTGAACCAGATAACGGTGAAAAAACGTTATCCGCTACCCCTAATAGACAATCTATTTGCACAAGTCTCGGGGGCACAGGTGTTCTCCAAGTTGGATCTGAGGGGGGCCTACAACCTCATCCGTATCCGCCAGGGCGACGAATGGAAGACTGCATTTAATACTCATGATGGGCATTACGAGTATTTGGTGATGCCCTTCGGCCTTTGTAATGCTCCTGCAGTCTTCCAGGAGTTTGTGAACGACGTCTTTCGGGATTTTCTGGGGAGGTTTGTCATAGTTTACCTGGATGACATTCTGATTTACTCCCCAACTCTCGCAGAGCACCGGGATCATGTTCGAGCCGTCCTGCAGAAACTGAGAGAGAACCGGTTGTACGCCAAGCTCGAGAAATGTGCCTTTGAGGTATCTCAAATACCATTCCTGGGGTATATCATCTCCAGTTCGGGCCTAACCATGGACCCGGCAAAGGTTTCGGCGGTCATCAACTGGCCACAACCGGGCACTTTGAAGGGCCTACAAAGGTTCCTGGGGTTCACCAACTTTTATAGGAGGTTTATTCGAGGGTTCTCCCTCAAAGTGGCGCCCCTAACGGATTTAACCAAGAAAGGGGCCGATCCCACCCGATGGACTCCTCAGGCCCAACTTGCCTTCAAGACCTTGAAGGAGGCCTTTTGCTCTGCTCCTGTCCTGGTACACCCAGACATTACTCGAGCCTTTATTGTTGAAGTGGACGCTTCCGAGCTTGGTGTAGGTGTGGTCCTCTCGCAATATGCAGGTACTCCCGAGGAGTTGCATCCCTGTGCTTTCCTCTCAAGGAAATTCTCTTCCGCTGAGCGGAATTACGACATCGGGAATCGAGAGTTGTTAGGGGTAAAATGGGCTCTGGAGGAATGGAGGCAGTGGCTAGAGGGGTCAGCATACCCAGTTACGGTGTACACACTACACAGATCACAAAAATCTAGAGTACATCGAGTCGGCGAAAAGATTAAGCCCAAGGCAGGCCCGGTGGGCGTTATTCTTTTCCAGATTCAGATTTACCATCACATACAAACCAGGCTCGAAGAACGTGAAGGCGGATGCCTTGTCACGATGTTTCAGCCCGGAAGCCCCTGAAAATCAGATCCCCGAATCGATAGTGCCTGCACATTGTATTTCAGCTGCTGCAACTAACCCCTTCCTTGAGGAAGATCTCATGTGCCTTCTGTCTTCTCTTCAAGGTGATGCTCCTCCGGGGAAGCCTGCTGATTGCATCTCCGTGCCACCTCAGTGGAGGTTCAAGGTCCTGCAACAGTTCCACGACAGTAAAACTGTGGGTCATCCAGGAAAAGCAAAAACCCATGAACTCCTAGCCCGCTGGGTGTGGTGGCCCTCCCTATCATGAGATGTGAAGGCTTACGTTGGTTCTTGTCCCGTTTGTGCCCGCAGTAAAGTGTCCCGCACGGCCCCAAGCGGGTATCTCCAGTCACTCCCAATCCCTTCCCAGCCCTGGACGGACATATCCATGGATTTTGTGGTAGATTTACCTGTCTCCAAAGGGTGCACGGTCATCTGGGTCGTGGTTGACCGCTTTAGTAAGATGTCCCACTTCATTCCCTTGAATAAATTACCTTCTGCTAAAGAACTGGCTGATCTGTTTATTTCTAACATCTTTCGTCTCCATGGGGCTCCGGAGAGAATTGTGTCAGATCGGGGGGTCCAGTTTGTCTCTCAGTTCTGGCGTTCGTTTTGTTCTCGCTTGGGTATTACACTGTCATTTTCCTCTGGGTTCCACCCCGAGACGAATGGCCAGACTGAGAGAGTAAACCAGAACTTGGAACAGTACCTACGGTGTTATGTGGCTAGTAATCAAGGGGAATGGGCGTCCTACTTACCATTTGCAGAATTCGCCATAAACAACGCGGTGAGTTCATCTACGGGCATGTCGCCATTCCAGGTGGTCATGGGTACGAATCCAAAATTCTCTCCCTTGTCGGGACCGCCTTCCGATTCTCCTATGGTGGAGGACTGGGTGAGTCACATGGCTGAGGTATGGGGCAAAGTTCGGGAGAACTTGGAAAGGGCCACTAGGAAGCAGAAACACTTCTCGGACAGGTTTAGGTCTCTGGAACCAGTGTTCAGTCCAGGGGATCTAGCGTGGGTGTCAACAAAGAACATTCCTTTGAAACAACCAACACCTAAGTTGGGTCCACGGTTCATTGGGCCATTTCCTATTTTAAAGCGAATTAACAACGTCGCTTACAGGGTCAAGTTACCTGATTCATTAAAAGTGGGAAATTCGTTCCATGTTTCACTACTTAAATCAGCGAAAGATTTCCGAACCTCCGCCACCCCCCCACCTCCTGTAACTGTACAGGGAGAGACTGAATTCGAGGTGGAGAGAGTTTTGGATTCAAGGAAAGTTAGAAACTCGTTGCAATATTTAATCGAGTGGAAGGGATACGGGCCAGAGGAACGACGGTGGGTCCCGGCACGCCAGGTACATGCCCGGGAGTTGGTCCGGGAGTTTCACACTAAGTTTCCCCACAAACCGAAAATAGAGTGCCCAGAGGTCACTCCTCAGGGGGGGGTAGTGTAATGGGACAGCCTGGCCCGCCCAGCCGTGGGGATCCAGGCACTTCCGGGTTGCGCTCCACGGCCGCATCTCCAGGAAAGATGGACGGACGCATGCGTCCCAAAGGACGCATGGGGCGGACGCGTACGGACGTACGTCAGACGCGTACGTACACGCGTACTATTTATGCGTCCAAGCGGCAGGCGACCCGGAAATGACGCGGACGGAGGGTATATAGGCACTTCCGGTCCGCGGCTGCACGCCGGTTATAGCGTGTGTTTGCTGGCAATAGGCTGTGTATCAGCCTGCTCTGTATTGTACCTCAGTTATTGCTATTATTGAGTGCTCCTAGCTAGTCACTGTGTTGTACGTCCATCTGCAGCTCTGAGGGTGCTAGTTAGTCACTGTGACAAACCTGAACTTGACCTCCTGTGTATGACCCGGCTTGCATTAGACCATCCTCCTGCCTGATCCCCCAAACCTGAACTTGACCTCCTGTGTATGACCCGGCTTGCATTAGACCATCCACCTGCCTGATCCCCTAAACCTGTACGTGACCCCCAGTGTATGACCCGGCTCGAATCAGACTATCCGTTGGAGCCGCACGCCCCCTAGGTGGGACCCCGGGTCGGTGGTGACAGCTCCGTCACCCGACCGTTACACTTTTGCTTTAGGTTCGGGAAAGTGTGGATCATGATAGCTACACCTGCAAGAGATAAGACTTTGGAAATGTTGTCAAGTGGAAATGCATTTCCTTGCTTCTTTTGACTGAAGACGTATAAAAGTACTATTCTGCGCTAGCCAGGACTTGAACCCGGTTCGCAAGAATGGGAATCTTGCATGATACCCCTACACTACTAGTGCTTGTGGGCCGTTTATCTTATGGCTCAAGCCTCAGCCACTGCTTTCTGACATCTTTCATCATCATCAAGCAAAAATGCACTGTTTTTCTACCAATCTTTCTAAGCATGCTGGCCAAGGTGAAATTCTCAAAAAACTTTCTGAAGACATCTTTTGGAGTATATCACTTAAAGGAAAGGCAATGCAAGCTTATTTTAATTTAATTTTCACAATTGCTACACTTTAGCTGCTAACATTTTCACCATGTTGAATCGCTCTAGGTAGCTATCTCTACAGATCAAGCTATTTGTAAGAGCCTTACATAAATGTAGCCTATCCAGCTCATTTAGAAAATTGTGCAGTAAGAAAAACAGTAGTTTGCTGTGTACATTCAGTGTAGATGTCACATAGAAGCTCCTGGCTCTGTTTGGTTTAATGGAAACGTAAATTGAGAGGGATACGGAGGCTAACATATTGATTTTTTACAAAAAATAATGTAGGTTATCTTACATCCAGCTGATCTTTTTAGCACCAGTAGTTTCTGAGTCCCGCACCTGAAACATGTGGCTAATCTAGTCCAACTGTAGTCAGAAAATCTGATCTGCATGTTTGATCAGGGTCTATGGCTAAAAGTATTGGAAGGCAGAGGATTAGCAGGACAGGCAGGCACCGTGCATTGTTTAGAAGGAAAAAATCGTTCAACCTGCATAAGCTTTTGCTTTAGGTTCGGGAAAGTGTGGCACATGATAGCTACACCTGCAAGAGATAAGACTTTGGAAATGTTATCAAGTGGAAATGCATTTCCTTGCTTCTTTTGACTGAAGACGTATAAAAGTGCTATTCTGCGCTAGCCGGGACTTGAACCCGGTTCGCAAGAATGGGAATCTTGCATGATACCCCTACACTACTAGTGTTTGTGGGCCATTTATCTTATGGCTCAAGCCTCAGCCACTGCTTTCTGACATCTTTCATCACCTTCAAGCAAAAATGCACTGTTTTTCTACCAATCTTTCTAAGCATGCTGGCCAAGGTGCAATTCTCAAAAAACTTTCTGAAGACATTTTTGGAGTATATCACTTAAAGGAAAGGCAATGCAAGCTTATATTAATTTAATTTTCACAATTGCTACACTTTAGCTGCTAACATTTTCACCATGTTGAATCGCTCTAGGTAGCTATCTCTACAGATCAAGCTATTTGTAAGAGCCTTACATAGATGTAGCCTATCCAGCTCATTTAGAAAATTGTGCAGTAAGAAAAACAGTAGTTTGCTGTGTACATTCAGTGTAGATGTCATATAGAAGCTCCTGGCTCTGTTTGGTTTAATGGAAACCTAAATTGAGAGGGATACGGAGGCTAACATATTGATTTTTTACAAAAAATAATGTAGGTTATCTTACATCCAGCTGACCTTTTTAGCACCAGTAGTTTCTGAGTCCCGCACCTAAAACATGTGGCTAATCTAGTCCTACTGTAGTCAGAAAATCTGATCTGCATGTTTGATCAGGGTCTATGGCTAAAAGTATTGGAAGGCAGAGGATCAGCAGGACAGGCAGGCACCGTGCATTGTTTAGAAGGAAAAAATAGTTTAACCTGCATAAGCTTTTTCTCTAGGTTCGGGAAAGTGTGGCACATGATAGCTACACCTGCAAGAGATAAGACTTTGGAAATGTTATCAAGTGGAAATGCATTTCCTTGCTTCTTTTGACTGAAGACGTATAAAAGTGCTATTCTGCGCTAGCCGGGACTCGAACCCGGGTCGCAAGAATGGGACTCTTGCATGATACCCCTACACTACTAGCGCTTGTGGGCTGTTTATCTTATGGCTCAAGCCTCAGCCACTGCTTTCCGACATCTTTCATCATTCTCAAGCAAAAATGCACTGTTTTTCTACCAATCTTTCTAAGCATGCTGGCCAAGGTGCAATTCTCAAAAAACTTTCTGAAGACATCTTTTGGAGTATATCACTTAAAGGAAAGGCAATGCAAGCTTATTTTAATTTAATTTTCACAATTGCTACACTTTAGCTGCTAACATTTTCACCATGTTGAATCGCTCTAGGTAGCTATCTCTACAGATCAAGCTATTTGTAAGAGCCTTACATAAATGTAGCCTATCCAGCTCATTTAGAAAATTGTGCAGTAAGAAAAACAGTAGTTTGCTGTGTACATTCAGTGTAGATGTCATATAGAAGCTCCTGGCTCTGTTTGGTTTAATGGAAACCTAAATTGAGAGGGATACGGAGGCTAACATATTGATTTTTTACAAAAAATAATGTAGGTTATCTTACATCCAGCTGACCTTTTTAGCACCAGTAGTTTCTGAGTCCCGCACCTAAAACATGTGGCTAATCTAGTCCAACTGTAGTCAGAAAATCTGATCTGCATGTTTGATCAGGGTCTATGGCTAAAAGTATTGGAAGGCAGAGGATTAGCAGGACAGGCAGGCACTGTGCATTGTTTAGAAGGAAAAAATCGTTCAACCTGCATAAGCTTTTGCTTTAGGTTCGGGAAAGTGTGGCACATGATAGCTACACCTGCAAGAGATAAGACTTTGGAAATGTTATCAAGTGGAAATGCATTTCCTTGCTTCTTTTGACTGAAGACGTATAAAAGTGCTAATCTGCGCTAGCCGGGACTTGAACCCGGGTCGCAAGAATGGGAATCTTCCATGATACCCCTACACTACTAGCGCTTGTGAGCATTTTATCTTATGGCTCAAGCCTTAGCCACTGCTTTCTGACATCTTTCATCACCATCAAGCAAAAATGCACTGTTTTTCTACCAATCTTTCTAAGCATGCTGGCCAAGGTGCAATTCTCAAAAAACTTTCTGAAGACATCTTTTGGAGTATATCACTTAAAGGAAAGGCAATGCAAGCTTATTTTAATTTAATTTTCACAATTGCTACACTTTAGCTGCTAACATTTTCACCATGTTGAATCGCTCTAGGTAGCTATCTCTACAGATCAAGCTATTTGTAAGAGCCTTACATAAATGTAGCCTATCCAGCTCATTTAGAAAATTGTGCAGTAAGAAAAACAGTAGTTTGCTGTGTACATTCAGTGTAGATGTCACATAGAAGCTCCTGGCTCTGTTTGGTTTAATGGAAACCTAAATTGAGAGGGATACGGAGGCTAACATATTGATTTTTTACAAAAAATATTGTAGGTTATCTTACATCCAGCTGATCTTTTTAGCACCAGTAGTTTCTGAGTCCCGCACCTGAAACATGTGGCTAATCTAGTCCAACTGTAGTCAGAAAATCTGATCTGCATGTTTGATCAGGGTCTATGGCTAAAAGTATTGGAAGGCAGAGGATTAGCAGGACAGGCAGGCACCGTGCATTGTTTAGAAGGAAAAAATCGTTCAACCTGCATAAGCTTTTGCTTTAGGTTCGGGAAAGTGTGGCACATGATAGCTACACCTGCAAGAGATAAGACTTTGGAAATGTTATCAAGTGGAAATGCATTTCCTTGCTTCTTTTGACTGAAGACGTATAAAAGTACTATTCTGCGCTAGCCGGGACTTGAACCCAGTTCGCAAGAATGGGACTCTTGCATGATACCCCTACACTACTAGCGCTTGTGGGCTGTTTATCTTATGGCTCAAGCCTCAGCCACTGCTTTCCGACATCTTTCATCATTCTCAAGCAAAAATGCACTGTTTTTCTACCAATCTTTCTAAGCATGCTGGCCAAGGTGCAATTCTCAAAAAACTTTCTGAAGACATCTTTTGGAGTATATCACTTAAAGGAAAGGCAATGCAAGCTTATTTTAATTTAATTTTCACAATTGCTACACTTTAGCTGCTAACATTTTCACCATGTTGAATCGCTCTAGGTAGCTATCTCTACAGATCAAGCTATTTGTAAGAGCCTTACATAAATGTAGCCTATCCAGCTCATTTAGAAAATTGTGCAGTAAGAAAAACAGTAGTTTGCTGTGTACATTCAGTGTAGATGTCATATAGAAGCTCCTGGCTCTGTTTGGTTTAATGGAAACCTAAATTGAGAGGGATACGGAGGCTAACATATTGATTTTTTACAAAAAATAATGTAGGTTATCTTACATCCAGCTGACCTTTTTAGCACCAGTAGTTTCTGAGTCCCGCACCTAAAACATGTGGCTAATCTAGTCCAACTGTAGTCAGAAAATCTGATCTGCATGTTTGATCAGGGTCTATGGCTAAAAGTAGTGTTGCTCAAATACCCCTTTTTAAAATTCGAGTTTGGTCGAATTCGAATAGTAAATTATTCGAGGTCAGTCGAATATTCGAGTCGAATAATTTTTACTATTCGATTCGACCTCGGACTTCGAGCTCACTATTCGAGTCGGTATTCGAGCTAACTATTCGAGCTGACTATTCGAATTGGCCTTAAATAGCTTCCAACACTTGTTTTGAGGGTGAATGATGCAAGAAACCTCTTTTTTTCCAAGTAACAACAGCAAGTGATTATGTGGGGATGTTCCTTTAAAAAAAAAATGTGGAAAGAGAAGTTGTGTCCTTAATTTTGTTCAGTAGTGTTACTGTATATTCTTCTTCTTCTTCTTCTTCTTCTTCTTCTTCTTCTTCTTCTTCTTCTTCTTCTTCTTCTTCTTCTTCTTCTTCTTCTTCTTCTTCTTCTTCTTCTTCTTCTTCTTCTTCTTCTTCTTCTTCTTCTTCTTCTTCTTCTTCTTCTTCATCTTCTTCTTCTTCTTCTTCTTCATCTTCTTCTTCTTCTTCATCTTCATCTTCTCCTTCCTTTTCAATATCGTCTTCTTCTTCTTCACGTATTTCTCTTTTCAATTTTTTTTTTAAAGAAATGCAGCTATTTTTGAGCGTAACAAATAGCTGGTGGGCGCACGCATGTTGGAAGCGCCATTGTATGTGCTCCCTGGCAGTGGAAACACAAAGACAGCAGGAGGTAAATTCAGCAGCAGGAGGAGGAGGATGAGTGTGTGGCAGCAGGCAGTCAATGAGGCAGGCAGCTCGCCGTGACATAATAGCCCTGGTACCTAGCGGTGATACCAGGGCTGTAAATAAACACAACAGGAGGTCCCAGACAGCGGTCGTGCAGCCCACATTGTGTCCAATACACAACTGGGACAACACAGTTTTCAACCCGGGCACCTCAGAAAAATTAAACCTTTTTTTTTTTTTTAATGGTTTGTTTGGTTTTTGGTTTTGCAACCAATATAGCTATTGTTTGACGTAATAGCTGGTGGCAGAGTGGCAGCAGAAGGTAAATCATCTGTGTACCCTGGCAGTGGGAAACACAGACAGACAGCAGCAGCAGCAGCAGCAGGAGGAGGTATGGAGGAGCAGTGTGAGTGTGGCAGCAGGTAGGCAGCGTGACATAATAGCCCTGGTACCTAGCGGTGATACCAGGGCTGTAAATAAACACAACAGGAGGTCCCAGACAGCGGTCGTGCAGCCCACATTGTGTCCAATACACAACTGGGACAACACAGTTTTCAACCCGGGCACCTCAGAAAAATTAAACCTTTTTTTTTTTTTTAATGGTTTGTTTGGTTTTTGGTTTTGCAACCAATATAGCTATTGTTTGACGTAATAGCTGGTGGCAGAGTGGCAGCAGAAGGTAAATCATCTGTGTACCCTGGCAGTGGGAAACACAGACAGACAGCAGCAGCAGCAGCAGCAGGAGGAGGTATGGAGGAGCAGTGTGAGTGTGGCAGCAGGTAGGCAGCGTGACATAATAGCCCTGGTACCTAGCGGTGATACCAGGGCTGTAAATAAACACAACAGGAGGTCCCAGACAGCGGTCGTGCAGCCCACATTGTGTCCAATACACAACTGGGACAACACAGTTTTCAACCCGGGCACCTCAGAAAAATTAAACCTTTTTTTTTTTTTTAATGGTTTGTTTGGTTTTTGGTTTTGCAACCAATATAGCTATTGTTTGACGTAATAGCTGGTGGCAGAGTGGCAGCAGAAGGTAAATCATCTGTGTACCCTGGCAGTGGGAAACACAGACAGACAGCAGCAGCAGCAGCAGCAGGAGGAGGTATGGAGGAGCAGTGTGAGTGTGGCAGCAGGTAGGCAGCGTGACATAATAGCCCTGGTACCTAGCGGTGATACCAGGGCTGTAAATAAACACAACAGGAGGTCCCAGACAGCGGTCGTGCAGCCCACATTGTGTCCAATACACAACTGGGACAACACAGTTTTCAACCCGGGCACCTCAGAAAAATTAAACCTTTTTTTTTTTTTTAATGGTTTGTTTGGTTTTTGGTTTTGCAACCAATATAGCTATTGTTTGACGTAATAGCTGGTGGCAGAGTGGCAGCAGAAGGTAAATCATCTGTGTACCCTGGCAGTGGGAAACACAGACAGACAGCAGCAGCAGCAGCAGCAGGAGGAGGTATGGAGGAGCAGTGTGAGTGTGGCAGCAGGTAGGCAGCGTGACATAATAGCCCTGGTACCTAGCGGTGATACCAGGGCTGTAAATAAACACAACAGGAGGTCCCAGACAGCGGTCGTGCAGCCCACATTGTGTCCAATACACAACTGGGACAACACAGTTTTCAACCCGGGCACCTCAGAAAAATTAAACCTTTTTTTTTTTTTTAATGGTTTGTTTGGTTTTTGGTTTTGCAACCAATATAGCTATTGTTTGACGTAATAGCTGGTGGCAGAGTGGCAGCAGAAGGTAAATCATCTGTGTACCCTGGCAGTGGGAAACACAGACAGACAGCAGAAGGGCAGTACACAGCAGCCCACTGTAGGTGTAAAATGTGTGGCTGCAGGCGACGTAATAGTCAAAGTGAACCAGGCTGGCTTAGCGAGCAGGAGCCAGGAGGTGGTAAAGGGTGGTAAGGCACATTAACGATGGTTCCGGCAGCCAGTTCATGTCCCCCTCTCGCCGACAACAGGGGCCAGGAACTCGCCTTCCACCCACGCCTGGTTCATCTTGAGAAACGTCAGTCTGTCCACAGACTTGTGAGACAGACGTGAGCGTTTCTCGGTGACCACGCCACCAGCTGCACTGAAGCAGCGCTCGGACAGCACGCTGGAAGGGGGGCAGGACAGCACTTCCAGGGCGTACTGCGCCAGCTCGCTCCAGATCTCCATGCGCTTGACCCAATACTCCATGGGATCAACAGGGGCATCGCTGTCAAGCCCGCTGTACGACCCCATGTAGTCAGCCACCATGCTGGTCAGGCGTTGGCTGTGACCGGAGGAGGATGCTGCTGCATGCATCTCCTCTCTAGTCACTGCTGCCGGAGCCTCTACAGTCCTGTAGAGCTCGTGGCTGAGAGACAGCAGGTCTGTGGGGCGCTTGCTGCTGCTGGATGCAGGCACCTGCTGCTGCCTCTGTGCTGGCTGCTGGACAGTGGGGGTGGAAGGCTGGGGGAAGGCTTCCTCCAAGCGCTCAACAAGGGCCTGCTGCAAGCTCCTTATTTGTTGCGCTGGGTCTCCTCCTGCAGGCGGCAGGAACTGGCTCAACTTCCCCTTGAGGCGTGGGTCCAACATCATGCTGATCCAGATGTCCTCCCTCTGCTTCATCTGGATCACCCTGGGATCCCTGCGCAGGCACGTCAGCATGTGCGCTGCCATTGGGAAGAGGCGGGCCACGTCTGCTGGCACATCGACGTCAGTGCTGTCCTCATCCTCCTCCTCTGCCGCCTCATCCTCTCTCCACCCCCGCACCAACTCAGCTGCGCTGTGCTGATCCCCCTCATCAGCAGCCAGGTCAGGGACCTCCACCAAGTCCTCCTCCTCCTCCCCCTCAGAGGTGGACTGCGCAGCTGGTTGCCGCTCCTGCTGGTCCAAGGCTGCCGCTCCCTGTTCCAGCAAAGCATCGAGGGCCCTGTTCAGCAGAGAAACCAGGGGCACCCACTCGCAGACCATAGCATGGTCCCTGCTCACCATGTTTGTGGCCTGCAGGAAGGGAGCCAGCACTAAGCACACCTGCTGCATGTGCCTCCAGTCATCATCGGGGACGATGGACGGTAAGTTGCTGGTCTTGTCCCTTCTCAGAGCTGCGGAAATAGTGGCCAGGGCAAGGTACTCTTTGACAGCGCGCCTCTGTTCAACCAGACGCTCCAACATCGCCAGGGTGGAGTTCCAGCGAGTCGGAACGTCAAGGATCAGCCGATGGCGTGGCAGATCCAGCTCCTTTTGCACGTCTTCCAGGCTCGCACAGGCTGCAGCCGAGCGCCGGAAGTGACGCACAACATTCCTTGCCGTTTCCAGCAGTTCGCCCATCCCCTGGTAGGTGCGCAGGAACTTCTGCACCACCAGGTTCAGCACGTGGGCAAGACAGGGGATGTGGGTCAGGTTTCCCCTGTCTATTGCGGCAACCAGATTGGCCCCATTGTCGGCCACCACCTCTCCGACTCTGAGGCCTCTGGGGGTCAGCCAAATCCTCTCCTGCTCCTGGAGTTTGGCCAACACATGGGTTGCCGTCAGCTTGGTCTTCCCAAGGCTGACCAAGTGCAGCAGCGCTTGGCAGTGGCGGGCCTTCACGCTGCTGCTGAGGCGGGGGGTTTGGCCAGGTGTGCCGGAGGATGGCAGAGGATCGGAGGAACCTGCTGCAGTTCCCCTGAGCCTGCGGGGTGGCACCACCCACTGTGTTGCTGCTGCTGCTGTGCCCGCTGCTGCTCTCCCATCCTCACCCCCTTCCACCAAGCTGACCCAGTGGACAGTGAAGGACAGGTAGCGGCCTGTCCCGAAGCGGCTGCTCCAGGAGTCCATGGTGACGTGGACCCTTTCACCAACCGCGTGCTCCAGCCCTCGCTCCACATTGGCCATCACAAAGCGGTGCAGTGCAGGAATGGCCTTGCGGGAGAAAAAGTGTCTGCTGGGGAGCTGCCAGTCTGGGGCTGCGCAAGCAAGCAGCGCACGAATGTCGCTCCCCTCCTGCACGAGCGTGTACGGCAGGAGTTGGGAGCACATGGCCCGTGCCAGCAAGCCGTTCAGCTGCCGCACGCGACGGCTGCTGGGAGGCAGAGCCCTAACCACCCCCTGGAAGGACTCGCTCAAAAGGCTCTGGCGTGGCCTTTTGCTGACACGGGAATCAGCAGACACAGCAGAGGAGGCCACTGAGGACTGGCTGCCAGAACAGGCCTCAGTGTCGGCGGCAGGAGTTGCAGAGGGGGGAGGAGCAGTGCGTTTCCGCACTCCTGCTGGTGCTGCTGGAGGAGCAGGAGGGCGGGTGGCTGCTGTTGCTGCTGCTGCTGCTGAAGGCTGTGCAGTGATGGGTGTGGTGCCACTGCCAGCACCAGATGCCTTCAGCCTCTGGAACTCCTCATGCTGGTGGAAATGTTTAGCCGCAAGGTGGTTGATGAGCGAGCTGGTGCAGAACTTTAAGGGGTCTGCACCTCTGCTCAACTTCCGCTGACAGTGGTTGCAAGTGGCGTACTTGCTGTACACAGTGGGCATGGTGAAATATCGCCAGATTGGTGACTTAAACATCCCCCTACGGCATGGAAGCGCTGCTGCCTGTCTCCCTGTGGTGGTTGGGGGGGGGGCTTGGGGGGCTTGGGTGCGGCTGGTGGTGGTACTGGCTGATGCTGCTGCTGCTGCTGCTGAGCCTGAGACACCAGCAGGGTGTGGGACGCTGCCAATGCTTGCAATGATGCGCCTCCTTGCAAGGCCCACAAGCGCATCCTCCTCCTCCTCCTCAGAGCTGCTGAGGACGACATCCCCTGGAGGTGGTGGCACCCAGTCTCTGTCTGTCACCGGGTCATCATCATCCTCCCCCTCCTGAAACATGTCCTGCTGGGATGAGGACCCCCCAAACTCCTCTCCTGATGCATGGATGGGCTGCTTGACTGTCGCCACAGTCTTGCTGTCCAATCCCTCATCCCCCAAAGTGCCCATCAGCATCTCCTCCTCAAGATCGCCAACAACAGCAGACAATTTACTCATGATGCCTGGGGTCAAAAGACTGCTGAATGACAGGTCGGCGAGTGACGGTGAACTGGCCTCCTCCCCAGACCCTGCTGGGCGGCTGCTGCGAACAGGGGTGGTGGTGGTGGTGGTGGTGGTGGTGAGGGTGGAGGCCTCGGATGCAGAGCTGATGGCGGGCTGCTCATCCTCCGTCATGAGTTGCACCACAGTGTCTGCATCCTTTTCCTCAATGGGACGTTTCCGACCCGGCTGGAGGAAAATGGGAGCAGGTGCTACACGCTGCTGCTGCGTCTCTGCAGCGTGAGTTGCAGATGCTCCTGCTGGGCGGCGCCCAAGGCGTCCACGGCCAGTGGCTATGGGAGGAATGTTAGCCACTGACGCTGCTGCTGCTGCTGCGGAACTGTGCATGGTGGCGCGCCCGCGGCCGCGGCCGCGGCTTGCCACAATGCTGCTCCCTCTCCTCCTGATTCCCTTGCTGCCCTTCCCCTTGCCCAAACCGCGCTGGCTGCCACTTCCAGACATCTTCAATGTTTTGGGCGTATAGACAAAAGTTTTTTAAAAGGGCGGGTGAAAAGTGGGGTACTTTAATGGAGTGGGTTGGTTGGTGAGGTGACTGAGTGAGTGTCCCCTAGTACAGTAAGTAAGTAGTAACAGTCAGGAAGTACAACTAGCAGTTACAATAATCAGTAGTAATCACAAGTAAATTTAGTGTGTGTACACTCAGACAGTGAGTGCACGCACGCAGGAGCTAGTAGCCTATGAACACAGTGACTGAGTGTCCTAGACTCCTAGTACAGTAAGAGTAAGTAGTAACAGTAAGTAGAACTAACTAATTACAATAATCAATCAGCGATCAGAAGGAAATAGAGTGTGGGTGGTGTGTGTACACTCAGACAGTGAGTGACCGCACGCAGGAGCTAGTAGCCTATGGACAGTGACTGAGTGTCCTAGACTCCTAGTACAGTAAGAGTAAGTAGTAACAGTAAGTAGAACTAACTAATTACAATAATCAATCAGCGATCAGAAGGAAATGGAGTGTGGGTGGTGTGTGTACACTCAGACAGTGAGTGACCGCACGCAGGAGCTAGTAGCCTATGAACACAGTGACTGAGTGTCCTAGACTCCTAGTACAGTAAGAGTAAGTAGTAACAGTAAGTAGAACTAACTAATTACAATAATCAATCAGCGATCAGAAGGAAATGGAGTGTGGGTGTGTGTACACTCAGACAGTGAGTGCACGCACGCAGGAGCTAGTAGCCTATGAACACAGTGACTGAGTGTCCTAGACTCCTAGTACAGTAAGAGTAAGTAGTAACAGTAAGTAGAACTAACTAATTACAATAATCAATCAGCGATCAGAAGGAAATAGAGTGTGGGTGGTGTGTGTACACTCAGACAGTGAGTGACCGCACGCAGGAGCTAGTAGCCTATGGACAGTGACTGAGTGTCCTAGACTCCTAGTACAGTAAGAGTAAGTAGTAACAGTAAGTAGAACTAACTAATTACAATAATCAATCAGCGATCAGAAGGAAATGGAGTGTGGGTGGTGTGTGTACACTCAGACAGTGAGTGACCGCACGCAGGAGCTAGTAGCCTATGAACACAGTGACTGAGTGTCCTAGACTCCTAGTACAGTAAGAGTAAGTAGTAACAGTAAGTAGAACTAACTAATTACAATAATCAATCAGCGATCAGAAGGAAATGGAGTGTGGGTGTGTGTACACTCAGACAGTGAGTGCACGCACGCAGGAGCTAGTAGCCTATGAACACAGTGACTGAGTGTCCTAGACTCCTAGTACAGTAAGAGTAAGTAGTAACAGTAAGTACAACTAACTAATTACAATAATCAATCAGCGATCAGAAGGAAATAGAGTGTGGGTGGTGTGTGTACACTCAGACAGTGAGTGACCGCACGCAGGAGCTAGTAGCCTATGGACAGTGACTGAGTGTCCTAGACTCCTAGTACAGTAAGAGTAAGTAGTAACAGTAAGTAGAACTAACTAATTACAATAATCAATCAGCGATCAGAAGGAAATGGAGTGTGGGTGGTGTGTGTACACTCAGACAGTGAGTGACCGCACGCAGGAGCTAGTAGCCTATGAACACAGTGACTGAGTGTCCTAGACTCCTAGTACAGTAAGAGTAAGTAGTAACTAGTGTTGGGCGAACAGTGTTCGCCACTGTTCGGGTTCTGCAGAACATCACCCTGTTCGGGTGATGTTCGAGTTCGGCCGAACACCTGACGGTGCTCGGCCAAACCGTTCGGCCATATGGCCGAACTAAGAGCGCATGGCCGAACGTTCCCCGAACGTTCGGCTAGCGCTGTGATTGGCCGAACGGGTCACGTGGTTCGGACCCGAACGCGCTCTGATTGGCCGAACTGTCACGTGGTTCGGGTAAATAAATACCCGAACCACGTCATATCTCCGCCATTTGTCTGTGGGTTTAGCTTTGGGTAGGCAGGCAGGGTAGTTCGCGCTCCAGCCACGCTAGCCAGGGTCCCCCCCAGTCATTGTGTGTCGCTGCTGGGAATAGTAGTACACCGCTCGCTCAGCATTCTGTTTACTGCCACTCTGTGTACCTCGCTCAGCCACACTATATAGCATTCTGTTTACTGCCACTCTGTGTCTGCTGGGAATAGTAGTACACCGCTTGCACAGCCACACTATATAGCATTCTGTTTACTGCCACTCTGTGTACCTCGCTCAGCCACACTATATAGCATTCTGTTTACTGCCACTCTGTGTCTGCTGGGAATAGTGGTACACCGCTCGCTCAGCCACACTATATAGCATTCTGTTCACTGTTCTGTGTCTGCTTGGAATAGTGGTACACCGCTCGTTCAGCCACACTATATAGCATTCTGTGTACTGTTCTGTGTCTGCTGGGAACAGTAGTACACCGCTCGTTCAGCCACACTATATAGCATTCTGTGTACTGTTCTGTGTCTGCTGGGAACAGTAGTACACCGCTCGCTCAGCCACACTATATAGCATTCTGTTCACTGTTCTGTGTCTGCTGGGAATAGTGGTACACCGCTCGCTCAGCCACACTATATAGCATTCTGTTCACTGTTCTGTGTCTGCTGGGAATAGTGGTACACCGCTCGCTCAGCCACACTATATAGCATTCTGTTCACTGTTCTGTGTCTGCTGGGAATAGTGGTACACCGCTCGCTCAGCCACACTATATAGCATTCTGTTCACTGTTCTGTGTCTGCTGGGAATAGTGGTACACCGCTCGCTCAGCCACACTATATAGCATTCTGTTTACTGTTCTGTGTCTGCTGGGAATAGTGGTACACCGCTCGCTCAGCCACACTATATAGCATTCTGTTCACTGTTCTGTGTCTGCTGGGAATAGTGGTACACCGCTCGCTCAGCCACACTATATAGCATTCTGTTCACTGTTCTGTGTCTGCTGGGAACAGTAGTACACCGCTCGTTCAGCCACACTATATAGCATTCTGTGTACTGTTCTGTGTCTGCTGGGAACAGTAGTACACCGCTCGTTCAGCCACACTATATAGCATTCTGTGTACTGTTCTGTGTCTGCTGGGAACAGTAGTACACCGCTCGTTCAGCCACACTATATAGCATTCTGTTCACTGTTCTGTGTCTGCTGGGAATAGTGGTACACCGCTCGCTCAGCCACACTATATAGCATTCTGTTCACTGTTCTGTGTCTGCTGGGAATAGTGGTACACCGCTCACCCGTCACTGTATAGCATTGTGCTCTGTGTCGCTGCTGGGAATAGTGGTACTGTATAGCATTTCTGTACTGCCACTGTACTGCTGCCAGTCAGCGTGTACTGTAAGGATAAGTGAAATGAGGAAGAAATCCGGTGAAAGAGGGAGGGGCAAGGGAAGAGGTGTTTCCCCTGACGGTTCACGTACAGGCCACAGGGGAGCACCCAAGAAAACCCACTCAATACCACCCATGTTGTCCAGGACAACAACCCTCACAAATCCAAAAGAACAGGACCAGATAATTACTTGGATGACCTCTCAAGCGTCCAGCAGTGGGTTAAGCAGCACCAGCACATCACGCACGAGGTCCGAGTCCTCAGCCAGTTACAAGGAGCCAGTGGGCACAAAGCTGACACAACCGGCAGCGACACCACGCACACAACTGCCAGATAACCAGTCCGATGAATTACCTCAGGACACAATGGGGTATTCGCAGGAGCTATTCCCAGCCCAACAAACTTCCACCTTTCAAAGGTCAATGGAGGAACAGCCAGAAATGTTGTGCCTGGATTCACAACCGTTAACTGTGGGAAATGTACCGCGCACTGAAATACGAGGCGAGTCCGAAGAGGACTCGGAAACCCAAATCCCAGAGCAATTTGGGCAGGAGGGGTTGCAATTGCAGGAGGTCGGCCGACAAGATCTGGAAGACGACGTTGGAGTGTGCTGCGCAGAGGTTGTTGTGGGGAGCTCTACTCCACGGCGGTGGCCCACAATGACATATGACGAGTTTGAGGAGATGGAAGAGGAGGGTATGGACAATGTGGACAGAGACCCAGATTTTGTTTGTGAACGAGAACATCGCCGTCGTAGCAGCAGCACAGATGAGTCTGTTGAAGAACACACTGCTGCACGAGTTCGCCTTGTGCCACAAGGTAGGCGGCGCGCAATTTCAGGCACCACAAGCGTGGAAGTTCAAGTGAGAGGCAAAAGAGGAGCAAACAGAAATCGCCAGCAAGGAGGCAGGTGCTCCAAAGTCTGGGCTTTCTTTGAAGACTGCACTGAGGATGTTACCATGGCGATTTGCAAGGTGTGCAAGACCCGCCTGAGCAGGGGGAAAAATATTAACAACCTCTCCACCACCAGCATGAGCCGTCACATGCTATCCAAACATCCCACTCTTTGGGCAAACGCGTCAGGACAGGGTACCAGAAACAACACTGCCTCCCTTGGGTTCACCAGACCCGCCTCAGCAGCAGCAGTAGCCCAGCCATTGCGTGGTTCACAACATTCACAAACATCAGACGACGCTGACACTGTCACTTTCCGGAGTAGTGCTCTTGAGGTCTCCCAGTGTTCATCAAACACAACAACCAACAGCCCTTCCGTGTGCAGCGCTACGGTTCAGTTGTCTGTGTCGGAGATGTTTGAGCGCAAGAGGAAATTGCCAGCAAATGACCCCCGGGCCGTGGCAGTAACAGCCAGCATAGCCAAGCTTCTGGCCTGCGAAATGCTGCCATATCGATTGGTGGAGACAAACAGCTTCAAGGGCATGATGTCAGTGGCCATCCCACGTTACGTGGTTCCCAGCCGCTACCACTTTGCACGCTCTGCAGTGCCTGAGTTGCATGAGCACGTGGTCAGCAAAATAACCCGAAGCTTGAAGAATGCCGTTGCCTGCAAGGTTCACCTCACCACTGACACCTGGACGAGTGCGTTCGGCCAGGGTCGATACATCTCCCTTACCGCGCACTGGGTGAACCTTGTGGAGCCTGGCAGCGATTCCTCACCTGCTACGGCACGGGTGTTGCCCACGCCACAAACAGCTGCACCGCCGTCCCTCCCACTGGATAACAGCAGCACCTACCTCTCTGACTCCTTCTCCTCCAACGCATCTCAAAGCTGTACCTCATCCGGAAACGCTAACCCAGCAGCAGTAGGATCGTGGAAGCAGTGCAGCACAGCTGTTGGCATGCGTCAGCAAGCGTTGCTGAAGCTAATCTGCCTTGGGGATAAGCAGCACACAGGGGAGGAAATTTGGAGGGGAATAAAGGAACAGACGGATTTGTGGCTGGCACCGCTGGACCTGAAACCGGGCATGGTTGTGTGTGATAATGGGAGTAATCTCATTCGCGCTTTAAGGTTGGCTAAGCTGACACACATCCCTTGCCTGGCGCACGTGATGAACCTAGTAGTTCAGCGGTTCCTGAGGACATACCCAGGCGTGCCCGATCTGCTGTTGAAGGTGCGTCGAGTGTCCAAACATTGTAGAAATTCCAGTACTGCTTCGGGGGCACTCGCCAAGATGCAGGAGCGCTTCAATCTCCCCCACCATCGCTTGCTGTGTGATGTCCCTACGCGCTGGAATTCTACGCTGCACATGCTAGCCCGCTTTTGCGAGCAGAAGAGTGCAGTGGTCCAGTACATGACGGCGCAGTACCGAGGCGCATCCGGCCAGCTGCCAAGCTTCTGTGGATCCGATTGGGCCAACATGTTGGACCTCTGCCAAGTCCTCCAAAATTTTGAGCAATCCACGTTGCTTGTGAGCAGTGACAACTCTTCAGTCAGCATTACCATACCACTGCTGTGTTTACTGAAGAGGTCGATGTTAAAAATCAAGGAAACAGCTGTCATGATGCAACTGGGGGAATCTGAAGGAGAAAACGATCAGCGTGATGGTACCAACATCAGGCCATCCGCCTCAGGGAACGCTGGCCCCAGCAGCTATGACGAAGAAGAGGAGGAGGAACAGCTGGAGTTGGAGCAGGAATTTCATGCCACCACTGACGAGGGCCAGAGCGGTGCACGTTGGACTTCCACAATTCAACGCGAATGGTCAGCAGAAGCAGACCAGGAGGAAGGTGACGACTATGATGCATCACAACAACTATCACAACGCTCACAAGAGGATGATGAGGATTCTGGTAGGACTCTGGCACACATGGCTCAATTCATGCTAGACTGCATTGAACGTGACCCACGCATTGTGCGCATTCTGGACAACACCAATTACTGGGTTTATACCCTTCTGGATCCACGGTACAAACACAATGTTCCAAAACTGCTTGAAGAAAGAGTCAGACAGGTCAAAATGGAAGAATACCAGCAGGCCCTTGTGGAGACTTTAGAGAGGAGATTGACATCCTCCCCCTCCTCTAGCCAGTTGTACGCAGACAGACTGACTTCCGCAAACCCAGGACGACCAGGAGGGCAGCAAACAACGCAAGCCGCA
The DNA here is from genome assembly GCF_040937935.1 of Hyperolius riggenbachi. Classification (NCBI taxonomy): domain Eukaryota; kingdom Metazoa; phylum Chordata; class Amphibia; order Anura; family Hyperoliidae; genus Hyperolius; species Hyperolius riggenbachi. The sequence goes on from NC_090655.1 coordinate 198,534,123, forward strand.
GCTAGTACCCAAAAGGGAATGGTATCGGCAGTGTCCTTGGAGTGGGAAAATTTTCTGACACCCATGCAGCCGCAGCCCACTGAACAGCAAGCGTGCAGATCCACCTCCAACACCGATCGCCTGGAGAAGATGGTCAAGGACTACATGTCAGATGGCGTAGCTGTGTCGAACCATCCATCTGCACCCTTCAACTATTGGGTATCGAAGCTAGACACCTGGCACGAACTGGCAATGTACGCAATAGAGGTGCTGGCTTGCCCGGCAGCCAGCGTTATGTCGGAACGCTGTTTCAGTGCTGCCGGAGGCATCGTCACAGATCGGCGTATCCGCCTCTCTACAGACAATGCAGACCGTCTGACTCAAATTAAAATGAATCAATCCTGGATTGGAAATGACTACGCAACACTCCAGGACCCCAACCAAGTAACATGACCAATGAACATCTGGGATGGTGTTGCGTTTCCGGGCCCTGTTTATTGAACCTCTCATCTGTATTACATTTATGACTGCATGGCGGCAAAAAGCATTGCTGCTATATCCGCACGCTTTTTGTCCACATGCAAGGCCTGGGTTGTTGTGTCTCACAAAGCGTGGCCTTCTCCTCCTGCGCCTGCTCCTGTTCCATCACGTCTGCTGCTGCTGGGTTAGCGTTGCCGCGTGGTCCCTGTTTATTGAACCACTTATCTTTATTACATTTATGACTGCATGGCGGTACAAAGCATGCTATCCGCACGCTTCTTGCCCTCATGCAAGGCCTGGGTTGTTGTGTCTCACAAAGCGTGGCCTTCTCCTCCTGCGCCTCCTCCTGTTCCATCACGTCTGCTGCTGCTGGGTTAGCGTTGCCGCGTGGTCCCTGTTTATTGAACCACTTATCTTTATTACATTTATGACTGCATGGCCGTACAAAGCCTGCTATCCGCACGCTTCTTGCCCTCATGCAAGGCCTGGGTTGTTGTGTCTCACAAAGCGTGGCCTTCTCCTCCTGCGCCTGCTCCTGTTCCATCACGTCTGCTGCTGCTGGGTTAGCGTTGCCGCGTGGTCCCTGTTTATTGAACCACTTATCTTTATTACATTTATGACTGCATGGCGGTACAAAGCCTGCTATCCGCACGCTTCTTGCCCTCATGCAAGGCCTGGGTTGTTGTGTCTCACAAAGCGTGGCCTTCTCCTCCTGCGCCTGCTCCTGTTCCATCACGTCTGCTGCTGCTGGGTTAGCGTTGCCGCGTGGTCCCTGTTTATTGAACCACTTATCTTTATTACATTTATGACTGCATGGCGGTACAAAGCCTGCTATCCGCACGCTTCTTGCCCTCATGCAAGGCCGGGGTTGTTGTGTCTCACAAAGCGTGGCCTTCTTCTCCTCCTGCGCCACCCTCCTCCTGTTCCATCACGTGTGCTGCTGCTGGGTTAGCGTTACCGGTCCCTTTTCCTGGAACCTCTTATATGTATTACATTTATGACTGCATGCCGACAAAAAACATGTTACCTGTGCAAAGAAAACAGACATTTCCCGCATTTAAAAGACAGTTTTCCCTTTGAAACTTTAAAATCGATTTTCTCAAAAACTATAAGCTCTTTTTGCTAATTTTTTTTTCCTCTTGTACCCACTCCCAAGGTGCACATACCCTGCAAATTTGGGGTATGTAGCATGTAAGGAGGCTTTACAAACTACAAAAGTTCGGGTCCCCATTGACTTCCATTATGTTCGGAGTTCGGGTCGAACACCCGAACATCGCGGCCATGTTCGGCCTGTTCGGCCCGAACCCGAACATCTAGATGTTCGCCCAACACTAGTAGTAACAGTAAGTAGAACTAACTAATTACAATAATCAATCAGCGATCAGAAGGAAATGGAGTGTGGGTGTGTGTACACTCAGACAGTGAGTGCACGCACGCAGGAGCTAGTAGCCTATGAACACAGTGACTGAGTGTCCTAGACTCCTAGTACAGTAAGAGTAAGTAGTAACAGTAAGTACAACTAACTAATTACAATAATCAATCAGCGATCAGAAGGAAATAGAGTGTGGGTGGTGTGTGTACACTCAGACAGTGAGTGACCGCACGCAGGAGCTAGTAGCCTATGGACAGTGACTGAGTGTCCTAGACTCCTAGTACAGTAAGAGTAAGTAGTAACAGTAAGTAGAACTAACTAATTACAATAATCAATCAGCGATCAGAAGGAAATGGAGTGTGGGTGGTGTGTGTACACTCAGACAGTGAGTGACCGCACGCAGGAGCTAGTAGCCTATGAACACAGTGACTGAGTGTCCTAGACTCCTAGTACAGTAAGAGTAAGTAGTAACAGTAAGTAGAACTAACTAATTACAATAATCAATCAGCGATCAGAAGGAAATGGAGTGTGGGTGGTGTGTGTACACTCAGACAGTGAGTGACCGCACGCAGGAGCTAGTAGCCTATGAACACAGTGACTGAGTGTCCTAGACTCCTAGTACAGTAAGAGTAAGTAGTAACAGTAAGTAGAACTAACTAATTACAATAATCAATCAGCGATCAGAAGGAAATGGAGTGTGGGTGTGTGTACACTCAGACAGTGAGTGCACGCACGCAGGAGCTAGTAGCCTATGAACACAGTGACTGAGTGTCCTAGACTCCTAGTACAGTAAGAGTAAGTAGTAACAGTAAGTAGAACTAACTAATTACAATAATCAATCAGCGATCAGAAGGAAATGGAGTGTGGGTGTGTGTACACTCAGACAGTGAGTGCACGCACGCAGGAGCTAGTAGCCTATGAACACAGTGACTGAGTGTCCTAGACTCCTAGTACAGTAAGAGTAAGTAGTAACAGTAAGTACAACTAACTAATTACAATAATCAATCAGCGATCAGAAGGAAATAGAGTGTGGGTGGTGTGTGTACACTCAGACAGTGAGTGACCGCACGCAGGAGCTAGTAGCCTATGGACAGTGACTGAGTGTCCTAGACTCCTAGTACAGTAAGAGTAAGTAGTAACAGTAAGTAGAACTAACTAATTACAATAATCAATCAGCGATCAGAAGGAAATGGAGTGTGGGTGGTGTGTGTACACTCAGACAGTGAGTGACCGCACGCAGGAGCTAGTAGCCTATGAACACAGTGACTGAGTGTCCTAGACTCCTAGTACAGTAAGAGTAAGTAGTAACAGTAAGTAGAACTAACTAATTACAATAATCAATCAGCGATCAGAAGGAAATGGAGTGTGGGTGTGTGTACACTCAGACAGTGAGTGCACGCACGCAGGAGCTAGTAGCCTATGAACACAGTGACTGAGTGTCCTAGACTCCTAGTACAGTAAGAGTAAGTAGTAACAGTAAGTACAACTAACTAATTACAATAATCAATCAGCGATCAGAAGGAAATAGAGTGTGGGTGGTGTGTGTACACTCAGACAGTGAGTGACCGCACGCAGGAGCTAGTAGCCTATGAACACAGTGACTGAGTGTCCTAGACTCCTAGTACAGTAAGAGTAAGTAGTAACAGTAAGTAGAACTAACTAATTACAATAATCAATCAGCGATCAGAAGGAAATGGAGTGTGGGTGGTGTGTGTACACTCAGACAGTGAGTGACCGCACGCAGGAGCTAGTAGCCTATATGAACAGTGACACTGAGTGTCCCTACGGGTACAGTAAGAGTAAGTAGTAAGTAAGTACAAATAACTAACAATAATCTATCAGTAATCAGAAGGAAATAGAGTGTGTGTACACACACAGACAGTGAGTGAGTGCACACACGCAGGAGCTAGCTAGTAGCCTATAAACAGTGACAGTCAGTGAGTGTCCTACTCCTAGTACAGTATAACTACAATACTATTAGTAAAGGACAGCAGAAATACTGGTATAGATGAGAGAAATAAACAGAGGACAGCTGCCCACAGAGGCAAGGCCCCCCTGAGGCCTAAACCTGTAAGCTTGCAGCAGCTGCCTGTCTCTAATGTAACACACAAGCTACTAACTAAAATACAATGTCTATCTAACTAACAACAATATAGGTGTATATGGCAGGTGTAGGTGAGCAAAAACGCTAGGTAAATGATCACAATAGAGCACTTGCTAAGCCAAAGCACAAAGGAGCAACTCTCTCTCTGTACAAGTCTCAGGCAAGCATGGAGAAACGGAACATGGCGGCCGCTATTTATAGGGTAGGGGCTGGCCAGGGTCCCCCTCTGTGATTGGCTGCCGTCAGAGGGCCTGGGAGCCCTCTGATTGGCTCTAAGGACATCAATCTGGGCTATGACGCTATTCGAGCTCGGTACCGAGCTCGAATAGCGCCGGGTTGCTCGAATAGCTCGAATAGTGAATGGGCTATTCGAGTGTACTCGGATAGCCCATTCGAATAGCTACAGCTATTCGGAGCTCGAATACCGAGCTCGAATAGCTGAAAAAGAGCTCGAATATTCGAGCTACTCGAATATTCGAGCTCTGCTGAGCACCACTGGCTAAAAGTATTGGAAGGCAGAGGATTAGCAGGACAGGCAGGCACTGTGCATTGTTTAGAAGGAAAAAATCGTTCAACCTGCATAAGCTTTTGCTTTAGGTTCGGGAAAGTGTGGCACATGATAGCTACACCTGCAAGAGATAAGACTTTGGAAATGTTATCAAGTGGAAATGCATTTCCTTGCTTCTTTTGACTGAAGACGTATAAAAGTGCTAATCTGCGCTAGCCGGGACTTGAACCCGGGTCGCAAGAATGGGAATCTTCCATGATACCCCTACACTACTAGCGCTTGTGAGCAGTTTATCTTATGGTTCAAGCCTTAGCCACTGCTTTCTGACATCTTTCATCACCATCAAGCAAAAATGCACTGTTTTTCTACCAATCTTTCTAAGCATGCTGGCCAAGGTGCAATTCTCAAAAAACTTTCTGAAGACATCTTTTGGAGTATATCACTTAAAGGAAAGGCAATGCAAGCTTATTTTAATTTAATTTTCACAATTGCTACACTTTAGCTGCTAACATTTTCACCACGTTGAATCGCTCTAGGTAGCTATCTCTACAGATCAAGCTATTTGTAAGAGCCTTACATAAATGTAGCCTATCCAGCTCATTTAGAAAATTGTGCAGTAAGAAAAACAGTAGTTTGCTGTGTACATTCAGTGTAGATGTCACATAGAAGCTCCTGGCTCTGTTTGGTTTAATGGAAACCTAAATTGAGAGGGATACGGAGGCTAACATATTGATTTTTTACAAAAAATAATGTAGGTTATCTTACATCCAGCTGATCTTTTTAGCACCAGTAGTTTCTGAGTCCCGCACCTGAAACATGTGGCTAATCTAGTCCAACTGTAGTCAGAAAATCTGATCTGCATGTTTGATCAGGGTCTTTGGCTAAAAGTATTGGAAGGCAGAGGATTAGCAGGACAGGCAGGAACCGTGCATTGTTTAGAAGGAAAAAATCGTTCAACCTGCATAAGCTTTTGCTTTAGGTTCGGGAAAGTGTGGCACATGATAGCTACACCTGCAAGAGATAAGACTTTGGAAATGTTATCAAGTGGAAATGCATTTCCTTGCTTCTTTTGACTGAAGACGTATAAAAGTGCTATCCTGCGCTAGCCGGGACTCGAACCCGGGTCACAAGAATGGGAATTTTGCATGATACCCCTACACTACTAGCGCTTGTGGGCATTTTATCTTATGGCTCAATCCTCAGCCACTGCTTTCCGACATCTTTCATCATCATCAAGCAAAAATGCACTGTTTTTCTACCAATCTTTCTAAGCATGCTGGCCAAGGTGAAATTCTCAAAAAACTTTCTGAAGACATCTTTTGGAGTATATCACTTAAAGGAAAAGCAATGCAAGCTTATTTTAATTTAATTTTCACAATTGCTACACTTTAGCTGCTAACATTTTCACCACGTTGAATCGCTCTAGGTAGCTATCTCTACAGATCAAGCTATTTGTAAGAGCCTTACATAAATGTAGCCTATCCAGCTCATTTAGAAAATTGTGCAGTAAGAAAAACAGTAGTTTGCTGTGTACATTCAGTGTAGATGTCATATAGAAGCTCCTGGCTCTGTTTGGTTTAATGGAAACCTAAATTGAGAGGGATACGGAGGCTAACATATTGATTTTTTACAAAAAATAATGTAGGTTATCTTACATCCAGCTGATCTTTTTAGCACCAGTAGTCTCTGAGTCCTGCACCTGAAACATGTGGCTAATCTAGTCCAACTGTAGTCAGAAAATCTGATCTGCATGTTTGATCAGGGTCTATGGCTAAAAGTATTGGAAGGCAGAGGATTAGCAGGACAGGCAGGCACCGTGCATTGTTTAGAAGGAAAAAATCGTTCAACCTGCATAAGCTTTTGCTTTAGGTTCGGGAAAGTGTGGCACATGATAGCTACACCTGCAAGAGATAAGACTTTGGAAATGTTATCAAGTGGAAATGCATTTCCTTGCTTCTTTTGACTGAAGACGTATAAAAGTGCTATTCTGCGCTAGCCGGGACTTGAACCCGGGTTGCAAGAATGGGAATTTTGCATGATACCCCTACACTACTAGCGCTTGTGAGCATTTGTCTTATGGCTCAAGCCTCAGCCACTGCTTTCCGACATCTTTCCTCATCATCAAGCAAAAATGCACTGTTTTTCTACCAATCTTTCTAAGCATGCTGGCCAAGGTGCAATTCTCAAAAAACTTTCTGAAGACATCTTTTGGAGTATATCACTTAAAGGAAAGGCAATGCAAGCTTATTTTAATTTTCACAATTGCTACACTTTAGCTGCTAACATTTTCACCATGTTGAATCGCTCTAGGTAGCTATCTCTACAGATCAAGCTATTTGTAAGAGCCTTACATAAATGTAGCCTATCCAGCTCATTTAGAAAATTGTGCAGTAAGAAAAACAGTAGTTTGCTGTGTACATTCAGTGTAGATGTCATATAGAAGCTCCTGGCTCTGTTTGGTTTAATGGAAACCTAAATTGAGAGGGATACGGAGGCTAACATATTGATTTTTTACAAAAAATAATGTAGGTTATCTTACATCCAGCTGACCTTTTTAGCACCAGTAGTTTCTGAGTCCCGCACCTAAAACATGTGGCTAATCTAGTCCAACTGTAGTAAGAAAATCTGATCTGCATGTTTGATCAGGGTCTATGGCTAAAAGTATTGGAAGGCAGAGGATTAGCAGGACAGGCAGGCACTGTGCATTGTTTAGAAGGAAAAAATCGTTCAACCTGCATAAGCTTTTGCTTTAGGTTCGGGAAAGTGTGGCACATGATAGCTACACCTGCAAGAGATAAGACTTTGGAAATGTTATCAAGTGGAAATGCATTTCCTTGCTTCTTTTGACTGAAGACGTATAAAAGTGCTAATCTGCGCTAGCCGGGACTTGAACCCGGGTCGCAAGAATGGGAATCTTCCATGATACCCCTACACTACTAGCGCTTGTGAGCATTTTATCTTATGGCTCAAGCCTTAGCCACTGCTTTCTGACATCTTTCATCATCATCAAGCAAAAATGCACTGTTTTTCTACCAATCTGTCTAAGCATGCTGGCCAAGGTGAAATTCTCAAAAAACTTTCTGAAGACATCTTTTGGAGTATATCACTTAAAGGAAAGGCAATGCAAGCTCATTTTAATTTAATTTTCACAATTGCTACACTTTAGCTGCTAACATTTTCACCATGTTAAATCGCTCTAGGTAGCTATCTCTACAGATCAAGCTATTTGTAAGAGCCTTACATAAATGTAGCCTATCCAGCTCATTTAGAACATTGTGCAGTAAGAAAAACAGTAGTTTGCTGTGTACATTCAGTGTAGATGTCACATAGAAGCTCCTGGCTCTGTTTGGTTTAATGGAAACCTAAATTGAGAGGGATACGGAGGCTAACATATTGATTTTTTACAAAAAATAATGTAGGTTATCTTACATCCAGCTGATCTTTTTAGCACCAGTAGTTTCTGAGTCCCGCACCTGAAACATGTGGCTAATCTAGTCCAACTGTAGTCAGAAAATCTGATCTGCATGTTTGATCAGGGTCTATGGCTAAAAGTATTGGAAGGCAGAGGATTAGCAGGACAGGCAGGCACCGTGCATTGTTTAGAAGGAAAAAATAGTTCAACCTGCATAAGCTTTTTCTCTAGGTTCGGGAAAGTGTGGCACATGATAGCTACACCTGCAAGAGATAAGACTTTGGAAATGTTATCAAGTGGAATTGCATTTCCTTGCTTTTTTTGACTGAAGACGTATAAAAGGGCTGTTCTGCACTAGCCGGGACTCGAACCCGGGTCGCAAGAATGGGAATCTTGCATGATACCCCTACACTACTAGCGCTTGTGGGCATTTTATCTTATGGCTCAAGCCTCAGCCACTGCTTTCTGACATTTTTCATCATCATCAAGCAAAAATGCACTGTTTTTCTACCAATCTGTCTAAGCATGCTGGCCAAGGTGAAATTCTCAAAAAACTTTCTGAAGACATCTTTTGGAGTATATCACTTAAAGGAAAGGCAATGCAAGCTTATTTTAATTTAATTTTCACAATTGCTACACTTTAGCTGCTAACATTTTCACCATGTTGAATCGCTCTAGGTAGCTATCTCTACAGATCAAGCTATTTGTAAGAGCCTTACATAAATGTAGCCTATCCAGCTCATTTAGAAAATTGTGCAGTAAGAAAAACAGTTTGCTGTGTACATTCAGTGTAGATGTCACATAGAAGCTCCTGGCTCTGTTTGGTTTAATGGAAACCTAAATTGAGAGGGATACGGAGGCTAACATATTGATTTTTTACAAAAAATAATGTAGGTTATCTTACATCCAGCTGATCTTTTTAGCACCAGTAGTTTCTGAGTCCCGCACCTGAAACATGTGGCTAATCTAGTCCAACTGTAGTCAGAAAATCTGATCTGCATGTTTGATCAGGGTCTATGGCTAAAAGTATTGGAAGGCAGAGGATTAGCAGGACAGGCAGGCACCGTGCATTGTTTAGAAGGAAAAAAATCGTTCAACCTGCATAAGCTTTTGCTTTAGGTTCGGGAAAGTGTGGCACATGATAGCTACACCTGCAAGAGATAAGACTTTGGAAATGTTATCAAGTGGAAATGCATTTCCTTGCTTCTTTTGACTGAAGACGTATAAAAGTGCTATTCTGCGCTAGCCAGGACTTGAACCCGGGTTGCAAGAATGGTAATCTTGCATGATACCCCTACACTACTAGCGCTTGTGGGCCTTTTATCTTATGGCTCAAGCCTCAGCCACTGCTTTCCGACATCTTTCATCATCATCAAGCAAAAATGCACTGTTTTTCTACCAATCTTTCTAAGCATGCTGGCCAAGGTGCAATTCTCAAAAAACTTTCTGAAGACGTCTTTTGGAGTATATCACTTAAAGGAAAGGCAATGCAAGCTTATTTTAATTTAATTTTCACAATTGCTACACTTTAGCTGCTAACATTTTCACCATGTTGAATCGCTCTAGGTAGCTATCTCTACAGATCAAGCTATTTGTAAGAGCCTTACATAAATGTAGCCTATCCAGCTCATTTAGAAAATTGTGCAGTAAGAAAAACAGTAGTTTGCTGTGTACATTCAGTGTAGATGTCACATAGAAGCTCCTGGCTCTGTTTGGTTTAATGGAAACCTAAATTGAGAGGGATACGGAGGCTAACATATTAATTTTTTACAAAAATTAATGTAGGTTATCTTACATCCAGCTGATCTTTTTAGCACCAGTAGTTTCTGAGTCCCGCACCTGAAACATGTGGCTAATCTAGTCCAACTGTAGTCAGAAAATCTGATCTGCATGTTTGATCAGGGTCTTTGGCTAAAAGTATTGGAAGGCAGAGGATTAGCAGGACAGGCAGGAACCGTGCATTGTTTAGAAGGAAAAAATCGTTCAACCTGCATAAGCTTTTGCTTTAGGTTCGGGAAAGTGTGGCACATGATAGCTACACCTGCAAGAGATAAGACTTTGGAAATGTTATCAAGTGGAAATGCATTTCCTTGCTTCTTTTGACTGAAGACGTATAAAAGTGCTATCCTGCGCTAGCCGGGACTCGAACCCGGGTCACAAGAATGGGAATTTTGCATGATACCCCTACACTACTAGCGCTTGTGGGCATTTTATCTTATGGCTCAATCCTCAGCCACTGCTTTCCGACATCTTTCATCATCATCAAGCAAAAATGCACTGTTTTTCTACCAATCTTTCTAAGCATGCTGGCCAAGGTGAAATTCTCAAAAAACTTTCTGAAGACATCTTTTGGAGTATATCACTTAAAGGAAAAGCAATGCAAGCTTATTTTAATTTAATTTTCACAATTGCTACACTTTAGCTGCTAACATTTTCACCACGTTGAATCGCTCTAGGTAGCTATCTCTACAGATCAAGCTATTTGTAAGAGCCTTACATAAATGTAGCCTATCCAGCTCATTTAGAAAATTGTGCAGTAAGAAAAACAGTAGTTTGCTGTGTACATTCAGTGTAGATGTCATATAGAAGCTCCTGGCTCTGTTTGGTTTAATGGAAACCTAAATTGAGAGGGATACGGAGGCTAACATATTGATTTTTTACAAAAAATAATGTAGGTTATCTTACATCCAGCTGATCTTTTTAGCACCAGTAGTCTCTGAGTCCTGCACCTGAAACATGTGGCTAATCTAGTCCAACTGTAGTCAGAAAATCTGATCTGCATGTTTGATCAGGGTCTATGGCTAAAAGTATTGGAAGGCAGAGGATTAGCAGGACAGGCAGGCACCGTGCATTGTTTAGAAGGAAAAAATCGTTCAACCTGCATAAGCTTTTGCTTTAGGTTCAGGAAAGTGTGGCACATGATAGCTACACCTGCAAGAGATAAGACTTTGGAAATGTTATCAAGTGGAAATGCATTTCCTTGCTTCTTTTGACTGAAGACGTATAAAAGTGCTATTCTGCGCTAGCCGGGACTTGAACCCGGGTTGCAAGAAAGGGAATCTTGCATGATACCCCTACAGTATTAGCGCTTGTGAGCATTTGTCTTATGGCTCAAGCCTCAGCCACTGCTTTCCGACATCTTTCATCATCATCAAGCAAAAATGCACTGTTTTTCTACCAATCTTTCTAAGCATGCTGGCCAAGGTGCAATTCTCAAAAAACTTTCTGAAGACGTCTTTTGGAGTATATCACTTAAAGGAAAGGCAATGCAAGCTTCTTTTAATTTAATTTTCACAATTGCTACACTTTAGCTGCTAACATTTTCACCATGTTGAATCGCTCTAGGTAGCTATCTCTACAGATCAAGCTATTTGTAAGAGCCTTACATAAATGTAGCCTATCCAGCTCATTTAGAAAATTGTGCAGTAAGAAAAACAGTAGTTTGCTGTGTACATTCATTGTAGATGTCACATAGAAGCTCCTGGCTCTGTTTGGTTTAATGGAAACCTAAATTGAGAGGGATACGGAGGCTAACATATTGATTTTTTACAAAAAATAATCTAGGTTATCTTACATCAAGCTGATCTTTTTAGCACCAGTAGTTTCTGAGTCCCGCACCTGAAACATGTGGCTAATCTAGTCCAACTGTAGTCAGAAAATCTGATCTGCATGTTTGATCAGGGTCTATAGCTAGAAGTATTGGAAGGCAGAGGATTAGCAGGACAGGCAGGCACCGTGCATTGTTTAGAAGGAAAAAATCGTTCAACCTGCATAAGCTTTTGCTTTAGGTTCGGGAAAGTGTGGCACATGATAGCTACACCTGCAAGAGATAAGACTTTGGAACTGTTATCAAGTGGACATGCATTTCCTTGCTTCTTTTGACTGAAGACGTATAAAAGTGCTATCCTGCGCTAGCCGGGACTCGAACCCGGGTCGCAAGAATGGGAATCTTGCATGATACCCCTACACTACTAGTGCTTATGGGCATTTTATCTTATGGCTCAAGCCTCAGCCACTGCTTTCCGACATCTTTCATCATCATCAAGCAAAAATGCACTGTTTTTCTACCAATCTTTCTAAGCATGCTGGCCAAGGTGAAATTCTCAAAAAACTTTCTGAAGACATCTTTTGGAGTATATCACTTAAAGGAAAGGCAATGCAAGCTTATTTTAATTTAATTTTCACAATTGCTACACTTTAGCTGCTAACATTTTCACCACGTTGAATCGCTCTAGGTAGCTATCTCTACAGATCAAGCTATTTGTAAGAGCCTTACATAAATGTAGCCTATCCAGCTCATTTAGAAAATTGTGCAGTAAGAAAAACAGTAGTTTGCTGTGTACATTCAGTGTAGATGTCACATAGAAGCTCCTGGCTCTGTTTGGTTTAATGGAAACCTAAATTGAGAGGGATACGGAGGCTAACATATTGATTTTTTACAAAAAATAATGTAGGTTATCTTACATCCAGCTGATCTTTTTAGCACCAGTAGTTTCTGAGTCCCGCACCTGGAACATGTGGCTAATCTAGTCCAACTGTAGTCAGAAAATCTGATCTGCATGTTTGATCAGGGTCTTTGGCTAAAAGTATTGGAAGGCAGAGGATTAGCAGGACAGGCAGGAACCGTGCATTGTTTAGAAGGAAAAAATCGTTCAACCTGCATAAGCTTTTGCTTTAGGTTCGGGAAAGTGTGGCACATGATAGCTACACCTGCAAGAGATAAGACTTTGGAAATGCATTTCCTTGCTTCTTTTGACTGAAGACGTATAAAAGTGCTATCCTGCGCTAGCCGGGACTCGAACCCAGGTCACAAGAATGGTAATCTTGCATGATACCCCTACACTACTAGCGCTTGTAAGCATTTGTCTTATGGCTCAAGCCTCAGCCACTGCTTTCCGACATCTTTCATCATCATCAAGCAAAAATGCACTGTTTTTCTACCAATCTTTCTAAGCATGCTGGCCAAGGTGCAATTCTCAAAAAACTTTCTGAAGACGTCTTTTGGAGTATATCACTTAAAGGAAAGGCAATGCAAGCTTATTTTAATTTAATTTTCACAATTGCTACAATTTAGCTGCTAACATTTTCACCATGTTGAATCGCTCTAGGTAGCTATCTCTACAGATCAAGCTATTTGTAAGAGCCTTACATAAATGTAGCCTATCCAGCTCATTTAGAAAATTGTGCAGTAAGAAAAACAGTAGTTTGCTGTGTACATTCAGTGTAGATGTCACATAGAAGCTCCTGGCTCTGTTTGGTTTAATGGAAACCTAAATTGAGAGGGATACGGAGGCTAACATATTAATTTTTTACAAAAAATAATGTAGGTTATCTTCCATCCAGCTGATCTTTTTAGCACCAGTAGTTTCTGAGTCCCGCACCTGAAACATGTGGCTAATCTAGTCCAACTGTAGTCAGAAAATCTGATCTGCATGTTTGATCAGGGTCTATGGCTAAAAGTATTGGAAGGCAGAGGATTAGCAGGACAGGCAGGCACCGTGCATTGTTTAGAAGGAAAAAATCATTCAACCTGCATAAGCTTTTGCTTTAGGTTCGGGAAAGTGTGGCACATGATAGCTACACCTGCAAGAGATAAGACTTTGGAAATGTTATCAAGTGGAAATGCATTTCCTTGCTTCTTTTGACTGAAGACGTATAAAAGTGCTATCCTGCGCTAGCCGGGACTCGAACCCGGGTCGCAAGAATGGGAATCTTGCATGATTCCCCTACACTACTAGCGCTTATGGGCATTTTATCTTATGGCTCAAGCCTCAGCCACTGCTTTCCGACATCTTTCATCATCATCAAGCAAAAATGCACTGTTTTTCTACCAATCTTTCTAAGCATGCTGGCCAAGGTGAAATTCTCAAAAAACTTTCTGAAGACATCTTTTGGAGTATATCACTTAAAGGAAAGGCAATGCAAGCTTATTTTAATTTAATTTTCACAATTGCTACACTTTAGCTGCTAACATTTTCACCACGTTGAATCGCTCTAGGTACCTATCGCTACAGATCAAGCTATTTGTAAGAGCCTTACATAAATGTAGCCTATCCAGCTCATTTAGAAAATTGTGCAGTAAGAAAAACAGTAGTTTGCTGTGTACATTCAGTGTAGATGTCACATAGAAGCTCCTGGCTCTGTTTGGTTTAATGGAAACCTAAATTGAGAGGGATACGGAGGCTAACATATTGATTTTTTACAAAAAATAATGTAGGTTATCTTACATCCAGCTGATCTTTTTAGCACCAGTAGTTTCTGAGTCCCGCACCTGAAACATGTGGCTAATCTAGTCCAACTGTAGTCAGAAAATCTGATCTGCATGTTTGATCAGGGTCTTTGGCTAAAAGTATTGGAAGGCAGAGGATTAGCACGACAGGCAGGAACCGTGCATTGTTTAGAAGGAAAAAATCGTTCAACCTGCATAAGCTTTTGCTTTAGGTTCGGGAAAGTGTGGCACATGATAGCTACACCTGCAAGAGATAAGACTTTGGAAATGTTATCAAGTGGAAATGCATTTCCTTGCTTCTTTTGACTGAAGACGTATAAAAGTGCTATCCTGCGCTAGCCGGGACTCGAACCCGGGTCACAAGAATGGGAATTTTGCATGATACCCCTACACTACTAGCGCTTGTGGGCATTTTATCTTATGGCTCAATCCTCAGCCACTGCTTTCCGACATCTTTCATCATCATCAAGCAAAAATGCACTGTTTTTCTACCAATCTTTCTAAGCATGCTGGCCAAGGTGCAATTCTCAAAAAACTTTCTGAAGACGTCTTTTGGAGTATATCACTTAAAGGAAAGGCAATGCAAGCTTATTTTAATTTAATTTTCACAATTGCTACACTTTAGCTGCTATTATTTTCACCATGTTGAATCGCTCTAGGTAGCTATCTCTACAGATCAAGCTATTTGTAAGAGCCTTACATAAATGTAGCCTATCCAGCTCATTTAGAAAATTGTGCAGTAAGAAAAACAGTAGTTTGCTGTGTACATTCATTGTAGATGTCACATAGAAGCTCCTGGCTCTGTTTGGTTTAATGGAAACCTAAATTGAGAGGGATACGGAGGCTAACATATTGATTTTTTACAAAAAATAATCTAGGTTATCTTACATCAAGCTGATCTTTTTAGCACCAGTAGTTTCTGAGTCCCGCACCTGAAACATGTGGCTAATCTAGTCCAACTGTAGTCAGAAAATCTGATCTGCATGTTTGATCAGGGTCTATAGCTAGAAGTATTGGAAGGCAGAGGATTAGCAGGACAGGCAGGCACCGTGCATTGTTTAGAAGGAAAAAATCGTTCAACCTGCATAAGCTTTTGCTTTAGGTTCGGGAAAGTGTGGCACATGATAGCTACACCTGCAAGAGATAAGACTTTGGAACTGTTATCAAGTGGACATGTATTTCCTTGCTTCTTTTGACTGAAGACGTATAAAAGTGCTATCCTGCGCTAGCCGGGACTCGAACCCAGGTCACAAGAATGGTAATCTTGCATGATACCCCTACACTACTAGCGCTTGTAAGCATTTGTCTTATGGCTCAAGCCTCAGCCACTGCTTTCCGACATCTTTCATCATCATCAAGCAAAAATGCACTGTTTTTCTACCAATCTTTCTAAGCATGCTGGCCAAGGTGCAATTCTCAAAAAACTTTCTGAAGACGTCTTTTGGAGTATATCACTTAAAGGAAAGGCAATGCAAGCTTATTTTAATTTAATTTTCACAATTGCTACACTTTAGCTGCTAACATTTTCACCATGTTGAATCGCTCTAGGTAGCTATCTCTACAGATCAAGCTATTTGTAAGAGCCTTACATAAATGTAGCCTATCCAGCTCATTTAGAAAATTGTGCAGTAAGAAAAACAGTAGTTTGCTGTGTACATTCAGTGTAGATGTCACATAGAAGCTCCTGGCTCTGTTTGGTTTAATGGAAACCTAAATTGAGAGGGATACGGAGGCTAACATATTAATTTTTTACAAAAAATAATGTAGGTTATCTTCCATCCAGCTGATCTTTTTAGCACCAGTAGTTTCTGAGTCCCGCACCTGAAACATGTGGCTAATCTAGTCCAACTGTAGTCAGAAAATCTGATCTGCATGTTTGATCAGGGTCTATGGCTAAAAGTATTGGAAGGCAGAGGATTAGCAGGACAGGCAGGCACCGTGCATTGTTTAGAAGGAAAAAATCATTCAACCTGCATAAGCTTTTGCTTTAGGTTCGGGAAAGTGTGGCACATGATAGCTACACCTGCAAGAGATAAGACTTTGGAAATGTTATCAAGTGGAAATGCATTTCCTTGCTTCTTTTGACTGAAGACGTATAAAAGTGCTATCCTGCGCTAGCCGGGACTCGAACCCGGGTCGCAAGAATGGGAATCTTGCATGATACCCCTACACTACTAGCGCTTATGGGCATTTTATCTTATGGCTCAAGCCTCAGCCACTGCTTTCCGACATCTTTCATCATCATCAAGCAAAAATGCACTGTTTTTCTACCAATCTTTCTAAGCATGCTGGCCAAGGTGAAATTCTCAAAAAACTTTCTGAGGACATCTTTTGGAGTATATCACTTAAAGGAAAGGCAATGCAAGCTTATTTTAATTTAATTTTCACAATTGCTACACTTTAGCTGCTAACATTTTCACCACGTTGAATCGCTCTAGGTAGTTATCTCTACAGATCAAGCTATTTGTAAGAGCCTTACATAAATGTAGCCTATCCAGCTCATTTAGAAAATTGTGCAGTAAGAAAAACAGTAGTTTGCTGTGTACATTCAGTGTAGATGTCACATAGAAGCTCCTGGCTCTGTTTGGTTTAATGGAAACCTAAATTGAGAGGGATACGGAGGCTAACATATTGATTTTTTACAAAAAATAATCTAGGTTATCTTACATCAAGCTGATCTTTTTAGCACCAGTAGTTTCTGAGTCCTGCACCTGAAACATGTGGCTAATCTAGTCCAACTGTAGTCAGAAAATCTGATCTGCATGTTTGATCAGGGTCTATGGCTAGAAGTATTGGAAGGCAGAGGATTAGCAGGACAGGCAGGCACCGTGCATTGTTTAGAAGGAAAAAATCGTTCAACCTGCATAAGCTTTTGCTTTAGGTTCGGGAAAGTGTGGCACATGATAGCTACACCTGCAAGAGATAAGACTTTGGAAATGTTATCAAGTGGAAATGCATTTCCTTGCTTCTTTTGACTGAAGACGTATAAAAGTGCTATCCTGCGCTAGCCGGGACTCGAACCCGGGTCGCAAGAATGGGAATCTTGCATGATACCCCTACACTACTAGCGCTTATGGGCATTTTATCTTATGGCTCAAGCCTCAGCCACTGCTTTCCGACATCTTTCATCATCATCAAGCAAAAATGCACTGTTTTTCTACCAATCTTTCTAAGCATGCTGGCCAAGGTGAAATTCTCAAAAAACTTTCTGAAGACATCTTTTGGAGTATATCACTTAAAGGAAAGGCAATGCAAGCTTATTTTAATTTAATTTTCACAATTGCTACATTTAGCTGCTAACATTTTCACCACGTTGAATCGCTCTAGGTAGCTATCTCTACAGATCAAGCTATTTGTAAGAGCCTTACATAAATGTAGCCTATCCAGCTCATTTAGAAAATTGTGCAGTAAGAAAAACAGTAGTTTTGTCACGTTCCGTAACAACTAGAGAGGACAGAGAGTGACTGATCTCTGGAGATCTGCAGTATCGCCAGAAATACAGATATACCTGATTATAAGTGATCTGCAGTCTCACTGATAATCCGATATATACGCTAACCTCTGTCCACCCAAAATGGGGTGTAATGATTGGTGCAAACAATAATAGCGTATTGTTCTGTGGCGAGGGCCCACAGAACACAGACTACCGTCCAGCGGCAAGGGCCCACTGGCGGGGATGGTCTACAAGCAAGGATCGGCAACAGGTAATCAGAAATACGAGGTACAGAATCAGGAGGCGGAGTCGGAGACTAGAAGGCTAGCCGGGGTTCGGCAACAGAGATCAGAGATACGAGGTACAGAGACGGTAGGCAAGAGAGTAAACGAGGGCACAGCAAGGTAGGCAACGGGAAATCAGATAGGCAGCAGTACAGAAGGATTAGGCAAACTCAGAGTCAAGGACAGGCAAAAGATCAAAGACACAGGTAAATACAATGGTATATTTCTTCCAGTACCTATATATTGGCGTAACCAATATATAAGTATACTGTGGATCCGAGAGCTAGCACAGAGTGTGATCGCTACAGCGGACAAGGAGTACTGACAGTCTGCTGCTTAAAGAGAAACTCCAACCAAGAATTGAACTTTTTCCCAATCAGTAGCTGATACCCCATTTTACATGAGAAAGACAATGATTTTCACAAACAGACCATCAGGGGGCGCTGTGTGACTGATTTTGTGCTGAAATCCCTCCCACAAGAACCTCTGAAGACCGCGGTACTCCTGGCAAACAGCCACAATGTAACAATGTTCAGAGACAGGAAACAGCTGTTATTAGCTGTCTAACAGCCAGAGCAGCTAGAAACAGCTAAATAACCTGCCCACAGTAACAATGTCTCCATGTAATAAATGTCAGAATGTGAATCTGGGAGAGGAAAGATTTTACAATGAGCAAACACTGACTAAATCATTTATACATAATTATGGTAAAAAATGAAGCACTTTTTTTACTACATTATTTTCACTGGAGTTCCTCTTTAAATGCAGATTGTTCCTCCAGGAACCCCCACCCCCCGGATGATGTCAGCAAGGGGCGGAGCGTGCCTCCACAGGGCGGATGTAATGATCGCTGCTGCAGCAGCTATTGCTGGAAGTAGTGCTGCAGCTCAGGCAGTTCTGATCTATTTCCATGCAAGCTGTATAGCTTTGTCTGTTTTTCCCTGCTGTCAGCTTGTGACTGATTATCATTCACCTGTGTGGGAATCTGCATGTCTGCTCCCATTGGATGACCTCAGTATAAAGATCTGCTTCCTGCAGGGTTTCCTTGGGTTTTCATAGCTTCAGCTTAAGCCTGTCTTGCTGTCGCTTTAGCCCCCGATCGTGTTTCTTGTTAAAGATACTTTGCTGGTCTTTGCATCATATATTGGTTCATTGCCAATATATATGCATACCAGCACGTTTATTATTTTCCTTGTATTTGTGTTACGTTAATATATCAGTGTTGCTGATATATACGTACACGAACTGTTGATTTCCTGTGTTCAGTTAGTCAGTTTTCTAGCACGTTTTGGTAGTTTGCGCGTACCGTGAGCACCCGTGCTGAGCTAGTTATCCTGTTCCTGGTCCTGTTTGTGGATTGCGTTCATCTCTGCGAAGAGATAACGAATCCTTCTGAATCCTGTTCTGTTACTGTTTGTGGATTGCGTTCATCTCTGCGAAGAGATAACGAATCCTTCTGAATCCTGTTCTGTTACCGTTTGTGGATTGCGTTCATCTCTGCGAAGAGATAGCGAATCCTTCTGAGTCCTGTTCCCTGCGTTACTCCATTCCTAGTCAGCGTTCCTGCTTAAGTCATATATCGGTTCATTGCCGATATATACATATGTTAGTCAGACCTTACAAATAGTTTCATTGATAGCTGTAATTGTAATACGCTAGGAAAACATACTTATTGTATATTTATCTGTGTTACGTTTATCTATCTTAATCCTGCTATTTTCTGACTGTCCTGTCCTGTCTTTGTGAGGCACACCATCGCCGCAGCGCATTGGCTGCCTCATTCCAGTCTGTCTGGTTTTGGACGCTTGCTGTCGCTAAGTAGCCGCTGGCTAGCAAGCGTTCATTCTGTCTACCTGTCCTGATTTTCTCAGTTCTGGTTTGTGCGCTCAGCGCTACTTTGCGCTGAGACGTTATTACGAAAGCATTGTTTGTGGCTGTCAGATCTGCACCGGCTCTGTGCGCCACAATCTCCTATTGGAGTCAGTCCTCCCCTCCACTATACTAGGGATAGCCTGTTTCCTGGTGCTAGTGTGTGTACCTCCTCCACGCCAGCTCATGCGTTGCATGCTGACTGTGGAGAATACACCACCAAGCCTTACATTATGAAAACCCCGTTACCAATCCCCATTGTGGGGGGGATTCCCAGAAAGTATGACACTGTTAATTATGGTTCCTGTTCCTTTAAGAAATTTGAAGAACTTAGCTCTGAAACAGAAAATGAGTTTTTCTCTGAATGTGCCAGGTTCCTGACCAATCCTGATCTCCAAGCGACTCCTGTTTCAACCTGGGCACTCCAACTAAGTTATATTTTGTTTAAAGGGGAATTATTCCAGTGGGCATTTGATGTTCTCAATCATTCCGATTTGAAAGATAGACCGCTGGAATTTCTAGCGTTTGTGATCCATAACTGGTTGCGCATAGATCCATTGCCTTTTCCTCTTAATGAACTCCTGGCAGCAGGCCAATCAGCTGCTCCTTCAATTGCTTGCAAGAATGAGCAGCAAGCAGAAAGTGTTACTGATAATTTTCCTGCAGCTTTGAATAAATCACCAAAAACCGCAAGGTCAAAGGCAAAACGCAAACGTTCTAAGAAACGTGTCCAATCTGCAGAATCGTTATCCTTAGCGACTGAGACCTATAATGAGATTCTGCCATTAACAGATAATGAAATGCAATTGTCTTTCAGGGGAGTTAAATGGACTTATGAAACTACTAATGAACTTTCCTCCCTGGCTAGGGAAAATAAAGATTTTTGTTTAAAAGAATTATCTGAGTATGATTATGATGAGATATTACAGAGTATTGAACAAATCAACTTATTTGTGAACCAAGGGAAGTTTGCATACACTACAGTTCAACACTTGCTACAGGTATTGGAAATTCTTAAGAATAAGGAATCTGCCAATCACCTGCTAATTAACCCTATACATGTGCCTGCCACAATCATATCTGCAGACTGTGATCAGCCTAAATGTTTCGCTGTTAAGTATGCATGGGATCCTCCATTCGAGAGGGGAGAGATGGAAGCCCTGGTCTGTGAATGGAAGAATGATTCAAGTTCATTTTGTCAATTTTACAGTGCAAAAAGTGAAATGGTATTGAACGCATGCATTAAGTCAGCCTATAACCTAATAGAGGCTGGTGTGTGTAGGTATGACTGTGTGGCTCCCTTGATTGATGTGTGGGAACTGATTTTGGATGATTTTTATGTGACTCCGAATTCGCAAATTTGGCGTTCTGACCCGCCTGCTTCAGCACCTTTGGCTGATTCAGCAGGTGATTCGGAGCTCTTTTTGTGTGAAATTGAAGTTCCTGCAATTCCACCCTGTACCATGGATAACTCAGTGTTACTTCCCAGTAAAACAGAAGCCACTGATACATTCTTAACCTTGCCCTGCGCAAATTTCTCAGCAGAGAATCCAGAGGTCCTGCTGACTTCCGAGTCCAGCCTAGCCAGTACTCATGACTCTTTGTTTAGTGAAACAGACACCAGAAAAATCTTGCCTGTCTCTGCAAACACTTCTGCAGAAATTACCTGTGTTAATAAAGTTCAACTCCTGTCTGATCCAGCAGATGCCAATAGATGCACTACATCAGTTTCCGAGTCCCAGCAATCCTGTCTAGTAAACTCAGAACCCCAGCATCTGAATTTTCCAATTTTACAAATGAATGGTGATTCAGATGCGCAAACATTGTGTCTTGATCTTCCTGTTTCTACACCTCGCTCTAGTTTCGTGAATAGCTCAGAGCATCTGCTATGTGAACCTGAAATCGCAGAATTATTACCTTGTTCAGAAAATTTTCCAATAAATTTGCCCTGTACCATGAATTGTGCAGTAGATCTCTCCAATGAAACTCAGGTCACAGAATCATTATGCTGTCCAGCAGGTGCTTCCATGGTTTTGCCCTGCAATATGGACTGTTCAGTGATCCTGTCCAGTGAAGCTGTGGTCGCAGAGTCTTATGCTTCACCCAGTACTTTGGATACTTTAAACCCTCTAGCAGAGGAGGCTGAAGCACTGCTTACCTCAGTTGGTGTTGCAGTGATATTCACTTGTCTAGCAGCTGTTTTGGAATTACAGTCTGCTCTAATAAAACTTGATGAATTTCTGCCCAGCAAAGCAGAAGCCATTGAAATATTGTCCTCGTCAGCAAGTGTGTCAGATACCTTGCCCTGTACACAGTCTGATTTAACCAATGTTGAGTCCCTCTCCAGTGTTGTAACAGCCGAGGAACTCCAGCCCTGTCCTCTGAATGTTTCAGAAGTCTTGCCCTGTAACATGGATAATTCTGATTCTCTGGTCAAAATAATAGAAATCTCAGAATTTCAGTCCGGTCTGATGAGTGTTCCTGAAACCCAGCCCTGTATCCTGAAAGATTCTGGTTCTCTGGCCGCTGTGGCAGAGGTTCCAGAGTTCCCTTCCTGTCCAGGGAATTCCTCAGTTTTGCCTAGTCCAGTGGGGGCTGCTGCAATACTGACTTGTTCTGCAGCGCCTCATGAGCTCCAATCCAGTGTATTAAATGAGTCTCTGTCCAGTCCAGAGGTAGTTGTGGAGTCCCTGTCTGGTTCAGTGCATACATCAGAAGATTTGTCCTGTCTTGTTAGTGCCCCTGAATCTGATTTGTTACTGACTTTGCTGGAATCAGCGACATCTAAGTCTGATCCAGCATTCTCGTGTAAAAGTCCAGTAGTTGCGAAGTTTAGTCATGATGATTTTTTTTTGGCCAGTCCTGGTTTTGGTCCTGTCTTGGCTGACCCTGAGGCTCACAGTTCCTTGACATGCCCAGAGGTTTCTCTTGTGCCGGTGTGCCCAGATGTTCTTTGTGTGCCAGAATGCCCAAGTGTGTCTAAGGTGTTAGCGTGCTCTGATGCTTCCTTAGTGGGAACACGTTCTGATATTGCCAGTCTGCCTGCATGCCCAGAGATGGTTCTGGTCCCTGAAAGCCCTGATATTGATGTTTGTCCTTGTGGCCCTGACTCGGGAATTGCCCTAGGTTCCATAGGGGTTCTTGATAGTTCTCCATGTGAGCCTAAGGGGCATTCTGACCTATGGGGATCTCTTTGGAGCTTCAAGGTGTTCTGGGAGGTCTCTGAGAAAACTTGTCCTGGTGCCTTGGACTGGTTCAACAGTGGGTTTTGTGTTGGTAAAGACAGTACCGGTGGGCATTGCAAAGGCTTTGGCGTTTCTGAACTGTTCCTGGAAGGCGGTGGGTATCGCTCAGGGAGTTTCGGAGGGCTTTCTTCTGGAAATCATGGTTCTGATGGGTGTCACATTGGGGCTTGTAGTACTGATGGGCATGGTTCTGTAGGTTCTGGTTCTGATGGGTCCAGTCTTGTGGGGACTGATTCTGGAATTCGGTCTTGCCGGGCTGTCCCGGTCATCATGAATTATCAGTCAGACTGTTTTGTTGGAAATTTCAGTTTTGAAAAGCGTCTGGAATCCACTTTTAAAGGCGGGGGTACTGTAATGATCGCTGCTGCAGCAGCTATTGCTGGAAGTAGTGCTGCAGCTCAGGCAGTTCTGATCTATTTCCATGCAAGCTGTATAGCTTTGTCTGTTTTTCCCTGCTGTCAGCTTGTGACTGATTATCATTCACCTGTGTGGGAATCTGCATGTCTGCTCCCATTGGATGACCTCAGTATAAAGATCTGCTTCCTGCAGGGTTTCCTTGGGTTTTCATAGCTTCAGCTTATGTGCGCCACAATCTCCTATTGGAGTCAGTCCTCCCCTCCACTATACTAGGGATAGCCTGTTTCCTGGTGCTAGTGTGTGTACCTCCTCCACGCCAGCTCATGCGTTGCATGCTGACTGTGGAGAATACACCACCAAGCCTTACAGCGGATCAAGGCAACCTTCTCCTCAGGGCATAAAGGGCCTGACGCTCCGTGCGTGAGCGCGTTGCCCGGCCCTGCAATGATGACCTGTGGCTGTGACGGCCGCCGGCGCCGCCAGCTGATGCCGACCGGAAGTTCGGGGATCCGGTGACGTCAGCGCTGCGAGCGGCGTCCATACTGGCCGCCGCTGAAGAGGTGAGTCTCTCCCTGACATTACCCCTCCCCTGAGGCGTGGTCTCCGAACGCGCTAAGGAAGGTTTATCAGGATGGGAGTCATGAAACTCCTGTATGAGTTCTTGTGCATGGCAATGATGAGCTGGTACCCATGATCTCTCCTCAGGACCGTATCCCCTCAAATGAACCAGATACTGGAGAGACCTCCTAAGAAATCGAGAATCCAGTATTCTCTCGACCTCATACTCAGGCTCACCATCCACTAACACAGGAGGAGGACCAGGGTCCACATGCACCGCAGGTTTTAGTAATGACACATGAAATGTTCTCACCCCACGCATAGATTGAGGCAACGTTATCTGATAAGAAACTTTATTGATTCTTTTAGCTACTGGATATGGACCCACAAATTTAGGCCCAAGCTTAGCTGAAGGTTGCCGTAAGGCGATATGCCGAGTGGAAATCCATACAAGATCCCCGGGAGAGAACTCCCACTCAGGTGAACGCTTTCGGTCAGCCTGTACTTTCTGGAGTGAAACCGATTTCTTTAAATTGGCATTTACTTCCTTCCATCGGGATTTTAGTGTCTCCTGCCAGTTTTCTAGGGCAGGAAAAGGAGAAGAACTAACAGGAAAGGGGGAAAACCTGGGAGATCTCCCATTAACAATCTGAAAGGGTGAAAACCCTGAGGAAGAGTTCCGGAGATTGTTATGGGCAAATTCGGCGTATGGTAAGTATTGTACCCATTCTGTTTGGTTATCTGCCACATAACACCGGAGATACTGTTCCAGTGACTGGTTCACCCTCTCTGTCTGACCATTGGTCTGAGGGTGATAACCAGATGAAAATGAAAGCGTAATTCCTAGTACTCTGCAAAATTCTTTCCAAAATTCCGAGATAAACTGCACCCCCCTGTCAGACACTATATTCTCCGGGACCCCATGAAGGCGAAGGACATGGACTACGAATAGCTCAGCCAGTTCCTTGGTGGAGGGAAATTTTCTCAATGGCACAAAATGAGCCATTTTAGAAAATCGGTCAATAATGACCCAAATCACCGTGTTACCATCTGAAGAAGGCAATTCCCCCACAAAATCCATGGATATGTGAGTCCAGGGTTCAGAGGGTATGGGCAGGGGTTGGAGGGTACCTACTGGGGATATATGTGAGGGTTTGCTCCGTGAACATACTGCACAAGAGGCAACAAATTCCTCGACATCCCTCCTCCAGTTGGGCCACCAGACACTCCTGGATAACAATTCTCTGGTTCTGTCAATTCCAGGATGACCTGCCAGTCTGGATGAATGGAACAACTGCAACACCTGTAACCTAAACTGTAACGGAACAAACATCAGATCAGGTGGCTTCCCCGTCGGACTGTCTGGTTGATGAGGAAGAAGAACAGAGGCAAGATCCTCCCTCGAATCTACACAAGCCAACACCACTTTCTCAGATAAAATTGGATCTGGTTCAGAGGGCAATACCGACTCTATGTCAAAACATCGGGAGAGGGCATCTGCTTTGACATTTTTACTTCCCGGTCTGAATGTGATAATGAAGTCAAACCGGGAAAAAAATAAAGACCACCGTGCTTGTCTGGGATTCAATCTCTTGGCCCCCTTCAGATACTCCAAATTCTTATGATCTGTATAAACTGTGATCACATGTTCTGCCCCCTCAAGCCAGTGTCGCCACTCTTCAAATGCCAACTTCACAGCAAGCAATTCCCTATTGCCAATATCATAATTTTTCTCTGCTTCGGAAAATTTTTTCGAAAAAAAAGCGCAGGGATGGAGTCTTCCCTGTGACCCGGTGTATTGTGACAAGACTGCCCCAACCCCAATCTCAGATGCGTCTACTTCCACAATAAATGGTCTGGAAGAATCCACGTGATGCAAAATGGGGGCGGAACAGAACGCTGTCTTAAGGTTTTGAAAAGCGGAAATGGCCTCGGAAGACCAATTGACGGTGTTAGCCCCTTTCTTGGTCATGTCAGTAAGAGGGGCTATCAAGGCGGAATACCCCTTTATGAATTTTCTGTAATAATTAGAAAACCCCAAAAATCGTTGTAGGGCCTTCAGTCCAACTGGCTGAGGCCAGTTCAAAACCGCCGTGACCTTGCTGTTATCCATAGATAACCCGGAACTTGAGATTATATAACCTAAAAATGGAACCTCTGTGACCTCAAATAAACATTTTTCTAATTTAGCATATAATGAATTCTCACGTAATTTGAGCAAAACATACTGAACTTGTGACCGATGTTCCTTGATATCATGAGAAAAGACCAGGATGTCATCTAGATAGACGACCACGAACCTCCCCACAACGTCCCTGAAAATGTCATTGACCAGCTCCTGGAAGACAGCGGGAGCATTACACAGACCAAAAGGCATGACCGTATATTCGTAATGCCCGTCCTGAGTGTTGAACGCTGTCTTCCACTCGTCCCCCTGCCTAATTCTGACCAAATTGTAAGCTCCCCTGAGATCTAACTTGGTAAATATCTGGGCACCTGTGACCTGATTAAAAAGATCATCGATCAGGGGGAGCGGATAACGATTTTTAATTGTAATGGCGTTAAGAGCTCTGTAGTCAATACAAGGCCGCAGGCCACCATCTTTTTTCTTTACAAAGAAAAACCCTGCCCCAGCGGGTGACTTAGAGGGTCTAATGAACCCTTTCTCCAAGTTCTCCTGGATGTATTCCCTCATGGCCACTTTCTCGGGACCAGTGAGATTGTAAAGGTGACCCCTGGGAGGCATGGTTCCAGGTCTGAGTTCAATCGGGCAGTCATACGGTCTGTGAGGTGGCAGTGAATCAGCAGATCGTGGACAGAACACGTCGGCATAAGATACATATGGCTGAGGGAGTCCCTGAAGAACTAACTGAGTGGCACGGAGAGGTATTTGGGAAATACAGTGCTTCTGACAGTATGGTGACCAGGATAATAATTGCCCGGAGGCCCAATCTATTTGTGGGGAATGCAGACGTAGCCATGGTAGGCCCAAAATAATAGGACAAGAAGGCATTCTGATTAGATAAAATCGTAACCTCTCACAATGTAAGATCCCCACAGTACATGTCAACTCAGGTGTGACGGAGACCGGCAAACTATCCTGTAATGGCGAATCATCAATGGCCGTGACTATGATATGTTTTTCTAACGGGATGACTGGTATGCCCATCTTTAAAGCTAGACTAGAGTCCATAAAATTGGCTGCAGCGCCTGTATCAATAAAAGCCTGCAGTAAACTGACCTGTTTATTCCAGGAAATGGAAATAGGTAATAACACTTTATCTCTGGGAGGTATCGAATTCTCGCCCAGGGTAGTACCTCCGACTAACCCTAGGCGGAGAAGTTTTCCGCCTTCCTGGTACAAACAGATGCGATATGACCTTTCTCCCCACAATAAAGACATAGACCCTCCTTTCTTCTTCTTAACTTTTCTGTCTCAGATAGTTTAGAATGACCCAACTGCATGGGCTCATCAGTGGAAGGAGAGCTGGGAAGACTTATGGGAGTTTGAAGTCGCATAATGGGTCGTTGTCTAGATGACTTATGAAAACGTACCCTTCGATCAATTTTAATAGCAAGGCTTATGGCTTCATCCAGAGTTCTGGGTTCAGGGTGACTTAACATTAATTCAGATATAGAGTCAGCTAACCCCGTCAGAAACCTATCTAAAAGAGACTGTGCCTCCCACCTGGTGGAGAACGACCACTTGCGGAACTCTGCCGCATAAGTCTCAACAGAGTTCTGACCTTGTCTGAGTCTCTTGAGTTTCATTTCAGCTGTGGCGGCTATATCTGGATCATCATATACCACCGCCATGGCATTAAAAAAGTTCTCAACAGAGGTAAGGGCCTCATGACCTAAGGGTAAGCTGTAGGCCCAGGTCTGTGAGTTGCCCTGTAAGAGGGTCTTTATAAGCGTGACCCTTTGTAATTCTGAACCAGATGAGATAGGACGCATCAAAAAATAAGACTGACAGCGATCCCGAAAATTTCGGAAATCGGAACGTTCCCCTGAAAATGGTATCGGTAACGGCATCTTAGGTTCGACAGGTGCTATGGGAGCGGGAACACCTGGTGCCTGCAAGTTTTGCACAGTCTCTGTTAGTCGGTTGATCTGGACCTGCTGGTTTTTAATGGTCTGGTCCAATTGAGCAACGACTGTAGTCAGAGTATTGACCTGCTGGACCAGGGCTTCCATATTAAGTGGTCCGCTGTACTGTCACGTTCCGTAACAACTAGAGAGGACAGAGAGTGACTGATCTCTGGAGATCTGCAGTATCGCCAGAAATACAGATATACCTGATTATAAGTGATCTGCAGTCTCACCGATAATCCGATATATACGCTAACCTCTGTCCACCCAAAATGGGGTGTAATGATTGGTGCAAACAATAATAGCGTATTGTTCTGTGGCGAGGGCCCACAGAACACAGACTACCGTCCAGCGGCAAGGGCCCACTGGCGGGGATGGTCTACAAGCAAGGATCGGCAACAGGTAATCAGAAATACGAGGTACAGAATCAGGAGGCGGAGTCGGAGACTAGAAGGCTAGCCGGGGTTCGGCAACAGAGATCAGAGATACGAGGTACAGAGACGGTAGGCAAGAGAGTAAACGAGGGCACAGCAAGGTAGGCAACGGGAAATCAGATAGGCAGCAGTACAGAAGGATTAGGCAAACTCAGAGTCAAGGACAGGCAAAAGATCAAAGACACAGGTAAATACAATGGTATATTTCTTCCAGTACCTATATATTGGCGTAACCAATATATAAGTATACTGTGGATCCGAGAGCTAGCACAGAGTGTGATCGCTACAGCGGACAAGGAGTACTGACAGTCTGCTGCTTAAATGCAGATTGTTCCTCCAGGAACCCCCACCCCCCGGATGATGTCAGCAAGGGGCGGAGCGTGCCTCCACAGGGCGGATCAAGGCAACCTTCTCCTCAGGGCATAAAGGGCCTGACGCTCCGTGCGTGAGCGCGTTGCCCGGCCCTGCAATGATGACCTGTGGCTGTGACGGCCGCCGGCGCCGCCAGCTGATGCCGACCGGAAGTTCGGGGATCCGGTGACGTCAGCGCTGCGAGCGGCGTCCATACTGGCCGCCGCTGAAGAGGTGAGTCTCTCCCTGACAAGTTTGCTGTGTACATTCAGTGTAGATGTCACATAGAAGCTCCTGGCTCTGTTTGGTTTAATGGAAACCTAAATTGAGAGGGATACGGAGGCTAACATATTGATTTTTTACAAAAAATAATGTAGGTTATCTTACATCCAGCTGATCTTTTTAGCACCAGTAGTTTCTGAGTCCCGCACCTGGAACATGTGGCTAATCTAGTCCAACTGTAGTCAGAAAATCTGATCTGCATGTTTGATCAGGGTCTATGGCTAAAAGTATTGGAAGGCAGAGGATTAGCAGGACAGGCAGGCACCGTGCATTGTTTAGAAGGAAAAAATCGTTCAACCTGCATAAGCTTTTGCTTTAGGTTCGGGAAAGTGTGGCACATGATAGCTACACCTGCAAGAGATAAGACTTTGGAAATGCATTTCCTTGCTTCTTTTGACTGAAGACGTATAAAAGTGCTATCCTGCGCTAGCCGGGACTCGAACCCAGGTCGCAAGAATGGTAATCTTGCATGATACCCCTACACTACTAGCGCTTGTAAGCATTTGTCTTATGGCTCAAGCCTCAGCCACTGCTTTCCGACATCTTTCATCATCATCAAGCAAAAATGCACTGTTTTTCTACCAATCTTTCTAAGCATGCTGGCCAAGGTGCAATTCTCAAAAAACTTTCTGAAGACGTCTTTTGGAGTATATCACTTAAAGGAAAGGCAATGCAAGCTTATTTTAATTTAATTTTCACAATTGCTACACTTTAGCTGCTAACATTTTCACCATGTGGAATCGCTCTCGGTAGCTATCTCTACAGATCAAGCTATTTGTAAGAGCCTTACATAAATGTAGCCTATCCAGCTCATTTAGAAAATTGTGCAGTAAGAAAAACAGTAGTTTGCTGTGTACATTCAGTGTAGATGTCACATAGAAGCTCCTGGCTCTGTTTGGTTTAATGGAAACCTAAATTGAGAGGGATACGGAGGCTAACATATTAATTTTTTACAAAAAATAATGTAGGTTATCTTCCATCCAGCTGATCTTTTTAGCACCAGTAGTTTCTGAGTCCCGCACCTGAAACATGTGGCTAATCTAGTCCAACTGTAGTCAGAAAATCTGATCTGCATGTTTGATCAGGGTCTATGGCTAAAAGTATTGGAAGGCAGAGGATTAGCAGGACAGGCAGGCACCGTGCATTGTTTAGAAGGAAAAAATCATTCAACCTGCATAAGCTTTTGCTTTAGGTTCGGGAAAGTGTGGCACATGATAGCTACACCTGCAAGAGATAAGACTTTGGAAATGTTATCAAGTGGAAATGCATTTCCTTGCTTCTTTTGACTGAAGACGTATAAAAGTGCTATCCTGCGCTAGCCGGGACTCGAACCCGGGTCGCAAGAATGGGAATCTTGCATGATACCCCTACACTACTAGCGCTTATGGGCATTTTATCTTATGGCTCAAGCCTCAGCCACTGCTTTCCGACATCTTTCATCATCATCAAGCAAAAATGCACTGTTTTTCTACCAATCTTTCTAAGCATGCTGGCCAAGGTGAAATTCTCAAAAAACTTTCTGAAGACATCTTTTGGAGTATATCACTTAAAGGAAAGGCAATGCAAGCTTATTTTAATTTAATTTTCACAATTGCTACACTTTAGCTGCTAACATTTTCACCACGTTGAATCGCTCTAGGTAGCTATCGCTACAGATCAAGCTATTTGTAAGAGCCTTACATAAATGTAGCCTATCCAGCTCATTTAGAAAATTGTGCAGTAAGAAAAACAGTAGTTTGCTGTGTACATTCAGTGTAGATGTCACATAGAAGCTCCTGGCTCTGTTTGGTTTAATGGAAACCTAAATTGAGAGGGATGCGGAGGCTAACATATTGATTTTTTACAAAAAATAATGTAGGTTATCTTACATCCAGCTGATCTTTTTAGCCCCAGTAGTTTCTGAGTCCCGCACCTGGAACATGTGGCTAATCTAGTCCAACTGTAGTCAGAAAATCTGATCTGCATGTTTGATCAGGGTCTATGGCTAAAAGTATTGGAAGGCAGAGGATTAGCAGGACAGGCAGGCACCGTGCATTGTTTAGAAGGAAAAAATTGTTCAACCTGCATAAGCTTTTGCTTTAGGTTCGGGAAAGTGTGGCACATGATAGCTACACCTGCAAGAGATAAGACTTTGGAAATGTTATCAAGTGGAAATGCATTTCCTTGCTTCTTTTGACTGAAGACGTATAAAAGTGCTATCCTGCGCTAGCCGGGACTCGAACCCGGGTTGCAAGAATGGGAATCTTGCATGATACCCCTACACTACTAGCGCTTGTGAGCATTTTGTCTTATGGCTCAAGCCTCAGCCACTGCTTTCCGACATCTTTCATCATCATCAAGCAAAAATCAAGCTATTTGTAAGAGCCTTACATAAATGTAGCCTATCCAGCTCATTTAGAAAATTGTGCAGTAAGAAAAACAGTAGTTTGCTGTGTACATTCAGTGTAGATGTCACATAGAAGCTCCTGGCTCTGTTTGGTTTAATGGAAACCTAAATTGAGAGGGATACGGAGGCTAACATATTGATTTTTTACAAAAAATAATCTAGGTTATCTTACATCCAGCTGATCTTTTTAGCACCAGTAGTTTCTGAGTCCCGCACCTGAAACATGTGGCTAATCTAGTCCAACTGTAGTCAGAAAATCTGATCTGCATGTTTGATCAGGGTCTATGGCTAGAAGTATTGGAAGGCAGAGGATTAGCAGGACAGGCAGGCACCGTGCATTGTTTAGAAGGAAAAAATAGTTCAACCTGCATAAGCTTTTGCTTTAGGTTCGGGAAAGTGTGGCACATGATAGCTACACCTGCAAGAGATAAGACTTTGGAAATGTTATCAAGTGGAAATGCATTTCCTTGCTTCTTTTGACTGAAGACGTATAAAAGTGCTATCCTGCGCTAGCCGGGACTCGAACCCGGGTCGCAAGAATGGGAATCTTGCATGATACCCCTACACTACTAGCGCTTATGGGCATTTTATCTTATGGCTCAAGCCTCAGCCACTGCTTTCCGACATCTTTCATCATCATCAAGCAAAAATGCACTGTTTTTCTACCAATCTTTCTAAGCATGCTGGCCAAGGTGAAATTCTCAAAAAACTTTCTGAAGACATCTTTTGGAGTATATCACTTAAAGGAAAGGCAATGCAAGCTTATTTTAATTTAATTTTCACAATTGCTACACTTTAGCTGCTAACATTTTCACCACGTTGAATCGCTCTAGGTAGCTATCTCTACAGATCAAGCTATTTGTAAGAGCCTTACATAAATGTAGCCTATCCAGCTCATTTAGAAAATTGTGCAGTAAGAAAAACAGTAGTTTGCTGTGTACATTCAGTGTAGATGTCACATAGAAGCTCCTGGCTCTGTTTGGTTTAATGGAAACCTAAATTGAGAGGGATACGGAGGCTAACATATTGATTTTTTACAAAAAATAATGTAGGTTATCTTACATCCAGCTGATCTTTTTAGCACCAGTAGTTTCTGAGTCCCGCACCTGGAACATGTGGCTAATCTAGTCCAACTGTAGTCAGAAAATCTGATCTGCATGTTTGATCAGGGTCTATGGCTAAAAGTATTGGAAGGCAGAGGATTAGCAGGACAGGCAGGCACCGTGCATTGTTTAGAAGGAAAAAATTGTTCAACCTGCATAAGCTTTTGCTTTAGGTTCGGGAAAGTGTGGCACATGATAGCTACACCTGCAAGAGATAAGACTTTGGAAATGTTATCAAGTGGAAATGCATTTCCTTGCTTCTTTTGACTGAAGACGTATAAAAGTGCTATCCTGCGCTAGCCGGGACTCGAACCCGGGTTGCAAGAATGGGAATCTTGCATGATACCCCTACACTACTAGCGCTTGTGAGCATTTTGTCTTATGGCTCAAGCCTCAGCCACTGCTTTCCGACATCTTTCATCATCATCAAGCAAAAATCAAGCTATTTGTAAGAGCCTTACATAAATGTAGCCTATCCAGCTCATTTAGAAAATTGTGCAGTAAGAAAAACAGTAGTTTGCTGTGTACATTCAGTGTAGATGTCACATAGAAGCTCCTGGCTCTGTTTGGTTTAATGGAAACCTAAATTGAGAGGGATACGGAGGCTAACATATTGATTTTTTACAAAAAATAATCTAGGTTATCTTACATCAAGCTGATCTTTTTAGCACCAGTAGTTTCTGAGTCCCGCACCTGAAACATGTGGCTAATCTAGTCCAACTGTAGTCAGAAAATCTGATCTGCATGTTTGATCAGGGTCTATGGCTAGAAGTATTGGAAGGCAGAGGATTAGCAGGACAGGCAGGCACCGTGCATTGTTTAGAAGGAAAAAATCGTTCAACCTGCATAAGCTTTTGCTTTAGGTTCGGGAAAGTGTGGCACATGATAGCTACACCTGCAAGAGATAAGACTTTGGAAATGTTATCAAGTGGAAATGCATTTCCTTGCTTCTTTTGACTGAAGACGTATAAAAGTGCTATCCTGCGCTAGCCGGGACTCGAACCCGGGTCGCAACACTGGGAATCTTGCATGATACCCCTACACTACTAGCGCTTATGGGCATTTTATCTTATGGCTCAAGCCTCAGCCACTGCTTTCCGACATCTTTCATCATCATCAAGCAAAAATGCACTGTTTTTCTACCAAACTTTCTAAGCATGCTGGCCAAGGTGAAATTCTCAAAAAACTTTCTGAAGACATCTTTTGGAGTATATCACTTAAAGGAAAGGCAATGCAAGCTTATTTTAATTTAATTTTCACAATTGCTACACTTTAGCTGCTAACATTTTCACCACGTTGAATCGCTCTAGGTAGCTATCTCTACAGATCAAGCTATTTGTAAGAGCCTTACATAAATGTAGCCTATCCAGCTCATTTAGAAAATTGTGCAGTAAGAAAAACAGTAGTTTGCTGTGTACATTCAGTGTAGATGTCACATAGAAGCTCCTGGCTCTGTTTGGTTTAATGGAAACCTAAATTGAGAGGGATACGGAGGCTAACATATTAATTTTTTACAAAAAATAATGTAGGTTATCTTCCATCCAGCTGATCTTTTTAGCACCAGTAGTTTCTGAGTCCCGCACCTGAAACATGTGGCTAATCTAGTCCAACTGTAGTCAGAAAATCTGATCTGCATGTTTGATCAGGGTCTATGGCTAAAAGTATTGGAAGGCAGAGGATTAGCAGGACAGGCAGGCACCGTGCATTGTTTAGAAGGAAAAAATCATTCAACCTGCATAAGCTTTTGCTTTAGGTTCGGGAAAGTGTGGCACATGATAGCTACACCTGCAAGAGATAAGACTTTGGAAATGTTATCAAGTGGAAATGCATTTCCTTGCTTCTTTTGACTGAAGACGTATAAAAGTGCTATCCTGCGCTAGCCGGGACTCGAACCCGGGTCGCAAGAATGGGAATCTTGCATGATACCCCTACACTACTAGCGCTTATGGGCATTTTATCTTATGGCTCAAGCCTCAGCCACTGCTTTCCGACATCTTTCATCATCATCAAGCAAAAATGCACTGTTTTTCTACCAATCTTTCTAAGCATGCTGGCCAAGGTGAAATTCTCAAAAAACTTTCTGAAGACATCTTTTGGAGTATATCACTTAAAGGAAAAGCAATGCAAGCTTATTTTAATTTAATTTTCACAATTGCTACACTTTAGCTGCTAACATTTTCACCACGTTGAATCGCTCTAGGTAGCTATCTCTACAGATCAAGCTATTTGTAAGAGCCTTACATAAATGT
The DNA here is from genome assembly GCF_040937935.1 of Hyperolius riggenbachi. NCBI lineage: Eukaryota > Metazoa > Chordata > Amphibia > Anura > Hyperoliidae > Hyperolius > Hyperolius riggenbachi. The sequence continues at coordinate 198,568,850 of NC_090655.1, forward strand.
AGCCTATCCAGCTCATTTAGAAAATTGTGCAGTAAGAAAAACAGTAGTTTGCTGTGTACATTCAGTGTAGATGTCATATAGAAGCTCCTGGCTCTGTTTGGTTTAATGGAAACCTAAATTGAGAGGGATACGGAGGCTAACATATTGATTTTTTACAAAAAATAATGTAGGTTATCTTACATCCAGCTGATCTTTTTAGCACCAGTAGTCTCTGAGTCCTGCACCTGAAACATGTGGCTAATCTAGTCCAACTGTAGTCAGAAAATCTGATCTGCATGTTTGATCAGGGTCTTTGGCTAAAAGTATTGGAAGGCAGAGGATTAGCAGGACAGGCAGGAACCGTGCATTGTTTAGAAGGAAAAAATCGTTCAACCTGCATAAGCTTTTGCTTTAGGTTCGGGAAAGTGTGGCACATGATAGCTACACCTGCAAGAGATAAGACTTTGGAAATGTTATCAAGTGGAAATGCATTTCCTTGCTTCTTTTGACTGAAGACGTATAAAAGTGCTATCCTGCGCTAGCCGGGACTCGAACCCGGGTCGCAAGAATGGGAATCTTGCATGATACCCCTACACTACTAGCGCTTATGGGCATTTTATCTTATGGCTCAAGCCTCAGCCACTGCTTTCCGACATCTTTCATCATCATCAAGCAAAAATGCACTGTTTTTCTACCAATCTTTCTAAGCATGCTGGCCAAGGTGAAATTCTCAAAAAACTTTCTGAAGACATCTTTTGGAGTATATCACTTAAAGGAAAAGCAATGCAAGCTTATTTTAATTTAATTTTCACAATTGCTACACTTTAGCTGCTAACATTTTCACCACGTTGAATCGCTCTAGGTAGCTATCTCTACAGATCAAGCTATTTGTAAGAGCCTTACATAAATGTAGCCTATCCATTCCAGCTCATTTAGAAAATTGTGCAGTAAGAAAAACAGTAGTTTGCTGTGTACATTCAATGTAGATGTCATATAGAAGCTCCTGGCTCTGTTTGGTTTAATGGAAACCTAAATTGAGAGGGATACGGAGGCTAACATATTGATTTTTTACAAAAAATAATGTAGGTTATCTTACATCCAGCTGATCTTTTTAGCACCAGTAGTCTCTGAGTCCTGCACCTGAAACATGTGGCTAATCTAGTCCAACTGTAGTCAGAAAATCTGATCTGCATGTTTGATCAGGGTCTATGGCTAAAAGTATTGGAAGGCAGAGGATTAGCAGGACAGGCAGGCACCGTGCATTGTTTAGAAGGAAAAAATCGTTCAACCTGCATAAGCTTTTGCTTTAGGTTCGGGAAAGTGTGGCACATGATAGCTACACCTGCAAGAGATAAGACTTTGGAAATGTTATCAAGTGGAAATGCATTTCCTTGCTTCTTTTGACTGAAGACGTATAAAAGTGCTATTCTGCGCTAGCCGGGACTCGAACCCGGGTTGCAAGAATGGGAATCTTGCATGATACCCCTACACTACTAGCGCTTGTGAGCATTTGTCTTATGGCTCAAGCCTCAGCCACTGCTTTCCGACATCTTTCATCATCATCAAGCAAAAATGCACTGTTTTTCTACCAATCTTTCTAAGCATGCTGGCCAAGGTGCAATTCTCAAAAAACTTTCTGAAGACATCTTTTGGAGTATATCACTTAAAGGAAAGGCAATGCAAGCTTATTTTAATTTAATTTTCACAATTGCTACACTTTAGCTGCTAACATTTTCACCACGTTGAATCGCTCTAGGTAGCTATCTCTACAGATCAAGCTATTTGTAAGAGCCTTACATAAATGTAGCCTATCCAGCTCATTTAGAAAATTGTGCAGTAAGAAAAACAGTAGTTTGCTGTGTACATTCAGTGTAGATGTCACATAGAAGCTCCTGGCTCTGTTTGGTTTAATGGAAACCTAAATTGAGAGGGATACGGAGGCTAACATATTGATTTTTTACAAAAAATAATGTAGGTTATCTTACATCCAGCTGATCTTTTTAGCACCAGTAGTTTCTGAGTCCCGCACCTGGAACATGTGGCTAATCTAGTCCAACTGTAGTCAGAAAATCTGATCTGCATGTTTGATCAGGGTCTATGGCTAAAAGTATTGGAAGGCAGAGGATTAGCAGGACAGGCAGGCACCGTGCATTGTTTAGAAGGAAAAAATCATTCAACCTGCATAAGCTTTTGCTTTAGGTTCGGGAAAGTGTGGCACATGATAGCTACACCTGCAAGAGATAAGACTTTGGAAATGTTATCAAGTGGAAATGCATTTCCTTGCTTCTTTTGACTGAAGACGTATAAAAGTACTATTCTGCGCTAGCCGGGACTTGAACCCAGTTCGCAAGAATGGGACTCTTGCATGATACCCCTACACTACTAGCGCTTGTGGGCTGTTTATCTTATGGCTCAAGCCTCAGCCACTGCTTTCCGACATCTTTCATCATTCTCAAGCAAAAATGCACTGTTTTTCTACCAATCTTTCTAAGCATGCTGGCCAAGGTGCAATTCTCAAAAAACTTTCTGAAGACATCTTTTGGAGTATATCACTTAAAGGAAAGGCAATGCAAGCTTATTTTAATTTAATTTTCACAATTGCTACACTTTAGCTGCTAACATTTTCACCACGTTGAATCGCTCTAGGTAGCTATCTCTACAGATCAAGCTATTTGTAAGAGCCTTACATAAATGTAGCCTATCCAGCTCATTTAGAAAATTGTGCAGTAAGAAAAACAGTAGTTTGCTGTGTACATTCAGTGTAGATGTCACATAGAAGCTCCTGGCTCTGTTTGGTTTAATGGAAACCTAAATTGAGAGGGATACGGAGGCTAACATATTGATTTTTTACAAAAAATAATGTAGGTTATCTTACATCCAGCTGACCTTTTTAGCACCAGTAGTTTCTGAGTCCCGCACCTGAAACATGTGGCTAATCTAGTACAACTGTAGTCAGAAAATCTGATCTGCATGTTTGATCAGGGTCTATGGCTAAAAGTATTAGAAGGCAGAGGATTAGCAGGACAGGCAGGCACCGTGCATTGTTTAGAAGGAAAAAATAGTTCAACCTGCATAAGCTTTTGCTCTAGGTTCGGGAAAGTGTGGCACATGATAGCTACACCTGCAAGAGATAAGACTTTGGAAATGTTATCAAGTGGAAATGCATTTCCTTGCTTCTTTTGACTGAAGACGTATAAAAGTGCTATTCTGCGCTAGCCGGGACATGAACCCGGGTCGCAAGAATGGGAATCTTGCATGATACCCCTACACTACTAGCGCTTGTGAGCATTTTATCTTATGGCTCAAGCCTCAGCCACTGCTTTCTGACAATTTTCATCATCATCAAGCAAAAATGCACTGTTTTTCTACCAATCTGTCTAAGCATGCTGGCCAAGGTGAAATTCTCAAAAAACTTTCTGAAGACATCTTTTGGAGTATATCACTTAAAGGAAAGGCAATGCAAGCTTATTTTAATTTAATTTTCACAATTGCTACACTTTAGCTGCTAACATTTTCACCATGTTGAATCGCTCTAGGTAGCTATCTCTACAGATCAAGCTATTTGTAAGAGCCTTACATAAATGTAGCCTATCCAGCTCATTTAGAAAATTGTGCAGTAAGAAAAACAGTAGTTTGCTGTGTACATTCAGTGTAGATGTCACATAGAAGCTCCTGGCTCTGTTTGGTTTAATGGAAACCTAAATTGAGAGGGATACGGAGGCTAACATATTGATTTTTTACAAAAAATAATGTAGGTTATCTTACATCCAGCTGACCTTTTTAGCACCAGTAGTTTCTGAGTCCCGCACCTGAAACATGTGGCTAATCTAGTACAACTGTAGTCAGAAAATCTGATCTGCATGTTTGATCAGGGTCTATGGCTAAAAGTATTAGAAGGCAGAGGATTAGCAGGACAGGCAGGCACCGTGCATTGTTTAGAAGGAAAAAATAGTTCAACCTGCATAAGCTTTTGCTCTAGGTTCGGGAAAGTGTGGCACATGATAGCTACACCTGCAAGAGATAAGACTTTGGAAATGTTATCAAGTGGAAATGCATTTCCTTGCTTCTTTTGACTGAAGACGTATAAAAGTGCTATTCTGCGCTAGCCGGGACATGAACCCGGGTCGCAAGAATGGGAATCTTGCATGATACCCCTACACTACTAGCGCTTGTGAGCATTTTATCTTATGGCTCAAGCCTCAGCCACTGCTTTCTGACAATTTTCATCATCATCAAGCAAAAATGCACTGTTTTTCTACCAATCTGTCTAAGCATGCTGGCCAAGGTGAAATTCTCAAAAAACTTTCTGAAGACATCTTTTGGAGTATATCACTTAAAGGAAAGGCAATGCAAGCTTATTTTAATTTAATTTTCACAATTGCTACACTTTAGCTGCTAACATTTTCACCACGTTGAATCGCTCTAGGTAGCTATCTCTACAGATCAAGCTATTTGTAAGAGCCTTACATAAATGTAGCCTATCCAGCTCATTTAGAAAATTGTGCAGTAAGAAAAACAGTAGTTTGCTGTGTACATTCAGTGTAGATGTCACATAGAAGCTCCTGGCTCTGTTTGGTTTAATGGAAACCTAAATTGAGAGGGATACGGAGGCTAACATATTGATTTTTTACAAAAAATAATGTAGGTTATCTTACATCCAGCTGACCTTTTTAGCACCAGTAGTTTCTGAGTCCCGCACCTAAAACATATGGCTAATCTAGTCCAACTGTAGTCAGAAAATCTGATCTGCATGTTTGATCAGGGTCTATGGCTAAAAGTATTGGAAGGCAGAGGATTAGCAGGACAGGCAGGCACCGTGCATTGTTTAGAAGGAAAAAATAGTTCAACCTGCATAAGCTTTTGCTTTAGGTTCGGGAAAGTGTGGCACATGATAGCTACACCTGCAAGAGATAAGACTTTGGAAATGTTATCAAGTGGAAATGCATTTACTTGCTTCTTTTGACTGAAGACGTATAAAAGTGCTATCCTGCGCTAGCCGGGACACGAACCCGGGTCGCAAGAATAGAAATCTCGCATGATACCCCTACACTACTAGCACATGTGGGCATTTTATCTTACGGCTCAAGGCTCAGCCACTGCTTTCCGACATCTTTCATCATCATCAAGCAAAAATGCACTGTTTTTCTACCAATTTTTCTAAGCATGCTGGCCAAGGTGCAATTCTCAAAAAAACTTTCTGAAGACATCTTTTGGAGTATATCACTTAAAGGAAAGGCAATGCAAGCTTATTTTAATTTAATTTTCACAATTGCTACACTTTAGCTGCTAACATTTTCACCATGTTGAATCGCTCTAGGTAGCTATCTCTACAGATCAAGCTATTTGTAAGAGCCTTACATAAATGTAGCCTATCCAGCTCATTTAGAACATTGTGCAGTAAGAAAAACAGTAGTTTGCTGTGTACATTCAGTGTAGATGTCACATAGAAGCTCCTGGCTCTGTTTGCTTTAATGGAAACCTAAATTGAGAGGGATACGGAGGCTAACATATTGATTTTTTACAAAAAATAATGTAGGTTATCTTACATCCAGCTGATCTTTTTAGCACCAGTAGTTTCTGAGTCCCGCACCTGAAACATGTGGCTAATCTAGTCCAACTGTAGTCAGAAAATCTGATCTGCATGTTTGATCAGGGTCTATGGCTAAAAGTATTGGAAGGCAGAGGATTAGCAGGACAGGCAGGCACCGTGCATTGTTTAGAAGGAAAAAATCGTTCAACCTGCATAAGCTTTTGCTCTAGGTTCGGGAAAGTGTGGCACATGATAGCTACACCTGCAAGAGATAAGACTTTGGAAATGTTATCAAGTGGAAATGCATTTCCTTGCTTCTTTTGACTGAAGACGTATAAAAGTGCTATCCTGCGCTAGCCGGGACTTGAACCCGGGTCGCAAGAATAGGAATCTTGCATGATACCCCTACACTACTAGCAATTGTGGGCTTTTTATCTTATGGCTCAAGCCTCAGCCACTGCTTTCTGACATCTTTCATCACCATCAAGCAAAAATGCACTGTTTTTCTACCAATCTTTCTAAGCATGCTGGCCAAGGTGAAATTCTCAAAAAACTTTCTGAAGACATCTTTTGGAGTATATCACTTAAAGGAAAGGCAATGCAAGCTTATTTTAATTTAATTTTCACAATTGCTACACTTTAGCTGCTAACATTTTCACCACGTTGAATCGCTCTAGGTAGCTATCTCTACAGATCAAGCTATTTGAAAGAGCCTTACATAAATGTAGCCTATCCAGCTCATTTAGAAAATTGTGCAGTAAGAAAAACAGTAGTTTGCTGTGTACATTCAGTGTAGATGTCACATAGAAGCTCCTGGCTCTGTTTGGTTTAATGGAAACCTAAATTGAGAGGGATACGGAGGCTAACATATTGATTTTTTACAAAAAATAATGTAGGTTATCTTACATCCAGCTGACCTTTTTAGCACCAGTAGTTTCTGAGTCCCGCACCTGAAACATGTGGCTAATCTAGTCCAACTGTAGTCAGAAAATCTGATCTGCATGTTTGATCAGGGTCTATGGCTAAAAGTATTAGAAGGCAGAGGATTAGCAGGACAGGCAGGCACCGTGCATTGTTTAGAAGGAAAAAATAGTTCAACCTGCATAAGCTTTTGCTCTAGGTTTGGGAAAGTGTGGCACATGATAGCTACACCTGCAAGAGATAAGACTTTGGAAATGTTATCAAGTGGAAATGCATTTCCTTGCTTCTTTTGACTGAAGACGTATAAAAGTACTATTCTGCGCTAGCCGGGACTTGAACCCGGGTCGCAAGAATGGGAATCTTGCATGATACCCCTACACTACTAGCGCTTGTGGGCATTTTATCTTATGGCTCAAGCCTCAGCCACTGCTTTCTGACAATTTTCATCATCATCAAGCAAAAATGCACTGTTTTTCTACCAATCTGTCTAAGCATGCTGGCCAAGGTGAAATTCTCAAAAAACTTTCTGAAGACATCTTTTGGAGTATATCACTTAAAGGAAAGGCAATGCAAGCTTATTTTAATTTAATTTTCACAATTGCTACACTTTAGCTGCTAACATTTTCACCATGTTGAATCGCTCTAGGTAGCTATCTCTACAGATCAAGCTATTTGTAAGAGCCTTACATAAATGTAGCCTATCCAGCTCATTTAGAAAATTGTGCAGTAAGAAAAACAGTAGTTTGCTGTGTACATTCAGTGTAGATGTCACATAGAAGCTCCTGGCTCTGTTTGGTTTAATGGAAACCTAAATTGAGAGGGATACGGAGGCTAACATATTGATTTTTTACAAAAAATAATGTAGGTTATCTTACATCCAGCTGACCTTTTTAGCACCAGTAGTTTCTGAGTCCCGCACCTGAAACATGTGGCTAATCTAGTACAACTGTAGTCAGAAAATCTGATCTGCATGTTTGATCAGGGTCTATGGCTAAAAGTATTAGAAGGCAGAGGATTAGCAGGACAGGCAGGCACCGTGCATTGTTTAGAAGGAAAAAATAGTTCAACCTGCATAAGCTTTTGCTCTAGGTTCGGGAAAGTGTGGCACATGATAGCTACACCTGCAAGAGATAAGACTTTGGAAATGTTATCAAGTGGAAATGCATTTCCTTGCTTCTTTTGACTGAAGACGTATAAAAGTGCTATTCTGCGCTAGCCGGGACATGAACCCGGGTCGCAAGAATGGGAATCTTGCATGATACCCCTACACTACTAGCGCTTGTGAGCATTTTATCTTATGGCTCAAGCCTCAGCCACTGCTTTCTGACAATTTTCATCATCATCAAGCAAAAATGCACTGTTTTTCTACCAATCTGTCTAAGCATGCTGGCCAAGGTGAAATTCTCAAAAAACTTTCTGAAGACATCTTTTGGAGTATATCACTTAAAGGAAAGGCAATGCAAGCTTATTTTAATTTAATTTTCACAATTGCTACACTTTAGCTGCTAACATTTTCACCACGTTGAATCGCTCTAGGTAGCTATCTCTACAGATCAAGCTATTTGTAAGAGCCTTACATAAATGTAGCCTATCCAGCTCATTTAGAAAATTGTGCAGTAAGAAAAACAGTAGTTTGCTGTGTACATTCAGTGTAGATGTCACATAGAAGCTCCTGGCTCTGTTTGGTTTAATGGAAACCTAAATTGAGAGGGATACGGAGGCTAACATATTGATTTTTTACAAAAAATAATGTAGGTTATCTTACATCCAGCTGATCTTTTTAGCACCAGTAGTTTCTGAGTCCCGCACCTGAAACATGTGGCTAATCTAGTCCAACTGTAGTCAGAAAATCTGATCTGCATGTTTGATCAGGGTCTATGGCTAAAAGTATTGGAAGGCAGAGGATTAGCAGGACAGGCAGGCACCGTGCATTGTTTAGAAGGAAAAAATAGTTCAACCTGCTCAAGCTTTTTCTCTAGGTTCGGGAAAGTGTGGCACATGATAGCTACACCTGCAAGAGATAAGACTTTGGAAATGTTATCAAGTGGAATTGCATTTCCTTGCTTTTTTTGACTGAAGACGTATAAAAGGGCTGTTCTGCACTAGCCGGGACTCGAACCCGGGTCGCAAGAATGGGAATCTTGCATGATACCCCTACACTACTAGCGCTTGTGGGCATTTTATCTTATGGCTCAAGCCTCAGCCACTGCTTTCTGACATTTTTCATCATCATCAAGCAAAAATGCACTGTTTTTCTACCAATCTGTCTAAGCATGCTGGCCAAGGTGAAATTCTCAAAAAACTTTCTGAAGACATCTTTTGGAGTATATCACTTAAAGGAAAGGCAATGCAAGCTTATTTTAATTTAATTTTCACAATTGCTACACTTTAGCTGCTAACATTTTCACCATGTTGAATCGCTCTAGGTAGCTATCTCTACAGATCAAGCTATTTGTAAGAGCCTTACATAAATGTAGCCTATCCAGCTCATTTAGAAAATTGTGCAGTAAGAAAAACAGTTTGCTGTGTACATTCAGTGTAGATGTCACATAGAAGCTCCTGGCTCTGTTTGGTTTAATGGAAACCTAAATTGAGAGGGATACGGAGGCTAACATATTGATTTTTTACAAAAAATAATGTAGGTTATCTTACATCCAGCTGATCTTTTTAGCACCAGTAGTTTCTGAGTCCCGCACCTGAAACATGTGGCTAATCTAGTCCAACTGTAGTCAGAAAATCTGATCTGCATGTTTGATCAGGGTCTATGGCTAAAAGTATTGGAAGGCAGAGGATTAGCAGGACAGGCAGGCACCGTGCATTGTTTAGAAGGAAAAAAATCGTTCAACCTGCATAAGCTTTTGCTTTAGGTTCGGGAAAGTGTGGCACATGATAGCTACACCTGCAAGAGATAAGACTTTGGAAATGTTATCAAGTGGAAATGCATTTCCTTGCTTCTTTTGACTGAAGACGTATAAAAGTGCTATTCTGCGCTAGCCAGGACTTGAACCCGGGTTGCAAGAATGGTAATCTTGCATGATACCCCTACACTACTAGCGCTTGTGGGCCTTTTATCTTATGGCTCAAGCCTCAGCCACTGCTTTCCGACATCTTTCATCATCATCAAGCAAAAATGCACTGTTTTTCTACCAATCTTTCTAAGCATGCTGGCCAAGGTGCAATTCTCAAAAAACTTTCTGAAGACGTCTTTTGGAGTATATCACTTAAAGGAAAGGCAATGCAAGCTTATTTTAATTTAATTTTCACAATTGCTACACTTTAGCTGCTAACATTTTCACCATGTTGAATCGCTCTAGGTAGCTATCTCTACAGATCAAGCTATTTGTAAGAGCCTTACATAAATGTAGCCTATCCAGCTCATTTAGAAAATTGTGCAGTAAGAAAAACAGTAGTTTGCTGTGTACATTCAGTGTAGATGTCACATAGAAGCTCCTGGCTCTGTTTGGTTTAATGGAAACCTAAATTGAGAGGGATACGGAGGCTAACATATTAATTTTTTACAAAAATTAATGTAGGTTATCTTACATCCAGCTGATCTTTTTAGCACCAGTAGTTTCTGAGTCCCGCACCTGAAACATGTGGCTAATCTAGTCCAACTGTAGTCAGAAAATCTGATCTGCATGTTTGATCAGGGTCTTTGGCTAAAAGTATTGGAAGGCAGAGGATTAGCAGGACAGGCAGGAACCGTGCATTGTTTAGAAGGAAAAAATCGTTCAACCTGCATAAGCTTTTGCTTTAGGTTCGGGAAAGTGTGGCACATGATAGCTACACCTGCAAGAGATAAGACTTTGGAAATGTTATCAAGTGGAAATGCATTTCCTTGCTTCTTTTGACTGAAGACGTATAAAAGTGCTATCCTGCGCTAGCCGGGACTCGAACCCGGGTCACAAGAATGGGAATTTTGCATGATACCCCTACACTACTAGCGCTTGTGGGCATTTTATCTTATGGCTCAATCCTCAGCCACTGCTTTCCGACATCTTTCATCATCATCAAGCAAAAATGCACTGTTTTTCTACCAATCTTTCTAAGCATGCTGGCCAAGGTGAAATTCTCAAAAAACTTTCTGAAGACATCTTTTGGAGTATATCACTTAAAGGAAAAGCAATGCAAGCTTATTTTAATTTAATTTTCACAATTGCTACACTTTAGCTGCTAACATTTTCACCACGTTGAATCGCTCTAGGTAGCTATCTCTACAGATCAAGCTATTTGTAAGAGCCTTACATAAATGTAGCCTATCCAGCTCATTTAGAAAATTGTGCAGTAAGAAAAACAGTAGTTTGCTGTGTACATTCAGTGTAGATGTCATATAGAAGCTCCTGGCTCTGTTTGGTTTAATGGAAACCTAAATTGAGAGGGATACGGAGGCTAACATATTGATTTTTTACAAAAAATAATGTAGGTTATCTTACATCCAGCTGATCTTTTTAGCACCAGTAGTCTCTGAGTCCTGCACCTGAAACATGTGGCTAATCTAGTCCAACTGTAGTCAGAAAATCTGATCTGCATGTTTGATCAGGGTCTATGGCTAAAAGTATTGGAAGGCAGAGGATTAGCAGGACAGGCAGGCACCGTGCATTGTTTAGAAGGAAAAAATCGTTCAACCTGCATAAGCTTTTGCTTTAGGTTCGGGAAAGTGTGGCACATGATAGCTACACCTGCAAGAGATAAGACTTTGGAAATGTTATCAAGTGGAAATGCATTTCCTTGCTTCTTTTGACTGAAGACGTATAAAAGTGCTATTCTGCGCTAGCCGGGACTTGAACCCGGGTTGCAAGAATGGGAATCTTGCATGATACCCCTACACTACTAGCGCTTGTGAGCATTTGTCTTATGGCTCAAGCCTCAGCCACTGCTTTCCGACATCTTTCATCATCATCAAGCAAAAATGCACTGTTTTTCTTCCAATCTTTCTAAGCATGCTGGCCAAGGTGCAATTCTCAAAAAACTTTCTGAAGACGTCTTTTGGAGTATATCACTTAAAGGAAAGGCAATGCAAGCTTCTTTTAATTTAATTTTCACAATTGCTACACTTTAGCTGCTAACATTTTCACCATGTTGAATCGCTCTAGGTAGCTATCTCTACAGATCAAGCTATTTGTAAGAGCCTTACATAAATGTAGCCTATCCAGCTCATTTAGAAAATTGTGCAGTAAGAAAAACAGTAGTTTGCTGTGTACATTCATTGTAGATGTCACATAGAAGCTCCTGGCTCTGTTTGGTTTAATGGAAACCTAAATTGAGAGGGATACGGAGGCTAACATATTGATTTTTTACAAAAAATAATCTAGGTTATCTTACATCAAGCTGATCTTTTTAGCACCAGTAGTTTCTGAGTCCCGCACCTGAAACATGTGGCTAATCTAGTCCAACTGTAGCCAGAAAATCTGATCTGCATGTTTGATCAGGGTCTATAGCTAGAAGTATTGGAAGGCAGAGGATTAGCAGGACAGGCAGGCACCGTGCATTGTTTAGAAGGAAAAAATCGTTCAACCTGCATAAGCTTTTGCTTTAGGTTCGGGAAAGTGTGGCACATGATAGCTACACCTGCAAGAGATAAGACTTTGGAACTGTTATCAAGTGGACATGCATTTCCTTGCTTCTTTTGACTGAAGACGTATAAAAGTGCTATGCTGCGCTAGCCGGGACTCGAACCCGGGTCGCAAGAATGGGAATCTTGCATGATACCCCTACACTACTAGCGCTTATGGGCATTTTATCTTATGGCTCAAGCCTCAGCCACTGCTTTCCGACATCTTTCATCATCATCAAGCAAAAATGCACTGTTTTTCTACCAATCTTTCTAAGCATGCTGGCCAAGGTGAAATTCTCAAAAAACTTTCTGAAGACATCTTTTGGAGTATATCACTTAAAGGAAAGGCAATGCAAGCTTATTTTAATTTAATTTTCACAATTGCTACACTTTAGCTGCTAACATTTTCACCACGTTGAATCGCTCTAGGTAGCTATCTCTACAGATCAAGCTATTTGTAAGAGCCTTACATAAATGTAGCCTATCCAGCTCATTTAGAAAATTGTGCAGTAAGAAAAACAGTAGTTTGCTGTGTACATTCAGTGTAGATGTCACATAGAAGCTCCTGGCTCTGTTTGGTTTAATGGAAACCTAAATTGAGAGGGATACGGAGGCTAACATATTGATTTTTTACAAAAAATAATGTAGGTTATCTTACATCCAGCTGATCTTTTTAGCACCAGTAGTTTCTGAGTCCCGCACCTGGAACATGTGGCTAATCTAGTCCAACTGTAGTCAGAAAATCTGATCTGCATGTTTGATCAGGGTCTATGGCTAAAAGTATTGGAAGGCAGAGGATTAGCAGGACAGGCAGGCACCGTGCATTGTTTAGAAGGAAAAAATCGTTCAACCTGCATAAGCTTTTGCTTTAGGTTCGGGAAAGTGTGGCACATGATAGCTACACCTGCAAGAGATAAGACTTTGGAAATGTTATCAAGTGGAAATGCATTTCCTTGCTTCTTTTGACTGAAGACGTATAAAAGTGCTATCCTGCGCTAGCCGGGACTCGAACCCGGGTCGCAAGAATGGGAATCTTGCATGATACCCCTACACTACTAGCGCTTATGGGCATTTTATCTTATGGCTCAAGCCTCAGCCACTGCTTTCCGACATCTTTCATCATCATCAAGCAAAAATGCACTGTTTTTCTACCAATCTTTCTAAGCATGCTGGCCAAGGTGAAATTCTCAAAAAACTTTCTGAAGACATCTTTTGGAGTATATCACTTAAAGGAAAGGCAATGCAAGCTTATTTTAATTTAATTTTCACAATTGCTACACTTTAGCTGCTAACATTTTCACCACGTTGAATCGCTCTAGGTAGCTATCGCTACAGATCAAGCTATTTGTAAGAGCCTTACATAAATGTAGCCTATCCAGCTCATTTAGAAAATTGTGCAGTAAGAAAAACAGTAGTTTGCTGTGTACATTCAGTGTAGATGTCACATAGAAGCTCCTGGCTCTGTTTGGTTTAATGGAAACCTAAATTGAGAGGGATACGGAGGCTAACATATTGATTTTTTACAAAAAATAATGTAGGTTATCTTACATCCAGCTGATCTTTTTAGCACCAGTAGTTTCTGAGTCCCGCACCTGAAACATGTGGCTAATCTAGTCCAACTGTAGTCAGAAAATCTGATCTGCATGTTTGATCAGGGTCTTTGGCTAAAAGTATTGGAAGGCAGAGGATTAGCAGGACAGGCAGGAACCGTGCATTGTTTAGAAGGAAAAAATCGTTCAACCTGCATAAGCTTTTGCTTTAGGTTCGGGAAAGTGTGGCACATGATAGCTACACCTGCAAGAGATAAGACTTTGGAAATGTTATCAAGTGGAAATGCATTTCCTTGCTTCTTTTGACTGAAGACGTATAAAAGTGCTATCCTGCGCTAGCCGGGACTCGAACCCGGGTCACAAGAATGGGAATTTTGCATGATACCCCTACACTACTAGCGCTTGTGGGCATTTTATCTTATGGCTCAATCTTCAGCCACTGCTTTCCGACATCTTTCATCATCATCAAGCAAAAATGCACTGTTTTTCTACCAATCTTTCTAAGCATGCTGGCCAAGGTGCAATTCTCAAAAAACTTTCTGAAGACGTCTTTTGGAGTATATCACTTAAAGGAAAGGCAATGCAAGCTTATTTTAATTTAATTTTCACAATTGCTACACTTTAGCTGCTAACATTTTCACCATGTTGAATCGCTCTAGGTAGCTATCTCTACAGATCAAGCTATTTGTAAGAGCCTTACATAAATGTAGCCTATCCAGCTCATTTAGAAAATTGTGCAGTAAGAAAAACAGTAGTTTGCTGTGTACATTCATTGTAGATGTCACATAGAAGCTCCTGGCTCTGTTTGGTTTAATGGAAACCTAAATTGAGAGAGATACGGAGGCTAACATATTGATTTTTTACAAAAAATAATCTAGGTTATCTTACATCAAGCTGATCTTTTTAGCACCAGTAGTTTCTGAGTCCCGCACCTGAAACATGTGGCTAATCTAGTCCAACTGTAGTCAGAAAATCTGATCTGCATGTTTGATCAGGGTCTATAGCTAGAAGTATTGGAAGGCAGAGGATTAGCAGGACAGGCAGGCACCGTGCATTGTTTAGAAGGAAAAAATCGTTCAACCTGCATAAGCTTTTGCTTTAGGTTCGGGAAAGTGTGGCACATGATAGCTACACCTGCAAGAGATAAGACTTTGGAACTGTTATCAAGTGGACATGCATTTCCTTGCTTCTTTTGACTGAAGACGTATAAAAGTGCTATCCTGCGCTAGCCGGGACTCGAACCCGGGTCGCAAGAATGGGAATCTTGCATGATACCCCTACACTACTAGCGCTTATGGGCATTTTATTTTATGGCTCAAGCCTCAGCCACTGCTTTCCGACATCTTTCATCATCATCAAGCAAAAATGCACTGTTTTTCTACCAATCTTTCTAAGCATGCTGGCCAAGGTGCAATTCTCAAAAAACTTTCTGAAGACGTCTTTTGGAGTATATCACTTAAAGGAAAGGCAATGCAAGCTTATTTTAATTTAATTTTCACAATTGCTACACTTTAGCTGCTAACATTTTCACCATGTTGAATCGCTCTAGGTAGCTATCTCTACAGATCAAGCTATTTGTAAGAGCCTTACATAAATGTAGCCTATCCAGCTCATTTAGAAAATTGTGCAGTAAGAAAAACAGTAGTTTGCTGTGTACATTCAGTGTAGATGTCACATAGAAGCTCCTGGCTCTGTTTGGTTTAATGGAAACCTAAATTGAGAGGGATACGGAGGCTAACATATTAATTTTTTACAAAAAATAATGTAGGTTATCTTCCATGCAGCTGATCTTTTTAGCACCAGTAGTTTCTGAGTCCCGCACCTGAAACATGTGGCTAATCTAGTCCAACTGTAGTCAGAAAATCTGATCTGCATGTTTGATCAGGGTCTATGGCTAAAAGTATTGGAAGGCAGAGGATTAGCAGGACAGGCAGGCACCGTGCATTGTTTAGAAGGAAAAAATCATTCAACCTGCATAAGCTTTTGCTTTAGGTTCGGGAAAGTGTGGCACATGATAGCTACACCTGCAAGAGATAAGACTTTGGAAATGTTATCAAGTGGAAATGCATTTCCTTGCTTCTTTTGACTGAAGACGTATAAAAGTGCTATCCTGCGCTAGCCGGGACTCGAACCCGGGTCGCAAGAATGGGAATCTTGCATGATACCCCTACACTACTAGCGCTTATGGGCATTTTATCTTATGGCTCAAGCCTCAGCCACTGCTTTCCGACATCTTTCATCATCATCAAGCAAAAATGCACTGTTTTTCTACCAATCTTTCTAAGCATGCTGGCCAAGGTGAAATTCTCAAAAAACTTTCTGAAGACATCTTTTGGAGTATATCACTTAAAGGAAAGGCAATGCAAGCTTATTTTAATTTAATTTTCACAATTGCTACACTTTAGCTGCTAACATTTTCACCACGTTGAATCGCTCTAGGTAGCTATCTCTACAGATCAAGCTATTTGTAAGAGCCTTACATAAATGTAGCCTATCCAGCTCATTTAGAAAATTGTGCAGTAAGAAAAACAGTAGTTTGCTGTGTACATTCAGTGTAGATGTCACATAGAAGCTCCTGGCTCTGTTTGGTTTAATGGAAACCTAAATTGAGAGGGATACGGAGGCTAACATATTGATTTTTTACAAAAAATAATGTAGGTTATCTTACATCCAGCTGATCTTTTTAGCACCAGTAGTTTCTGAGTCCCGCACCTGGAACATGTGGCTAATCTAGTCCAACTGTAGTCAGAAAATCTGATCTGCATGTTTGATCAGGGTCTATGGCTAAAAGTATTGGAAGGCAGAGGATTAGCAGGACAGGCAGGCACCGTGCATTGTTTAGAAGGAAAAAATCGTTCAACCTGCATAAGCTTTTGCTTTAGGTTCGGGAAAGTGTGGCACATGATAGCTACACCTGCAAGAGATAAGACTTTGGAAATGCATTTCCTTGCTTCTTTTGACTGAAGACGTATAAAAGTGCTATCCTGCGCTAGCCGGGACTCGAACCCAGGTCGCAAGAATGGTAATCTTGCATGATACCCCTACACTACTAGCGCTTGTAAGCATTTGTCTTATGGCTCAAGCCTCAGCCACTGCTTTCCGACATCTTTCATCATCATCAAGCAAAAATGCACTGTTTTTCTACCAATCTTTCTAAGCATGCTGGCCAAGGTGCAATTCTCAAAAAACTTTCTGAAGACGTCTTTTGGAGTATATCACTTAAAGGAAAGGCAATGCAAGCTTATTTTAATTTAATTTTCACAATTGCTACACTTTAGCTGCTAACATTTTCACCATGTGGAATCGCTCTCGGTAGCTATCTCTACAGATCAAGCTATTTGTAAGAGCCTTACATAAATGTAGCCTATCCAGCTCATTTAGAAAATTGTGCAGTAAGAAAAACAGTAGTTTGCTGTGTACATTCAGTGTAGATGTCACATAGAAGCTCCTGGCTCTGTTTGGTTTAATGGAAACCTAAATTGAGAGGGATACGGAGGCTAACATATTAAATTTTTACAAAAAATAATGTAGGTTCTCTTCCATCCATCTGATCTTTTTAGCACCAGTAGTTTCTGAGTCCCGCACCTGAAACATGTGGGTAATCTAGTCCAACTTTAGTCAGAAAATCTGATCTGCATGTTTGATCAGGGTCTATGGCTAAAAGTATTGGAAGGCAGAGGATTAGCAGGACAGGCAGGCACCGTGCATTGTTTAGAAGGAAAAAATCATTCAACCTGCATAAGCTTTTGCTTTAGGTTCGGGAAAGTGTGGCACATGATAGCTACACCTGCAAGAGATAAGACTTTGGAAATGTTATCAAGTGGAAATGCATTTCCTTGCTTCTTTTGACTGAAGACGTATAAAAGTGCTATCCTGCGCTAGCCGGGACTCGAACCCGGGTCGCAAGAATGGGAATCTTGCATGATACCCCTACACTACTAGCGCTTATGGGCATTTTATCTTATGGCTCAAGCCTCAGCCACTGCTTTCCGACATCTTTCATCATCATCAAGCAAAAATGCACTGTTTTTCTACCAATCTTTCTAAGCATGCTGGCCAAGGTGAAATTCTCAAAAAACTTTCTGAAGACATCTTTTGGAGTATATCACTTAAAGGAAAGGCAATGCAAGCTTATTTTAATTTAATTTTCACAATTGCTACACTTTAGCTGCTAACATTTTCACCACGTTGAATCGCTCTAGGTAGTAGAGTTGGGCCGAACGGTTCGCCGGCGAACGTGGTTCGCGCGAACGTAGGTGGTTCGCGTGCGGTTACCGCACGCGAACCTTTTGCGGAAGAAGTTCGGTTCGCCCCATAATGCACTGAGGGTCAACTTTGACCCTCTACATCACAGTCAGCAGGCCCAGTGTAGCCAATTAGGCTACACTAGCCCCTGGAGCCCCACCCCCCCTTATATAAGGCAGGCAGCGGCGGCCATTACGGCCACTCGTGTGCCTGCATTAGTGAGAGTAGGGCGAGCTGCTGCAGTCTCTCATATAGGGAAAGATTAGTTAGGCTTAACTTCTTCCTGGCTGCATACCTGTTCTGTTCAGTGAGCCCTCAGCCCACTGCATACCTGTACTGTGATCCTGCCACTGCATACCTGTTCAGTGATCCTGCCACTGCATACCTGTTCAGTGATCCTGCCACTGCATACCTGTTCTGTTCAGTGAGCCCTCAGCCCACTGCATACCTGTACTGTGATCCTGCCACTCCATACCTGTTCAGTGATCCTGCCACTGCATACCTGTTCTGTTCAGTGAGCCCTCAGCCCACTGCATACCTGTACTGTGATCCTGCCACTGCATACCTGTTCAGTGATCCTGCCACTGCATACCTGTTCAGTGATCCTGCCACTGCATACCTGCTCTGTTCAGTGAGCCCTCAGCCCACTGCATACCTGTACTGTGATCCTGCCACTCCATACCTGTTCAGTGATCCTGCCACTGCATACCTGTTCTGTTCAGTGAGCCCTCAGCCCACTGCATACCTGTACTGTGATCCTGCCACTCCATACCTGTTCAGTGATCCTGCCACTGCATACCTGTTCAGTGATCCTGCCACTGCATACCTGTTCTGTGAACCCGCCACTGTATACCTGTTCTGTTCAGTGGACCCGCCACTGTATACCTGTTCTGTGAACCCGCCACTGTATACCTGTTCTGTTCAGTGGACCCGCCACTGTATACCTGTTCTGTTCAGTGGACCCGCCACTGTATACCTGTTCTGTTCAGTGGACCCGCCACTGTATACCTGTTCTGTTCAGTGGACCCACCACTGTATACCTGTTCTGTTCAGTGGACCCGCCACTGTATACCTGTTCTGTGAACCCGCCACTGTATACCTGTTCTGTTCAGTGGACCCGCCACTGTATACCTGTTTAGTGAACACGCCACTGCATACCTATTGTGTTCAGTGATCCTGCCACTGCATACCTGTTCTGTGGACCCGCCACTGTATACCTGTTCTGTTCAGTGGACCCGCCACTGTATACCTGTTCTGTTCAGTGGACCCGCCACTGTATACCTGTTCTGTTCAGTGGACCCGCCACTGTATACCTGTTCTGTTCAGTGGACCCGCCACTGTATACCTGTTCTGTGAACCCGCCACTGTATACCTGTTCTGTTCAGTGGACCCGCCACTGTATACCTGTTTAGTGAACACGCCACTGCATACCTATTGTGTTCAGTGATCCTGCCACTGCATACCTGTTCTGTGGACCCGCCACTGTATACCTGTTCTGTTCAGTGGACCCGCCACTGTATACCTGTTCTGTTCAGTGGACCCGCCACTGTATACCTGTTTAGTGAACACGCCACTGCATACCTATTGTGTTCAGTGATCCTGCCACTGCATACCTGTTCTGTGGACCCGCCACTGTATACCTGTTCTGTTCAGTGGACCCGCCACTGTATACCTGTTCTGTTCAGTGGACCCGCCACTGTATACCTGTTCTGTTCAGTGGACCCGCCACTGTATACCTGTTCTGTTCAGTGGACCCGCCACTGTATACCTGTTCTGTTCAGTGGACCCGCCACTGTATACCTGTTCTGTGAACCCGCCACTGTATACCTGTTCTGTTCAGTGGACCCGCCACTGTATACCTGTTTAGTGAACACGCCACTGCATACCTATTGTGTTCAGTGATCCTGCCACTGCATACCTGTTCTGTGGACCCGCCACTGTATACCTGTTCTGTTCAGTGGACCCGCCACTGTATACCTGTTCTGTTCAGTGGACCCGCCACTGTATACCTGTTCTGTTCAGTGGACCCGCCACTGTATACCTGTTCTGTTCAGTGGACCCGCCACTGTATACCTGTTCTGTGAACCCGCCACTGTATACCTGTTCTGTTCAGTGGACCCACCACTGTATACCTGTTTAGTGAACACGCCACTGCATACCTATTGTGTTCAGTGATCCTGCCACTGCATACCTGTTCTGTGGACCCGCCACTGTATACCTGTTCTGTTCAGTGGACCCGCCACTGTATACCTGCTCTGTTCAGTGGACCCGCCACTGTATACCTGTTTAGTGAACACGCCACTGCATACCTATTGTGTTCAGTGATCCTGCCACTGCATACCTGTTCTGTGGACCCGTGTCACGATTGTGGAACTTTCCCCGTGATCAGCGCACAACGCGTGCGCTGACACGGCGGAGATCCTCCACAAGCGTATAATTTGCAGGAACCCAGCAAAAGGTGCTACGCACCTGTAGAGGGAAATTCCTGTCGGCAGATGGCGCTGGGGAGTGCAGAGGAACCAATCCTCTGTACCTCCACAAGTGCCAGACAGGAATTGTACGAAGCGCAGAACGCAATCGCAAGAGAGGCGATTGCGAATGAGATTGAGCAAAAGGGATAGGTTGTATGTGTGTGCGCCAATCCAGTCGCCACCCCGCGTCCGCGCACACACACAACAGCAGATACGAAATAGGAACGCGATCGCGAGAGGTGCGATCGCGAGACGTGACACAAGGCAGAAAAGAATAGAATACGAGGGTAGCAAAGGCACAGCAAATACAATAAGGAGATACGGAAAATAACAACCGCTAGCTAACCGCGAACACCGCACTCATTCGCAACAGTGCACGCGGTTATGCGCGATCTCCACGTGATAAGCACAATAGAGACAAGCACGCCTAACTAACCATAAACAGACAAACATGAAACAGGGGACGCGAGCGCTTGCTTAACGGTTACCTCACCGAGCCTGTAGCAAGCGCAGCGGACAAGACAGACACACGAAAAACAAGAACTAGGCAGGAAGGATCCACCGCTCTTCCGCCAGAGCAAGTGTGATCCAAGCAGGAACACAGATCAGAAAGATCCACAGCCGCTAACGCTAGCGGCTAGTGCGATCTCAGCAAGACAGAACGATTCGCTATCAACCGCCGTTGGTGACAGCGCAATCGCGACCGACAAGACAGAACAGAAGGATCCCCAGCGCTCGCACAAAGTAGCTAGCGCGATCCCAGGAAACAGAACAGAAGGATCCCCAGCGCTAGCACAAAGTAGCTAGCGCGATCCCAGGAAACAGAACAGAAGAGATAGCTGGCAGCAACCGCTGCACCAGCTATACTCCAAGAACATAGTTCAGAACCATTTCCTGTCAACCACCATAGGGACAGGACAATGGCAAACAGGCAAGACAAGACAGAACAGGCAATACAGATAATACAACCTGACTGGGCTAGAAGGGGAGCCTAAAGCAATCCCCAGGAATTAACTATACTAGATAGCAATGGCTGACACTCCAGCAGTGTCCATCAGGAACTGAGCATGGAAGGGAAATGACCAGCCAAGCATTGTGGGAAAGACATAGTACTTATAGTACACGCCTCCAATGAATGTGGCCAGGCAATTTGCATGACAACGTATGCAAATTCCTCTGCAAGCACAAGCTGCAAAACTGACAGAAACTCTTCTTTCCAGAGTCCTGCAGCATGCAAACTTACACAATGGTCAAAGGGCTGCCTGTCTGCACAGGCAGCTGAGCAAATCATCACAGTACCCCCCCCCCCTCCAGGGTCGAATTCCAGACGACCCCCAAAACTGCTATTAGCAACAGACTCAAACTGAAGACTCATGAAGGTCGGGGCAGCCCGACAAGGTCCAATTCCAGAGTCAGTCCACCCGAAACCGACCTCATCGGAAACAGAAGCCACCGAAACATGCCCATCAGTACTA
Source organism: Hyperolius riggenbachi (assembly GCF_040937935.1). Taxonomy (NCBI): domain Eukaryota; kingdom Metazoa; phylum Chordata; class Amphibia; order Anura; family Hyperoliidae; genus Hyperolius; species Hyperolius riggenbachi. The sequence continues at coordinate 198,590,575 of NC_090655.1, forward strand.
CCAGTCTCAGTATAACACCCATCAGGACTGTGAACGCCAGAGAAGAAGCCATCGACACCCTCCAGACAATACCCACCACCTTCCACGGAGCGTCCGAAAATACCAAACCTGCCACAATACCTGTTCGAAGTGTCCCTTACAACACAAAAGCCACCGTTGATCTTATCCAGGGTACCAAGCAAAATTTCCCCCGGAATCTCCCAGAACCTTTTGAAGCTCCACAGAGATCCCAAGAGGGCAGAACAATCACCAGGCTCACATGGAGAATTACCAAGAACCCCCATGGAACCAATGACAATTCCGGATTCAGAATTACGAGGACCCCCATCAAGATCAAGACTTTCAGGGACCACTTCTGGGCATGCAAGCAGGCAGGCCATATCAGAGCATGTCTCCACCGAGGAAGCATCTGAGTACGCTGGTAACCGAGGCACACTTGGGCTTTCTGGGTCACAGAGCACACTGGGGTACACCAGCACAGGAGAAACCTCAGGACATGTCGGGGAACTGCCAACCTCAGAGTCCGACACGAGGAAACCAAAACCAGGACCGGGCAGAGAATCATCACGAGCAATGGTCTCAAACACTGGACTTTCAAAAGAAGACTCGGGCTCAAATTCAGAAATTTCTGTGACTGCAATATCATCATTGACTACATATGAGTGAAGCTCCACCAGAGCTGCAAAGGTAGTCAGCAAGGCAGCAATGCCTACGGAAGAGGGTAACCCCTCAGAAGAACTTGGGGGGCAGGAGACATCTCCTACAAGTTCTGCACCCTTTGGGAGGAACTCGGAGACCTCCAGAACATCCAACAAGACCTCAGGAGCATCATTTTTCAAGTTTTCTAAAAAGGATTCTGAACTATCCATGTTACAGGGCAAAACTGGAACTTTATTTTGTGGACAGGGCAGATGTCCCAGGAATGGTTCCACCATAACCTGAGACTGGATCTCATCATCATGAGGGGAATGTACAGGTATATTTACTGGAACACACACTGACTCCCTAACTTCATTCTCACTGTACCCAGAATTCTGTGTGGCAGTCAAACTAGCTTGTAACTCCAAAACTGCAGAAAAACAAGTAAAAATAGCAGCAATACCTAGACGAGCCTCTAGGGGCAGGGCAGGAGATATTAGACAAGTCAATGTTGACTCATCCAGAGTACAGGGTGGAGAGTCAAAACTTCCCTCAGAGCAAGAAAGGGACTCACAAATGTCAGTGTGATTGGACATCATATTGTTATTCATGGTACAGGGCAGGTTCAGAGAAAGCGTCTCTGAATAAGGCAAAGAGGGTTCAGCATCAGATTCGCAAAACCGAAGCACTGTCTCACTCTTAGATTCGGCTAACAATGTCGAATCCGAGGAATCAGAACGCAAAACCTGCGAATCAAAATTCACTTTAGGTTGTGAAACTGACGCTTCTATAGCGCAAACCTCCGCGATCTGCGGAGCAGACTGCAAGGCATCTAGGACCGAAACGCTGGAGCAACTGTCCCCAGGCAACGGGCCCTTACAGGTGTGAACAGGGTGAGACAGAGACTCATCTGCAGAAGAAATAGTGACATCAACAGGACAAGCTTTATTAGGCATATTAATTTTACTTTTGACGCTGCACAGTCGAGAAACTTTCCCCATAGCAGGGTCACAGATGGAAGATCTCAAAGATCTGTTTCTAAATGACAAAGGATCCCACACATCCTTGAGGAAACCGGCAGACTCATGCCGATCACAATCTGCAGGAACATCCGAGAAACAGGCATCAGATCGCACAGATTCAAACTGCACACTGTCAGGAGCGAATCCTTCAGGATTCGCACAGGAATCAACCACAGCGGCACACTCATTCATTTCAGATTGCACAAAGTCAAGACTCACATGCTTTACCCCAGAAAGGCAGGAACAATCATCCGACAACGATGTCTCTTTATTGGAATCAATTGGTTGGTGTGTGTGCAACTCATCCAAAATCGTTTGCCATACATAGATCACCAGATCCACATCATCCTTGTCACATTCATCGGAATCAATCAGAAGGTACATAGAGTCAAGACAAGCATTCAAGACATCTTCGCTTTTTGCGATGTAAAAATCGCAAAAGGCTTTCCAATCAAAATCGAATTCCTCCAGCAAGGCCCCAACATCCCAGGAAGCAAATGGGGGTTCAAACAGGCCAGTATCCAAATAATCTCCATAGGGGTGGAGTTCAGGAACAAGAACAGATTTTTTAACTGCTTTAATGTAGTGTGCGATCCTACCTATAGCAGGATCCACATAAGCTTTGGATTGGGGCAGAAAACCTGGAAACTGATCAGCAGATGCATTATAAACATCATTATCATACTGCATGGTTTTGCCCATTTCAGACTTGACAGAAATAACCTCTCTATCTGTGGTTGCCATGGGAAACGGATCTTTCCGCTGGGAAGCCTTCCTAGATCTTTTACGTTTAGACTTAGAGGCTTTGGATGGCTGCTTTATGGATGAAAGAGTAGATGGAACAGCTGATTGAGCTGCTGACAACAACTCATTAAGGGGGTATGGTAATTGAGGTAATCTCAGCCAATTGTGAATTAAAAAGGCAAAGAATTCCAGGGGTCTTTGACTCAGGGTGGTATGATCTAACACATCATAACCCCACATTGACATTTCGCCCCCCAACAGAATGTAGACCATTTGGGGGGCCCAGGTAGACACTGGGGTGCATTGGAATTCAGGGTTCGCTAACAGTTTCGTACACTCAGACAAAAATTCGTCTGCTGATTCAGGTTCAAGTTTTTTAAATCTCTTAAAGGTACAAGAGCCATATTCGACAAAATCGTACAAATCGGAAATTCCGTCTACACTGGGGTTTTGGGTTGGGCTGGTCATTCTGTCACGATTGTGGAACTTTCCCCGTGATCAGCGCACAACGCGTGCGCTGACACGGCGGAGATCCTCCACAAGCGTATAATTTGCAGGAACCCAGCAAAAGGTGCTACGCACCTGTAGAGGGAAATTCCTGTCGGCAGATGGCGCTGGGGAGTGCAGAGGAACCAATCCTCTGTACCTCCACAAGTGCCAGACAGGAATTGTACGAAGCGCAGAACGCAATCGCAAGAGAGGCGATTGCGAATGAGATTGAGCAAAAGGGATAGGTTGTATGTGTGTGCGCCAATCCAGTCGCCACCCCGCGACCGCGCACACACACAACAGCAGATACGAAATAGGAACGCGATCGCGAGAGGTGCGATCGCGAGACGTGACACAAGGCAGAAAAGAATAGAATACGAGGGTAGCAAAGGCACAGCAAATACAATAAGGAGATACGGAAAATAACAACCGCTAGCTAACCGCGAACACCGCACTCATTCGCAACAGTGCACGCGGTTATGCGCGATCTCCACGTGATAAGCACAATAGAGACAAGCACGCCTAACTAACCATAAACAGACAAACATGAAACAGGGGACGCGAGCGCTTGCTTAACGGTTACCTCACCGAGCCTGTAGCAAGCGCAGCGGACAAGACAGACACACGAAAAACAAGAACTAGGCAGGAAGGATCCACCGCTCTTCCGCCAGAGCAAGTGTGATCCAAGCAGGAACACAGATCAGAAAGATCCACAGCCGCTAACGCTAGCGGCTAGTGCGATCTCAGCAAGACAGAACGATTCGCTATCAACCGCCGTTGGTGACAGCGCAATCGCGACCGACAAGACAGAACAGAAGGATCCCCAGCGCTCGCACAAAGTAGCTAGCGCGATCCCAGGAAACAGAACAGAAGGATCCCCAGCGCTAGCACAAAGTAGCTAGCGCGATCCCAGGAAACAGAACAGAAGAGATAGCTGGCAGCAACCGCTGCACCAGCTATACTCCAAGAACATAGTTCAGAACCATTTCCTGTCAACCACCATAGGGACAGGACAATGGCAAACAGGCAAGACAAGACAGAACAGGCAATACAGATAATACAACCTGACTGGGCTAGAAGGGGAGCCTAAAGCAATCCCCAGGAATTAACTATACTAGATAGCAATGGCTGACACTCCAGCAGTGTCCATCAGGAACTGAGCATGGAAGGGAAATGACCAGCCAAGCATTGTGGGAAAGACATAGTACTTATAGTACACGCCTCCAATGAATGTGGCCAGGCAATTTGCATGACAACGTATGCAAATTCCTCTGCAAGCACAAGCTGCAAAACTGACAGAAACTCTTCTTTCCAGAGTCCTGCAGCATGCAAACTTACACAATGGTCAAAGGGCTGCCTGTCTGCACAGGCAGCTGAGCAAATCATCACAACCCGCCACTGTATACCTGTTCTGTTCAGTGGACCCGCCACTGTATACCTGTTCTGTTCAGTGGACCCGCCACTGTATACCTGTTCTGTTCAGTGGACCCGCCACTGTATACCTGTTCTGTTCAGTGGACCCGCCACTGTATACCTGTTCTGTTCAGTGGACCCGCCACTGTATACCTGTTTAGTGAACACGCCACTGCATACCTATTGTGTTCAGTGATCCTGCCACTGCATACCTGTTCTGTGAACCCGCCACTGTATACCTGTTCTGTTCAGTGGACCCGCCACTGTATACCTGTTCTGTGAACCCGCCACTGTATACCTGTTCTGTTCAGTGGACCCGCCACTGTATACCTGTTCTGTTCAGTGGACCCGCCACTGTATACCTGTTCTGTTCAGTGGACCCGCCACTGTATACCTGTTCTGTTCAGTGGACCCGCCACTGTATACCTGTTCTGTGAACCCGCCACTGTATACCTGTTCTGTTCAGTGGACCCGCCACTGTATACCTGTTTAGTGAACACGCCACTGCATACCTATTGTGTTCAGTGATCCTGCCACTGCATACCTGTTCTGTGAACCCGCCACTGTATACCTGTTCTGTTCAGTGAACCCACCGCATCAGTGCGCATACCTGTGCAGTTAAGTGAACCCACCTACCTACGTGAGTGCACGCAGTGTGATATACCACTCCGTGCATACCCAATATGGACAAAACAGGTAGAGGAAGAGGAAGAGGTAGTGGCAGAGGCAGAGGAAGGCCACCCGGCAGGTCTGCGCGAGGTCGTGTAAATGTAATTTCGTGTGGACCTGGCCCACAGTACAGTGCTCGGAAGAAGGCACGTCCCATCACCTCCCAAGATTGTCAGGACGTGGTTGAGTATTTAGCGACACAGAACACCTCATCTTGCTCAACCACCAGCGCTACTACTAGCACCACTTCCGCTGCATTTGACACTTCGCAAGAATTATTTAGTGTTGAAATCACTGATGCACAGCCATTGTTGTTACAGCCAGATGAATTTTCACCAGCTAATATGTCTGAGTTACGCGGCAACACTATGGATGTAACGTGTCAGGAGGATGAAGGACCTACTGATGGTGCAAGTTTGGATTTGTCTGAGGCAAGCGAAGCTGGGCAGGATGACTACGATGATGACGGTAATAGGGATCCTCTGTATGTTCCCAATAGAGGAGATGAAGAGGGGGACAGTTCAGAGGGGGAGTCAGAGAGTAGTAGGAGGAGAGAAGTTGCTGAAAGAAGCTGGGGCAGCTCTTCGTCAGAAACAGCTGGTGGCAGAGTCCGGCACCATGTATCGCCACCTATGTACAGCCAGCCAACTTGCCCTTCAGCATCAGCTGCTGAGGTCCCCATAGTGCCCACATCCCAGGGTGGCTCAGCGGTGTGGAAATTTTTTAATGTGTGTGCCTCAGATCGGACCAAAGCCATCTGTTCGCTCTGCCAACAAAAATTGAGCCGTGGAAAGGCCAACACTCACGTAGGGACAAGTGCCTTACGAAGGCACCTGGAGAAAAGGCACAAACAGCAATGGGATGGCCACCTGAGCAAAAGCAGCAGCAGCACACAAAAGAAAAGTCACCCTCCTTCTCCTCTTCCTCCTTCAGGTGCATCATCTGCTTCTGCCGCTTTCTCCCTTGCACCTTCACAGGCACCCTCCTCCACTCCGCCTCTGCCCTTGAGCGGTTCCTGCTCCTCTGCCCACAGCAGCAGTCAGGTGTCCGTGAAGGAAATGTTTGAGCGGAAGAAGCCACTTTTGGCCAGTCACCCCCTTGCCCGGCGTCTGACAGCTGGCGTGGCGGAACTGTTAGCTCGCCAGCTGTTACCATACCGGCTGGTGGACTCTGAGGCCTTCCGTAAATTTGTGGCCATCGGAACACCGCAGTGGAAGATGCCAGGCCGCACTTATTTTTCGAGAAAGGCCATACCCCAACTGCACCGTGAAGTTGAGAGGCAAGTGGTGTCATCTCTTGCGAAGAGCGTTGGGTCAAGGGTACACCTGACCACGGATGGCTGGTCTGCCAAGCACGGGCAGGGCCGCTACATTACCTACACAGCCCATTGGGTGAACCTGGTGGTGAACGATGGCAAGCAGAAAGCGGCGGACCAAATTGTGACACCTCCACGGCTTGCAGGCAGGCCTCCTGCCACCTCCTCTCCTCCTGCTACATGCTCTTCGCTGTCCTCCTCCTCCTCCTTGGCTGAGTGGCAGTTCTCCTCTCCAGCTACACAGCCCCAGCTCCGCAGGGCCTATGCTGCATGCCAGGTACGACGGTGTCACGCCATCTTAGACATGGCTTGTCTCAAAGCGGAGAGTCACACTGGAGCAGCTCTCCTGGCTGCTCTTAAGAAACAGGTGGATGAGTGGCTGACCCCGCACCACCTGGAGATAGGCAACGTGGTGTGCGACAACGGCAGCAATCTGCTTGCCGCTTTGCATATGGGGAAGCTGACACACATACCCTGCATGGCACATGTCATGAATCTAGTGGTTCAAAGATTTGTGGCAAAGTACCCTGGCTTAGCGGATGTCCTGAAGCAGGCCAGGAAGTTCTGTGGGCATTTGAGGCGCTCTTACACAGCCATGGCACGATTTGCAGAAATTCAGCGTAAAAACAACATGCCGGTGAGACGCCTCATTTGCGATAGCCCCACTCGCTGGAACTCGACCCTGCTCATGTTCTCCCGCCTGCTAGAACAGAAGAAAGCCGTCACCCAGTACCTCTACAACTGGAGTAGAACGAAACAGTCTGGGAAGATGGGGATGTTCTGGCCCGACAACTGGACACTGATGAAAAATGCATGCAGGCTCATGCGGCCGTTTGAGGAGGTGACCAACCTGGTGAGCCGCAGTGAGGGCACCATCAGCGACTTAATTCCCTACGCGTACTTCTTGGAGCGTGCTGTGCGTAGAGTGGCGGATGAAGCTGCGAATGAGCGTGACCAGGAACCGTTACGGCAGGAACAGGCATGGGACCAATTTTCATCAGACCCAGCTGTTTCCTCAACACCTGCGGCAGCACAGAGGGGGGAGGAGGAGGAAGAAGAGAGGTCGTGTGCAGAAGACGAGTCAGACTCAGAGGATGATGAGCAAGGTGTTTCTTTGGGGGAGGAGGAGGAGGAGGAGGAGGGGACAGCGGCAGGAGAACAACCGCAGCAGGTGTCGCAGGGGGCTTGTGCTGCTCAACCTTCCCGTGGTATTGTTCGCGGCTGGGGGGAGGAGGTTGACTTACCTGACGTCACTGAGGAAGAGCAAGAGGAGATGGAGGGTACTGGATCCGACTTTGTGCAGATGTCGTCTTTTATGCTGTCCTGCCTGTTGAGGGACCCCCGTATAAAAAACCTCAAGGGGAATGAGCTGTACTGGGTGGCCACACTACTAGACCCTCGGTACAGGCACAAAGTGGCGGACCTGTTACCAACTCACCGGAAGGTGGAAAGGATGCAGCACATGCAGAACCAGCTGTCAACTATGCTTTACAATGCCTTTAAGGGTGATGTGACAGCACAACGCCAGCAAGGTACCACTGCCACTAATCCTCCTCCCGTGTCAAAGACAGGACGCTCCAGCGATCTCATGGTGATGTCGGACATGCGGACGTTCTTTAGTCCAACGCCTCGCCGTAGCCCTTCCGGATCCACCCTCCACCAACGCCTCGACCGGCAGGTAGCCGACTACCTGGCCTTAAGTGTGGATGTAGACACTGCTGTGAACAGCGATGAGGAACCCTTGAACTACTGGGTGCGCAGGCTTGACCTGTGGCCAGAGCTGTCCCAATTTGCCATCCAACTTCTCTCCTGCCCTGCCGCAAGCGTCCTCTCAGAAAGGACCTTCAGCGCAGCTGGAGGCATTGTCACAGAGAAGAGAAGTCGCCTAAGTCACAAAAGTGTTAAGTACCTCACCTTTATCAAAATGAATGAGGCATGGATCCCGGAGGGCTGCTGCCCGCCCCAAGACTAAGTCAGTCCCCGCACACACAGCATCTCTGCCTGCACGCCGTGTGACTGGCTGCCTGGCCTGCCCCAAAAAGACTAAGTCGCTCCCAGTCCCTCCACACAGCATGTCTGCCTGCAGGCCGCTTCACTACCTTCTCCGCCACCACCAACAGGGTCGAGGACTCCAGGCGGATTGCTGAATTTTTTAGGCCGCTGCTAGCAGCGGCCGCTGTAATAATTTTTATGGTGCGTGTACATGACTGCCTAATTTTTCTGGCTGCACTGAGGGCAGCTGCAACAACAAAAGAAAAGGCATGTACATGCGCCCATTCCCCTTCGTGATCATTACCTTGCCGTGGTGAAGGGGCTTGCGTATCACAATGAAGCAATGACCGGCGCCTAGATGAGTGTCTCGGGGGGCACACAAAAGATAATAAGGTCGTTGCTTCATTGTGGTCAGACCAAATTTGATCAGCTGGACAGTCACTGTTCTGTCATTCAGCTACATCAGCCAGGCCGACCATATGGGCTGTAAAGCCACCAAAACCTGCACTCTCGCCATGGTGCGCACCAGTCCAGCACGGCCGTCACTAGTACAAACAGCTGTTTGCGGTGCGTTACACGGTGAGTTTGGTGTGTCAGTGTGAAGCAGTACCTTAATTACACTACCTGATTGATGTATACACATGCAAGATGTTTTAAAGCACTTTAGGCCTGTCATTTAGCATTCAATGTGATTTCTGCCCTTAAAACGCTGCTTTGCGTCAAATCCAGATTTTTCCCGGGGACTTTTGGCGTGTATCCCACTCCGCCATGCCCCCCTCCAGGTGTTAGACCCCTTGAAACATCTTTTCCATCACTTTTGTGGCCAGCATAATTATTTTTTTTTTTTCAAAGTTCGCATCCCCATTGAAGTCTATTGCGGTTCGCGAACTTTAACGCGAACCGAACGTTCCGCGAAAGTTCGCGAACCCGGTTCGCGAACCTAAAATCGGAGGTTCGGCCCAACTCTACTAGGTAGCTATCGCTACAGATCAAGCTATTTGTAAGAGCCTTACATAAATGTAGCCTATCCAGCTCATTTAGAAAATTGTGCAGTAAGAAAAACAGTAGTTTGCTGTGTACATTCAGTGTAGATGTCACATAGAAGCTCCTGGCTCTGTTTGGTTTAATGGAAACCTAAATTGAGAGGGATACGGAGGCTAACATATTGATTTTTTACAAAAAATAATGTAGGTTATCTTACATCCAGCTGATCTTTTTAGCCCCAGTAGTTTCTGAGTCCCGCACCTGGAACATGTGGCTAATCTAGTCCAACTGTAGTCAGAAAATCTGATCTGCATGTTTGATCAGGGTCTATGGCTAAAAGTATTGGAAGGCAGAGGATTAGCAGGACAGGCAGGCACCGTGCATTGTTTAGAAGGAAAAAATTGTTCAACCTGCATAAGCTTTTGCTTTAGGTTCGGGAAAGTGTGGCACATGATAGCTACACCTGCAAGAGATAAGACTTTGGAAATGTTATCAAGTGGAAATGCATTTCCTTGCTTCTTTTGACTGAAGACGTATAAAAGTGCTATCCTGCGCTAGCCGGGACTCGAACCCGGGTTGCAAGAATGGGAATCTTGCATGATACCCCTACACTACTAGCGCTTGTGAGCATTTTGTCTTATGGCTCAAGCCTCAGCCACTGCTTTCCGACATCTTTCATCATCATCAAGCAAAAATCAAGCTATTTGTAAGAGCCTTACATAAATGTAGCCTATCCAGCTCATTTAGAAAATTGTGCAGTAAGAAAAACAGTAGTTTGCTGTGTACATTCAGTGTAGATGTCACATAGAAGCTCCTGGCTCTGTTTGGTTTAATGGAAACCTAAATTGAGAGGGATACGGAGGCTAACATATTGATTTTTTACAAAAAATAATCTAGGTTATCTTACATCAAGCTGATCTTTTTAGCACCAGTAGTTTCTGAGTCCCGCACCTGAAACATGTGGCTAATCTAGTCCAACTGTAGTCAGAAAATCTGATCTGCATGTTTGATCAGGGTCTATGGCTAGAAGTATTGGAAGGCAGAGGATTAGCAGGACAGGCAGGCACCGTGCATTGTTTAGAAGGAAAAAATCGTTCAACCTGCATAAGCTTTTGCTTTAGGTTCGGGAAAGTGTGGCACATGATAGCTACACCTGCAAGAGATAAGACTTTGGAAATGTTATCAAGTGGAAATGCATTTCCTTGCTTCTTTTGACTGAAGACATATAAAAGTGCTATCCTGCGCTAGCCAGGACTTGAACCCAGGTCGCAAGAATGGGAATCTTGCATGATACCCCTACACTACTAGCGCTTGTGGGCATTTTATCTTATGGCTCAAGCCTCAGCCACTGCTTTCCGACATTTTTCATCATCATCAAGCAAAAATGCACTGTTTTTCTACCAATCTGTCTAAGCATGCTGGCCAAGGTGAAATTCTCAAAAAACTTTCTGAAGACATCTTTTGGAGTATATCACTTAAAGGAAAGGCAATGCAAGCTTATTTTAATTCAATTTTCACAATTGCTACACTTTAGCTGCTAACATTTTCACTACTTTGAATCTGCTCTAGGTAGCTATCTCTACAGATCAAGCTATTTGTAAGAGCCTTACATAAATGTAGCCTATCCAGCTCATTTAGAAAATTGTGCAGTAAGAAAAACAGTAGTTTGCTGTGTACATTCAGTGTAGATGTCACATAGAAGCTCCTGGCTCTGTTTGGTTTAATGGAAACCTAAATTGAGAGGGATACGGAGGCTAACATATTGATTTTTTACAAAAAATAATCTAGGTTATCTTACATCCAGCTGATCTTTTTAGCACCAGTAGTTTCTGAGTCCCGCACCTGAAACATGTGGCTAATCTAGTCCAACTGTAGTCAGAAAATCTGATCTGCATGTTTGATCAGGGTCTATGGCTAGAAGTATTGGAAGGCAGAGGATTAGCAGGACAGGCAGGCACCGTGCATTGTTTAGAAGGAAAAAATCGTTCAACCTGCATAAGCTTTTGCTTTAGGTTCGGGAAAGTGTGGCACATGATAGCTACACCTGCAAGAGATAAGACTTTGGAAATGTTATCAAGTGGAAATGCATTTCCTTGCTTCTTTTGACTGAAGACGTATAAAAGTGCTATCCTGCGCTAGCCGGGACTCGAACCCGGGTCGCAAGAATGGGAATCTTGCATGATACCCCTACACTACTAGCGCTTATGGGCATTTTATCTTATGGCTCAAGCCTCAGCCACTGCTTTCCGACATCTTTCATCATCATCAAGCAAAAATGCACTGTTTTTCTACCAATCTTTCTAAGCATGCTGGCCAAGGTGAAATTCTCAAAAAACTTTCTGAAGACATCTTTTGGAGTATATCACTTAAAGGAAAGGCAATGCAAGCTTATTTTAATTTAATTTTCACAATTGCTACACTTTAGCTGCTAACATTTTCACCACGTTGAATCGCTCTAGGTAGCTATCTCTACAGATCAAGCTATTTGTAAGAGCCTTACATAAATGTAGCCTATCCAGCTCATTTAGAAAATTGTGCAGTAAGAAAAACAGTAGTTTGCTGTGTACATTCAGTGTAGATGTCACATAGAAGCTCCTGGCTCTGTTTGGTTTAATGGAAACCTAAATTGAGAGGGATACGGAGGCTAACATATTGATTTTTTACAAAAAATAATGTAGGTTATCTTACATCCAGCTGATCTTTTTAGCACCAGTAGTTTCTGAGTCCCGCACCTGGAACATGTGGCTAATCTAGTCCAACTGTAGTCAGAAAATCTGATCTGCATGTTTGATCAGGGTCTATGGCTAAAAGTATTGGAAGGCAGAGGATTAGCAGGACAGGCAGGCACCGTGCATTGTTTAGAAGGAAAAAATTGTTCAACCTGCATAAGCTTTTGCTTTAGGTTCGGGAAAGTGTGGCACATGATAGCTACACCTGCAAGAGATAAGACTTTGGAAATGTTATCAAGTGGAAATGCATTTCCTTGCTTCTTTTGACTGAAGACGTATAAAAGTGCTATCCTGCGCTAGCCGGGACTCGAACCCGGGTTGCAAGAATGGGAATCTTGCATGATACCCCTACACTACTAGCGCTTGTGAGCATTTTGTCTTATGGCTCAAGCCTCAGCCACTGCTTTCCGACATCTTTCATCATCATCAAGCAAAAATCAAGCTATTTGTAAGAGCCTTACATAAATGTAGCCTATCCAGCTCATTTAGAAAATTGTGCAGTAAGAAAAACAGTAGTTTCCTGTGTACATTCAGTGTAGATGTCACATAGAAGCTCCTGGCTCTGTTTGGTTTAATGGAAACCTAAATTGAGAGGGATACGGAGGCTAACATATTGATTTTTTACAAAAAATAATCTAGGTTATCTTACATCAAGCTGATCTTTTTAGCACCAGTAGTTTCTGAGTCCCGCACCTGAAACATGTGGCTAATCTAGTCCAACTGTAGTCAGAAAATCTGATCTGCATGTTTGATCAGGGTCTATGGCTAGAAGTATTGGAAGGCAGAGGATTAGCAGGACAGGCAGGCACCGTGCATTGTTAAGAAGGAAAAAATCGTTCAACCTGCATAAGCTTTTGCTTTAGGTTCGGGAAAGTGTGGCACATGATAGCTACACCTGCAAGAGATAAGACTTTGGAAATGTTATCAAGTGGAAATGCATTTCCTTGCTTCTTTTGACTGAAGACATATAAAAGTGCTATCCTGCGCTAGCCGGGACTTGAACCCAGGTCGCAAGAATGGGAATCTTGCATGATACCCCTGCACTACTAGCGCTTGTGGGCATTTTATCTTATGGCTCAAGCCTCAGCCACTGCTTTCCGACATTTTTCATCATCATCAAGCAAAAATGCACTGTTTTTCTACCAATCTGTCTAAGCATGCTGGCCAAGGTGAAATTCTCAAAAAACTTTCTGAAGACATCTTTTGGAGTATATCACTTAAAGGAAAGGCAATGCAAGCTTATTTTAATTCAATTTTCACAATTGCTACACTTTAGCTGCTAACATTTTCACTACTTTGAATCTGCTCTAGGTAGCTATCTCTACAGATCAAGCTATTTGTAAGAGCCTTACATAAATGTAGCCTATCCAGCTCATTTAGAAAATTGTGCAGTAAGAAAAACAGTAGTTTGCTGTGTACATTCAGTGTAGATGTCACATAGAAGCTCCTGGCTCTGTTTGGTTTAATGGAAACCTAAATTGAGAGGGATACGGAGGCTAACATATTGATTTTTTACAAAAAATAATCTAGGTTATCTTACATCCAGCTGATCTTTTTAGCACCAGTAGTTTCTGAGTCCCGCACCTGAAACATGTGGCTAATCTAGTCCAACTGTAGTCAGAAAATCTGATCTGCATGTTTGATCAGGGTCTATGGCTAAAAGTATTGGAAGGCAGAGGATTAGCAGGACAGGCAGGCACCGTGCATTGTTTAGAAGGAAAAAATAGTTCAACCTGCATAAGCTTTTGCATTAGGTTCGGGAAAGTGTGGCACATGATAGCTACACCTGCAAGAGATAAGACTTTGGAAATGTTATCAAGTGGAAATGCATTTCCTTGCTTCTTTTGACTGAAGACGTATAAAAGTGCTATCCTGCGCTAGCCGGGACTCGAACCCGGGTCGCAACAATGGGAATCTTGCATGATACCCCTACACTACTAGCGCTTATGGGCATTTTATCTTATGGCTCAAGCCTCAGCCACTGCTTTCCGACATCTTTCATCATCATCAAGCAAAAATGCACTGTTTTTCTACCAATCTTTCTAAGCATGCTGGCCAAGGTGAAATTCTCAAAAAACTTTCTGAAGACATCTTTTGGAGTATATCACTTAAAGGAAAGGCAATGCAAGCTTATTTTAATTTAATTTTCACAATTGCTACACTTTAGCTGCTAACATTTTCACCACGTTGAATCGCTCTAGGTAGCTATCGCTACAGATCAAGCTATTTGTAAGAGCCTTACATAAATGTAGCCTATCCAGCTCATTTAGAAAATTGTGCAGTAAGAAAAACAGTAGTTTGCTGTGTACATTCAGTGTAGATGTCACATAGAAGCTCCTGGCTCTGTTTGGTTTAATGGAAACCTAAATTGAGAGGGATACGGAGGCTAACATATTGATTTTTTACAAAAAATAATGTAGGTTATCTTACATCCAGCTGATCTTTTTAGCCCCAGTAGTTTCTGAGTCCCGCACCTGGAACATGTGGCTAATCTAGTCCAACTGTAGTCAGAAAATCTGATCTGCATGTTTGATCAGGGTCTATGGCTAAAAGTATTGGAAGGCAGAGGATTAGCAGGACAGGCAGGCACCGTGCATTGTTTAGAAGGAAAAAATTGTTCAACCTGCATAAGCTTTTGCTTTAGGTTCGGGAAAGTGTGGCACATGATAGCTACACCTGCAAGAGATAAGACTTTGGAAATGTTATCAAGTGGAAATGCATTTCCTTGCTTCTTTTGACTGAAGACGTATAAAAGTGCTATCCTGCGCTAGCCGGGACTCGAACCCGGGTTGCAAGAATGGGAATCTTGCATGATACCCCTACACTACTAGCGCTTGTGAGCATTTGTTTTATGGCTCAAGCCTCAGCCACTGTTTTCCGACATCTTTCATCATCATCAAGCAAAAATCAAGCTATTTGTAAGAGCCTTACATAAATGTAGCCTATCCAGCTCATTTAGAAAATTGTGCAGTAAGAAAAACAGTAGTTTGCTGTGTACATTCAGTGTAGATGTCACATAGAAGCTCCTGGCTCTGTTTGGTTTAATGGAAACCTAAATTGAGAGGGATACGGAGGCTAACATATTGATTTTTTACAAAAAATAATCTAGGTTATCTTACATCAAGCTGATCTTTTTAGCACCAGTAGTTTCTGAGTCCCGCACCTGAAACATGTGGCTAATCTAGTCCAACTGTAGTCAGAAAATCTGATCTGCATGTTTGATCAGGGTCTATGGCTAGAAGTATTGGAAGGCAGAGGATTAGCAGGACAGGCAGGCACCGTGCATTGTTTAGAAGGAAAAAATCGTTCAACCTGCATAAGCTTTTGCTTTAGGTTCGGGAAAGTGTGGCACATGATAGCTACACCTGCAAGAGATAAGACTTTGGAAATGTTATCAAGTGGAAATGCATTTCCTTGCTTCTTTTGACTGAAGACGTATAAAAGTGCTATCCTGCGCTAGCCGGGACTCGAACCCGGGTCGCAAGAATGGGAATCTTGCATGATACCCCTACACTACTAGCGCTTATGGGCATTTTATCTTATGGCTCAAGCCTCAGCCACTGCTTTCCGACATCTTTCATCATCATCAAGCAAAAATGCACTGTTTTTCTACCAATCTTTCTAAGCATGCTGGCCAAGGTGAAATTCTCAAAAAACTTTCTGAAGACATCTTTTGGAGTATATCACTTAAAGGAAAGGCAATGCAAGCTTATTTTAATTTAATTTTCACAATTGCTACACTTTAGCTGCTAACATTTTCACTACTTTGAATCTGCTCTAGGTAGCTATCTCTACAGATCAAGCTATTTGTAAGAGCCTTACATAAATGTAGCCTATCCAGCTCATTTAGAAAATTGTGCAGTAAGAAAAACAGTAGTTTGCTGTGTACATTCAGTGTAGATGTCACATAGAAGCTCCTGGCTCTGTTTGGTTTAATGGAAACCTAAATTGAGAGGGATACGGAGGCTAACATATTGATTTTTTACAAAAAATAATCTAGGTTATCTTACATCCAGCTGATCTTTTTAGCACCAGTAGTTTCTGAGTCCCGCACCTGGAACATGTGGCTAATCTAGTCCAACTGTAGTCAGAAAATCTGATCTGCATGTTTGATCAGGGTCTATGGCTAAAAGTATTGGAAGGCAGAGGATTAGCAGGACAGGCAGGCACCGTGCATTGTTTAGAAGGAAAAAATAGTTCAACCTGCATAAGCTTTTGCTTTAGGTTCGGGAAAGTGTGGCACATGATAGCTACACCTGCAAGAGATAAGACTTTGGAAATGTTATCAAGTGGAAATGCATTTCCTTGCTTCTTTTGACTGAAGACGTATAAAAGTGCTATCCTGCGCTAGCCGGGACTCGAACCCGGGTCGCAAGAATGGGAATCTTGCATGATACCCCTACACTACTAGCGCTTATGGGCATTTTATCTTATGGCTCAAGCCTCAACCACTGCTTTCCGACATCTTTCATCATCATCAAGCAAAAATGCACTGTTTTTCTACCAATCTTTCTAAGCATGCTGGCCAAGGTGAAATTCTCAAAAAACTTTCTGAAGACATCTTTTGGAGTATATCACTTAAAGGAAAGGCAATGCAAGCTTATTTTAATTTAATTTTCACAATTGCTACACTTTAGCTGCTAACATTTTCACCACGTTGAATCGCTCTAGGTAGCTATCTCTACAGATCAAGCTATTTGTAAGAGCCTTACATAAATGTAGCCTATCCAGCTCATTTAGAAAATTGTGCAGTAAGAAAAACAGTAGTTTGCTGTGTACATTCAGTGTAGATGTCACATAGAAGCTCCTGGCTCTGTTTGGTTTAATGGAAACCTAAATTGAGAGGGATACGGAGGCTAACATATTGATTTTTTACAAAAAATAATGTAGGTTATCTTACATCCAGCTGATCTTTTTAGCACCAGTAGTTTCTGAGTCCCGCACCTGGAACATGTGGCTAATCTAGTCCAACTGTAGTCCGAAAATCTGATCTGCATGTTTTATCAGGGTCTATGGCTAAAAGTATTGGAAGGCAGAGGATTAGCAGGACAGGCAGGCACCGTGCATTGTTTAGAAGGAAAAAATTGTTCAACCTGCATAAGCTTTTGCTTTAGGTTCGGGAAAGTGTGGCACATGATAGCTACACCTGCAAGAGATAAGACTTTGGAAATGTTATCAAGTGGAAATGCATTTCCTTGCTTCTTTTGACTGAAGACATATAAAAGTGCTATCCTGCGCTAGCCGGGACTTGAACCCAGGTCGCAAGAATGGGAATCTTGCATGATACCCCTACACTACTAGCGCTTGTGGGCATTTTATCTTATGGCTCAAGCCTCAGCCACTGCTTTCCGACATTTTTCATCATCATCAAGCAAAAATGCACTGTTTTTCTACCAATCTGTCTAAGCATGCTGGCCAAGGTGAAATTCTCAAAAAACTTTCTGAAGACATCTTTTGGAGTATATCACTTAAAGGAAAGGCAATGCAAGCTTATTTTAATTCAATTTTCACAATTGCTACACTTTAGCTGCTAACATTTTCACTACTTTGAATCTGCTCTAGGTAGCTATCTCTACAGATCAAGCTATTTGTAAGAGCCTTACATAAATGTAGCCTATCCAGCTCATTTAGAAAATTGTGCAGTAAGAAAAACAGTAGTTTGCTGTGTACATTCAGTGTAGATGTCACATAGAAGCTCCTGGCTCTGTTTGGTTTAATGGAAACCTAAATTGAGAGGGATACGGAGGCTAACATATTGATTTTTTACAAAAAATAATGTAGGTTATCTTACATCCAGCTGATCTTTTTAGCACCAGTAGTTTCTGAGTCCCGCACCTGAAACATGTGGCTAATCTAGTCCAACTGTAGTCAGAAAATCTGATCTGCATGTTTGATCAGGGTCTATGGCTAAAAGTATTGGAAGGCAGAGGATTAGCAGGACAGGCAGGCACCGTGCATTGTTTAGAAGGAAAAAATAGTTCAACCTGCATAAGCTTTTGCTTTAGGTTCGGGAAAGTGTGGCACATGATAGCTACACCTGCAAGAGATAAGACTTTGGAAATGTTATCAAGTGGAAATGCATTTCCTTGCTTCTTTTGACTGAAGACGTATAAAAGTGCTATCCTGCGCTAGCCGGAACTCGAACCCGGGTCGCAAGAATGGGAATCTTGCATGATACCCCTACACTACTAGCGCTTATGGGCATTTTATCTTATGGCTCAAGCCTCAGCCACTGCTTTCCGACATCTTTCATCATCATCAAGCAAAAATGCACTGTTTTTCTACCAATCTTTCTAAGCATGCTGGCCAAGGTGAAATTCTCAAAAAACTTTCTGAAGACATCTTTTGGAGTATATCACTTAAAGGAAAGGCAATGCAAGCTTATTTTAATTTAATTTTCACAATTGCTACACTTTAGCTGCTAACATTTTCACCACGTTGAATCGCTCTAGGTAGCTATCTCTACAGATCAAGCTATTTGTAAGAGCCTTACATAAATGTAGCCTATCCAGCTCATTTAGAAAATTGTGCAGTAAGAAAAACAGTAGTTTGCTGTGTACATTCAGCGTAGATGTCACATAGAAGCTCCTGGCTCTGTTTGGTTTAATGGAAACCTAAATTGAGAGGGATACGGAGGCTAACATATTGATTTTTTACAAAAAATAATCTAGGTTATCTTACATCAAGCTGATCTTTTTAGCACCAGTAGTTTCTGAGTCCCGCACCTGAAACATGTGGCTAATCTAGTCCAACTGTAGTCAGAAAATCTGATCTGCATGTTTGATCAGGGTCTATGGCTAGAAGTATTGGAAGGCAGAGGATTAGCAGGACAGGCAGGCACCGTGCATTGTTTAGAAGGAAAAAATCGTTCAACCTGCATAAGCTTTTGCTTTAGGTTCGGGAAAGTGTGGCACATGATAGCTACACCTGCAAGAGATAAGACTTTGGAACTGTTATCAAGTGGAAATGCATTTCCTTGCTTCTTTTGACTGAAGACGTATAAAAGTGCTATCCTGCGCTAGCCGGGACTCAAACCCGGGTCGCAAGAATGGGAATCTTGCATGATACCCCTACACTACTAGCGCTTGTGAGCATTTTGTCTTATGGCTCAAGCCTCAGCCACTGCTTTCCGACATCTTTCATCATCATCAAGCAAAAATCAAGCTATTTGTAAGAGCCTTACATAAATGTAGCCTATCCAGCTCATTTAGAAAATTGTGCAGTAAGAAAAACAGTAGTTTGCTGTGTACATTCAGTGTAGATGTCACATAGAAGCTCCTGGCTCTGTTTGGTTTAATGGAAACCTAAATTGAGAGGGATACGGAGGCTAACATATTGATTTTTTACAAAAAATAATCTAGGTTATCTTACATCAAGCTGATCTTTTTAGCACCAGTAGTTTCTGAGTCCCGCACCTGAAACATGTGGCTAATCTAGTCCAACTGTAGTCAGAAAATCTGATCTGCATGTTTGATCAGGGTCTATGGCTAGAAGTATTGGAAGGCAGAGGATTAGCAGGACAGGCAGGCACCGTGCATTGTTTAGAAGGAAAAAATCGTTCAACCTGCATAAGCTTTTGCTTTAGGTTCGGGAAAGTGTGGCACATGATAGCTACACCTGCAAGAGATAAGACTTTGGAAATGTTATCAAGTGGAAATGCATTTCCTTGCTTCTTTTGACTGAAGACATATAAAAGTGCTATCCTGCGCTAGCCGGGACTTGAACCCAGGTCGCAAGAATGGGAATCTTGCATGATACCCCTACACTACTAGCGCTTATGGGCATTTTATTTTATGGCTCAAGCCTCAGCCACTGCTTTCCGACATCTTTCATCATCATCAAGCAAAAATGCACTGTTTTTCTACCAATCTTTCTAAGCATGCTGGCCAAGGTGAAATTCTCAAAAAACTTTCTGAAGACATCTTTTGGAGTATATCACTTGAGGGCTTGTTTCCACTGTTGCGACGCGATTTCGGCCGCATTCCGACGCTTGTAAAAACGCATGCGGATGCGTTTCCACATGCGTTTTTACCCGCGATTTCGCATGCGATTTCGCATGGCAGGGTGCCATGCGAAATTAACCATGACACTGCCAGGGCTAAATAAAATTGAAAAAGGTGCGAAATCGCACGCGAAATCGCGGATAAAAACGCATGTAACAAACGCATGCGTTTTTACTATTAAATACATTAGCGGCGATTCGCACGGATTCCCGACGCAGGCGAAATCGTTGGCTCTTTTGTGCGTTTTTTTCACGCTGAAAAAAACGCACCTCAACAACGCTACAGTGGAAACAGGCCCATCCACTTGTATTACATGTGCGGATCTGCATGCGTTGGACGCATGCAGATTCGCGATAGTGGAAACGAGCCCTAAAGGAAAGGCAATGCAAGCTTATTTTAATTTAATTTTCACAATTGCTACACTTTAGCTGCTAACATTTTCACCACGTTGAATCGCTCTAGGTAGCTATCTCTACAGATCAAGCTATTTGTAAGAGCCTTACATAAATGTAGCCTATCCAGCTCATTTAGAAAAATGTGCAGTAAGAAAAACAGTAGTTTGCTGTGTACATTCAGTGTAGATGTCACATAGAAGCTCCTGGCTCTGTTTGGTTTAATGGAAACCTAAATTGAGAGGGATACGGAGGCTAACATATTGATTTTTTACAAAAAATAATGTAGGTTATCTTACATCCAGCTGATCTTTTTAGCACCAGTAGTTTCTGAGTCCCGCACCTGAAACATGTGGCTAATCTAGTCCAACTGTAGTCAGAAAATCTGATCTGCATGTTTGATCAGGGTCTATGGCTAAAAGTATTGGAAGGCAGAGGATTAGCAGGACAGGCAGGCACCGTGCATTGTTTAGAAGGAAAAAATTGTTCAACCTGCATAAGCTTTTGCTTTAGGTTCGGGAAAGTGTGGCACATGATAGCTACACCTGCAAGAGATAAGACTTTGGAAATGTTATCAAGTGGAAATGCATTTCCTTGCTTCTTTTGACTAAAGACGTATAAAAGTGCTATCCTGCGCTAGCCGGGACTCGAACCCAGGTCGCAAGAATGGGAATCTTGCATGATACCCCTACACTACTAGCGCTTGTGAGCATTTTGTCTTATGGCTCAAGCCTCAGCCACTGCTTTCCAACATCTTTCATCATCATCAAGCAAAAATCAAGCTATTTGTAAGAGCCTTACATAAATGTAGCCTATCCAGCTCATTTAGAAAATTGTGCAGTAAGAAAAACAGTAGTTTGCTGTGTACATTCAGTGTAGATGTCACATAGAAGCTCCTGGCTCTGTTTGGTTTAATGGAAACCTAAATTGAGAGGGATACGGAGGCTAACATATTGATTTTTTACAAAAAATAATCTAGGTTATCTTACATCCAGCTGATCTTTTTAGCACCAGTAGTTTCTGAGTCCCGCACCTGAAACATGTGGCTAATCTAGTCCAACTGTAGTCAGAAAATCTGATCTGCATGTTTGATCAGGGTCTATGGCTAGAAGTATTGGAAGGCAGAGGATTAGCAGGACAGGCAGGCACCGTGCATTGTTTAGAAGGAAAAAATCGTTCAACCTGCATAAGCTTTTGCTTTAGGTTCGGGAAAGTGTGGCACATGATAGCTACACCTGCAAGAGATAAGACTTTGGAAATGTTATCAAGTGGAAATGCATTTCCTTGCTTCTTTTGACTGAAGACATATAAAAGCGCTATCCTGCGCTACCCGGGACTTGAACCCGGGTCGCAAGAATGGGAATCTTGCATGATACCCCTACGCTACTAGCGCTTATGGGCATTTTATCTTATGGCTCAAGCCTCAGCCACTGCTTTCCGACATCTTTCATCATCATCAAGCAAAAATGCACTGTTTTTCTACCAATCTTTCTAAGCATGCTGGCCAAGGTGAAATTCTCAAAAAACTTTCTGAAGACATCTTTTGGAGTATATCACTTAAAGGAAAGGCAATGCAAGCTTATTTTAATTTAATTTTCACAATTGCTACACTTTAGCTGCTAACATTTTCACTACTTTGAATCTGCTCTAGGTAGCTATCTCTACAGATCAAGCTATTTGTAAGAGCCTTACATAAATGTAGCCTATCCAGCTCATTTAGAAAATTGTGCAGTAAGAAAAACAGTAGTTTGCTGTGTACATTCAGTGTAGATGTCACATAGAAGCTCCTGGCTCTGTTTGGTTTAATGGAAACCTAAATTGAGAGGGATACGGAGGCTAACATATTGATTTTTTACAAAAAATAATCTAGGTTATCTTACATCCAGCTGATCTTTTTAGCACCAGTAGTTTCTGAGTCCCGCACCTGAAACATGTGGCTAATCTAGTCCAACTGTAGTCAGAAAATCTGATCTGCATGTTTGATCAGGGTCTATGGCTCAAAGTATTGGAAGGCAGAGGATTAGCAGGACAGGCAGGCACCGTGCATTGTTTAGAAGGAAAAAATTGTTCAACCTGCATAAGCTTTTGCTTTAGGTTCGGGAAAGTGTGGCACATGATAGCTACACCTGCAAGAGATAAGACTTTGGAAATGTTATCAAGTGGAAATGCATTTCCTTGCTTCTTTTGACTGAAGACGTATAAAAGTGCTATCCGGCGCTAGCCGGGACTCAAACCCGGGTCGCAAGAATGGGAATCTTGCATGATACCCCTACACTACTAGCGCTTGTGTGCATTTTGTCTTAAGGCTCAAGCCTCAGCCACTGCTTTCCGACATCTTTCATCATCATCAAGCAAAAATCAAGCTATTTGTAAGAGCCTTACATAAATGTAGCCTATCCAGCTCATTTAGAAAATTGTGCAGTAAGAAAAACAGTAGTTTGCTGTGCACATTCAGTGTAGATGTCACATAGAAGCTCCTGGCTCTGTTTGGTTTAATGGAAACCTAAATTGAGAGGGATACGGAGGCTAACATATTGATTTTTTACAAAAAATAATCTAGGTTATCTTACATCCAGCTGATCTTTTTAGCACCAGTAGTTTCTGAGTCCCGCACCTGAAACATGTGGCTAATCTAGTCCAACTGTAGTCAGAAAATTTGATCTGCATGTTTGATCAGGGTCTATGGCTAGAAGTATTGGAAGGCAGAGGATTAGCAGGACAGGCAGGCACCGTGCATTGTTTAGAAGGAAAAAATCATTCAACCTGCATAAGCTTTTGCTTTAGGTTCGGGAAAGTGTGGCACATGATAGCTACACCTGCAAGAGATAAGACTTTGACCTCTATGCCCACAACAAAAAGTTCAAACAGGCCTCACTTGCCAATATCAAAAAGTTACTTTATTGTGAATAGGCAATCAAAAAGATTGTGAAACAGTTCCACTACATTTAAAACCATTTAAAACACTCAAAGAGCTCCAGAGAGTGCACAGCAGTTCCCCACCTCATTCGCTCCATACATGCACTCACACCATTCATCCCACAGGAATTATTGCATGCATTGTGATAGTTGTCATGACTCAAAGAAAAAGTTGCACGTGCTAATCAAAAATCACTGTTGAACAGGTTCCAGACCTTCAGAGTCCAGTAAAAAACATGCTGTCTCCAAGTTGGAAAATGTCACTGATAGAGTTATATCTGCGATCCTTTAGCCAGCAGCAAGCACTATTGTGCACAAAGATGCAATCCAAGCGCAGCCTTCCACGTTAGTAAGCATTGATAAGCAGTAGTTAGTTGTTAACAGCAGTTTTGTAGTTTCAGCATAGCGTTAAACATGCATGTCATGCACAGCTAGAGTCAGAGAGTCAGAGAGTCCGCTTTATTCACCAGCCTTGTTAGGGGGTCACTATGACTCTATTGTATCAATCCCCCAAGGGTATACGATACCTCTCTTTTAGCGTTTCTCAGCGCTGCATAATCCTGTGGATAGTTGCCGTGTGGTTGGTGTAGTAGATCTACCCGCGCGTGCCCACGTGACAGCGCAACAGCGGGGATCACACTCGCAACGGTATGGAACGAGGAGGTGGATGAGGCCGGCCTCAGGTAGCTCCTCCCCCCGACATGTTTCGGCCAATGGCCTTCCTCAGGGTGTGGCTTAAGGTGGGGAGGGGTGGTTTCTCCCTTTATACTTTGAGGCTCTGGTCACATGACTTTTCTACAGGCGCCATCTTTGTTTCTGGAATCTTTGCCCAAACTTCAAAGGTCAGGTTTATTCCACATATTTTATCCAGCATTTCACCGTATAGTTAGTTCAACAGTTAATATCGGGACATTCTGCATTTTTCTAAAGAGGATTTTAATATTTTATAGCTTTGGACAAGACTAGGTTGAGAAAAGGTTTGAAAATATTAAGATAGGGGGCTTGCTGGTATATGAACACATACATAGGCAGGCTTCCACTATCATATGAACACACGCGCTGTAAGGCTTGGTGGTGTATTCTCCACAGTCAGCATGCAATGCATGAGCTGGCGTGGAGGAGGTACACACACTAGCACCAGGAAACAGGCTATCCCTAGTATAGTGGAGGGGAGGACTGACTCCAAAAGGAGATTGTGGCGCACAGAGCCGGTGCAGATCTGACAGCCACAAACAATGCTTTCGTTATAACGTCTCAGCGCAAAGTAGCGCTGAGCGCACAAACCAGAACTGAGGAGATCAGGACAGGTAGACCGAATGAACGCTTGCTAGCTAGCGGCTACTTAGCGACAGCAAGCGTCCAAAACCAGACAGACTGGAATGAGGCAGCCAATGCGATGCGGCGATGGCGTGCCTCACAAAGACAGGACAGGATAGTCAGAAAATAGCAGGATTAAGATAGATGAACGTAACACAGATAAATATACAATAAGTATGTTTTCCTAGCATATTACAATTATAGCTATCAATGAAACTATTTGTAACTTCTGACTAACATATGTATATATCGGCAATGAACCGATATATGACATAAGCAGGAACGCTGACTAAGACTGGAGTAATACAGGGGACAGGACTCAGAAGGATTCGCTATCTCTTCGCAGAGATGAACGCAATCCACAAACGGTAACAGAACAGGATTCAGAAGGATTCGTTATCTCTTCGCAGAGATGAACGAAATCCACCAACAGTAACAGAACAGGATTCAGAAGGATTCGTTATCTCTTCGCAGAGATGAACGCAATCCACAAACGGTACCAGGAGCAGGGTAACTACCTCAGCACGGGTGGTCACGGTACGCGCAACCTACCAAAACGTGCTGGAAAGCTGACTAACTGCACACAGGATATAAACAGTTCGTGTACGTATACATCAGCGACACTGATGTATTAACGTAACACAAATACAAGGAAAATAATAAACGTGCTGGTATGCATATATATGGGCAATGAACCAATATATGATGCAAAGACCAGCAAAGTATCTTTATAACAATAAACACGATCGGGGGCTAAAGCGACAGCAAGGCAGGCTTAAGCTGAAGCTATGAAAAACCCAAGGAAACCCTGCAGGAAGCAGATCTTTATACTGAGGTCATCCAATGGGAGCAGACATGCAGATTCCCACACAGGTGAATGATAATCAGTCACAAGCTGACAGCAGGGAAAGACAGACAAAGCTATGCAACTTGCATGGAAATAGATCAGAACTGCCTGAGCTGCAGCACTAATACTTCCAGTAATAGCTGCTGCAGCAGCGATCATTACAGTACCCCCGCCTTTAAAAGTGGATTCCAGACGCTTTTCAAAACTGAAATTTCCAACAAAACAGTCTGACTGATAATTCATGATGACCGGGACAGCCCGGCAAGACCGAATTCCAGAATCAGTCCCCACAAGACTGGACCCATCAGAACCAGAACCTACAGAACCATGCCCATCAGTACTACAAGCCCCAGTGTGACACCCATCAGAACCATGATTTCCAGAAGAAAGCCCTCCGAAACTCCCTGAGCGATACCCACCGCCTTCCAGGAACAGTTCAGAAACGCCAAAGCCTTTGCAATGCCCACCGGTACTGTCTTTACCAACACAAAACCCACTGTTGAACCAGTCCAAGGCACCAGGACAAGTTTTCTCAGAGACCTCCCAGAACACCTTGAAGCTCCAAAGAGATCCCCATAGGTCAGAATGCCCCTTAGGCTCACATGGAGAACTATCAAGAACCCCTATGGAACCTAGGGCAATTCCCGAGTCAGGGCCACAAGGACAAACATCAATATCAGGGCTTTCAGGGACCAGAACCATCTCTGGGCATGCAGGCAGACT